>NC_092038.1:3000878-3600878 GCF_003086295.3 Arachis hypogaea | reverse complement strand
GCAAAGATAGAATTCCATTTATTACTTACACAATAGGGAAAACAAAATCTTACCGAACATGTAGATAACCATGAAGGTTTTCTTATATATGACAGATCATAGGAATCATTTCTAACAAATAACAGGAAAAAAATTGGTTAGATGTAGTTGTAAAGTTCATGACAAAAAAAAATGTAGTTATAAAGTGATATTGTAAATAATCAACAAAGAAACTATAAGTTAAATGAACTTACAACCAAGCTGGGGGAGGGCAATGAATGTGTGTAACTTGTAAAGTATTAATATCTAAAACACCCGACCTACATAACATAATATTAGCTAGTCATGTGTTAAGTAACAATTACAAAGAGAGAGAATTTCAAAGGAGAAGTCACGGAAATGATGAAGTGGAAGAAGGCCTGTACACTTGGCAACCTACCAGCCATCATCAAGATGGAATGCTAGCTGATATGGGCAACATGGATTGATTTGAATAGAATGAATCTCTTTGCAAACAATATTAGCTTGTGCCTACATAGCAACAAGAATGAAGGAGCATAAACCACAAACTTATAAAATTTAATTGTCACGTGTTGCAATCTCATAATATGGCCTTTCACAAATATTCAATAAATCAATAATCTTACATGAACAAGAATGAGCGTTAAAACCATCCATAACTAAGATAGATTTCGCAATTATTGTTGAATAATTAATGATACATTACAGATGCAATGATTTGAAGGTTAATAGGTCATAGTAGAAATAGAAATAGAAATATAAACCAAAACGCTAGTACGATATCCTCGGTGGCAGATTGTATAATTCATGTCAAACTAGAAATTAAAATTTTATTAAGTTTCGTCAAAATAATTTAAGGAAAAGTCCATCTTAAACAAATTCTAAAATGTAATGACAGATTTTACTAAACCTATTTAAGTGAAGTCAACCTTTTTTTCAACAAATAACAATCATTTATATGCAGATCTTGACATTTAGTAGAAAGTATAGCCCTTGCATAAAAGAGGAAGTTTTACTCAATTGTATTTTGTACAACAAACCGATTGGAGGAGAAAAGATAACCACACCTTCAAAGATCCAATCTTCTCTAGTAATGTTGCCAACTTCAACGATGTTATAGGAGGATGACACATCTAGAAAGCAAATAAATTCCAAATTTTTAATAAGAAAGCTGAGAATTAAAAGATATATCTTGCTTTATTGAACAGGCCATGAAGTCATAGTTTATTAAACAAAAGTAGCTGCAACTGCGAGTTCTGTCAGTCCAGTTAGTGGAAGGCAGTAATGACAGTTGGGAGAAACAGTGACCAACACCAACAAAATAAACAGATTCATTGAAGAGAATCTGTCCATGAATGAAACCTTGATCCTTTTGTATTTTTAGATGTATTTTTCACAACATAATAGCAAGAAGAATTACCAAATCCATATAGTTATGAATTTACGAGAATCTAGAGAGATATTACCTCTTTGTGACTCTGAAAAGTAGTAGATGCTCTTCCGCCACGAATGTCCCACACATACACAAAGCCACTCTTCCCAGCACCAAAAATAATCTGGAATGGATAGAATACAAATTGTCTGTTACTTCTCAAAATATTGACTGAACACAATAACCAAGAGCTCCAGAACTCATTGAAACCAAAACTAATGCAAACACATTGTGAATTCACTGCTGTTTTACCGAGTTGCATGAACCATGAAAAAAAAGTGCCAAGTAACCTATTAAGTCAAATAGCATCATAACCCACGAACAAGATTTAAACATTTGGTAAGCAGAAATGGGT
Organism: Arachis hypogaea; assembly: GCF_003086295.3. Taxonomy (NCBI): domain Eukaryota; kingdom Viridiplantae; phylum Streptophyta; class Magnoliopsida; order Fabales; family Fabaceae; genus Arachis; species Arachis hypogaea. The sequence goes on along the minus strand of NC_092038.1, from coordinate 3,599,091 downwards.
ACTTCGAAAGCAATATATCATTAGTCACCTAAACTAAAATGGCTAAGTCAATGGTGCACATTGACAGAGCACATGCAAAACTTCTAACCTGATTTTCAACATTTATTTGGATGCTGTTTAGGGTACTAGATGAACCAGACGTAAGCTCAAGAGAAGGTAGAGCTTTCACTCTTCTATCCCAAACATTGATCCCACCATGTGTATCAGAAGCAAGTATCCTGTTTTAATTTACTGGAAAATTAAGAAGAGGATGATGATGGGAAATACATTCATAAAATGAGCATAGTTAACAAGTATAGGATGTTATTTAGGATTAGGTGTGTAATGCAACTATACTTAATGAAACTTAGACAACAGTATATGAACCGCATTTTATCATCCTCAACTGGGCAAAAAAGTGTATAGTTAGAATAGTACATTATTTTGCTGTGCCAAAAGTACAAGTTAGTAACTATTGGAATAACATATCATTACTTACTGCTATGTTTTACTTCTCTAAATTTTTCCATATATTTATCATGTCATGTTAGTTTCCTTTTCCCAGAAAAGAAGTATCTGTTCAGAACCATTATTGTAGAAAAGTCCAGTTTACATTCAATATGTAAGAATATATGTACATTAGGCATTCGCTAACTTGCTATTCAATATTAGGCAATCAACAAATTCCTGTTGCTTGAATTTTGAATCAAAATTTTATAAGCCACATTTCATACGCTTAGACAAGCACTGGCCCTTAGTAGAAAATGAGTACCATTTGTTAGGACTCATCACTCTCATCAGGGGAGGGAGGGGAGAAAAATAAAGGAGGGAGGGGGGAGCTTTATTGTTCAAGGCTCATCTACCAACCATGAGTCATTTGACGTAAAGGCAACATCAGAGAGACCTTTGTGTCCGTTGTACCCATGAACTGTTGCTGTATTTCGTGTCCTCAACACCTGCATTGCATAATCAAGGGGCAAAAGATTAGGATATACAAAATAACATCAGTACAAGGCTATATAACATAACATCATTGAAGAAATACAATGATAAATTATGAATATAGCAATATAGGATGATATAAGCAGATAAGAATGGAGAGTTACTTCAATTGGCTCTGATGATACATATCCAACATCAAATATAAGTACTTCACTACTTTTTACAGATGCACAGACAACCTGAAATAAATAAAGAAACAAATAAATCACGGGGAAGACAGAATATTGAATCTTGTTCAAACTGCAACAGCAAAGCAATTATTAATAAATTTTACAAAGCACTGGTTTTACATCAAATGCACACCACTTGTACAGGAAAAAAGCACCAAAAAATTTTAACACTGTCCTTGACATCTAACAACAGTTGCACTAGATAAAACTAGAAAGGAAAAACCAAACCATTTTACACAATACACGTGGTAGACAACATCAAACTCTAAATTTGAAACTACAATGGTGAATAGGAACACAATTATAGTCAGTGAAAACCTCATCCTGGTTAATAGGATTCCATCTAACAGTATCAAGTTGTCGTTTTAGTGAGAGATGCAGTAAATGCTTGCTTTCGTCTTCTTTCAAGCCTGGCATAAAATTAACAAAAACTAAGGTTAAACTCGGTATCACTTCTTTCGAAATACCCTCAAACCAAAGGAGATCATAAATAAGAATGCTTCCAAATAAAGTAACCAATAAATCAATAAGTGAACGAAGCCCAAACTAGAGCCTTATTAAACATGTTCAACAGCATAAAATCAGAAACCATTGTCACCTCGGTGTACCAAAATTTGTTAAGCATGCTAGTACCGTACAAGTTTGTTTATGTGTCTGACAGTAAAGAGCTTCAAAGTCATGAACTGTTAAGCATCCCAACTTTGTCACAGATGCCAAGTATATTCCCTAGAATATAATTGAAAATGGAGTTTAATGAAAAGAAATACAAAACAATTAATGAAACTATTTGAGTTTTCACATAAACGAAAAGATAATTGCATAAAATCATTCCAAGATAACACAAGAAGAGTAACTAATTATACAAATTAGAAAGCACAAATAACCAAACAGAGGGCAATAAAGTCCTTGAACATGCAAAATTTGTCTCACTAGTCACAACTATTAAGCCGTCACACAGAAGTTTCACCTGAAAGTATATCTATGTGTACACGCCAAATATTTACTTTAAAGGCACTTATAGTGGTATTAACTCAGAAAACTTCTCATTTGAAACATGCAATCTATCGCCATAAATATCTGTATACCTTGTTGTCAAAGTCCACTGCAGAGATGCCTTGCCTGTTAGCAAAGAAACATAAGCTTTTGTATAATAAAAATACTAATGAAATGAAATCAGATGTAAACCAAATGAAACATTTCACATCCGACAGCACATGCCATTGCTTCTTTTGATAAATCAATGGTAATATGGTTTGAACCAAAAGTTTTATGCAAACTACATAACCCTATCATCATTAGAAAACTTCTACTGGCAATATGGTTTGAACCAAAATAATAATTGCAAGATTTGCATTTTTAATATCAGTTCATTTGACCAAACACAGAAGTAAGTTGAAAGACTAACTTGGATGGAAGATTTCCATCACCATTTGCTCTGGTAATAGCTCGTTGGATCTGTACAGCAAGCAAGCACAAGTAACTAAAATCACAGACTTAGGAAACTCCAAACCCCAATTTTCACACACATGATTATACCTACATGCGATTCGCAAGGCGTCTCATCTGCATGATACAGATGCGGAAAAACACCCACCTATGACAAGATATAAAGCAAATCATCAGAAGATGTAGATATCAGATGAACCATCATTGAAATAAGTTTAATCTTTCTGCACTTCTAAACACACCTCAGAGTAGGAACGACTTAGCAAATCCAGCATCTCATGGCAATAGTTAGGTTCAAATCTTCCATTCAGTTCAACATTGCTCCTTTTCCAACGGCACCTTGCAATTCTTACCAAAACTGATTTCAACACCCATAGTGAAAATATATAAATCCATTTTTTTCAAAAAATAAATAATAAATTTACCTATGAAGAGGATGAACCTTTTCCGCTGAGGGTTTCAACGGGACCAAGTATTTATCCATTTCACGCACTTCCCCTTCTCAGAATTTAAGCTGCTGAATTTCTAATTCTAATGTCTCAAACAACAAAGGTTAGATAGATGCAGAAGTGCAGAACACTGAGAACACGCCTTTCGCGCAACATTCACTCTTTTCTTTTCCCGCCAAAATGATAATGGGCCGCAAGAAAGGCAGATCGTGTTTTGGGCCAAATGAAAAGCCCAGCCCAGCCCAATCCAGAAGGACAACCATCTATTCATTCTCTCTCACTCACTCTCCTTGCGATGAATGTGGATCCGGAAAGAAATTGAGCAAATTACTTTACTTTAGATAGTTAATTAATTTAGTTTTAGTTTTAATTTTATAATTTATTTCATTCTTTTATCTCCCTAAAATATATTGACTGGTATCGCTGCTTGTTTAGAGGAGCTTCAAATTCTTCAGATGTTCTTCAGGTTGCGTTTTGCATCTTGCAATTTTTTTTCCCAATTTATATGAATTGAAGTTTGATGTTGGATTTTAGTGGCTGAATGATGATTATGAACATGCTAAGTTAGCAACTTGGGATGCTCCACTCTGAAATCTTTATAGTGGAAAACGCTATCTGTTGGTTTTGCTTAGAACTTGAATTTCTTTTGTACTTTTTTTTTTCTCTTCTAGTTTGTATGCTTTACCTTGGAACTTCTATTTGTGGTTTTGCTACAGCCTTGAATTCTCTTCTGCTATACATATTTTTCAGTCTAGATTATAGCTTTGCTTTATATATCTTTTGTTGATATTACTGATATACTTGTATACAATAGTGGATTAATGGAGTGTTGTGATTTAACTGAAATTTCAGCCCATAAAAAGTTTACATTTCAGGTCTAGAGAGTAAAGAAGAGTTAATATATGGTACTCAGATTGCAAAGTTGAAAAGATCATTAATATACTATGATTACAGAAGTAAAATATTATATGTGCATGTCTCTTAAGAACCCAAGTGTCTGAGTGAAGCATATTCTTATTGTTCGTTGTGCAGGCTGTTGAAGAACGCTGGTGCTTGAGCAATCTGTAATTAGTTTCAAACACATATTAGTCTTGGTTGTAAAGTTTTCTAGATTTAAAATAAGTTATTTGTTAACTATGGGGTGTTTGTTGTAATCTCATTTTTGTGGCGTTAGTCTGAATGCCAGATACTTGTTAGTTATTACTCTGTAAAAGATTAAAGGAAAAAAGAATACTAGAATAATAGTTGAAAGTGGAATCGAATGCAATTCTGTCACAAAACACTTGGAGGAATATATAGATTTGATTACAGTACAAGAAAACCCTAGGAAGCAGGCTTATCTATAACCTTCTACATACATCTTAGGAAAATAACCCTAAGCCACCTCTGTCCCGATCCTTTGAGGTACCTGAATACCCTTTGTGCCATCCATCACTGGTACTCATGAAACGAGGATATCCGGATTCTCCTTCATCCTCGTTTGGTCCACCACAATCTAAAAGACCGCATACTCAAGGTGACTTTTTGATGCTATTTTTCACCACCTCATTTGTTCCTTTACTTTGAGTTCACTGTTTTGAAGGGTGATATATATTGGTTTTTGATCTGCGTAGCTTGGTTTAGATGCTCTAGGCTTTTGTTTGGTTGTTCATGAATAGACCTTGTGGAAAGTTATAATGTGGAGGAATGTTTACAGAAAAGGAATAAGTTATGAGCTTATTGGAGTCCGAATTTAATTAACAAATAGAGTGTCGTTGAAGGTTCACCATAATTTTTGTGATGCCATGTTTTAGTTGGGAAATATAGGTAAAAAAGTTGGTGTTGACTGTGTAATGATACTAATCTAAGTTAATAGCATGTGTGTTTTCTTTCCTTTTATAGTGGAAACTTCAAGGGATTGTATAAAGATCATGTCTATTTTTCTAGCAGAAAGCTTGGTTCTTGTGCTCATGTTATTTTCATTTTTGCTATGTTTAGGTGATGCACAATTTCTGGAGGATGAAAGCACAAAGATTTTTGCTAGGAAAGTAGCTGATCATTACAGTGCAAGATCCAACCAGACTCTAGAGGAACGGGAGGCTAGTCCTATAATACATTTGAAGAAACTTAACAACTGGGTATATGGTGTATTTTGCAATAAATATTTTATTAATGTAAGAATATTATATGACTTTTTATTAATAGTTTGGTCAATTATTTTATGGAACAGATTAAGAGTGTCTTAATTCAGCTTTACACCCGTCGGGGAGATGCAGTCCTTGACCTCGCCTGTGGCAAGGTGTTAATGTTTTTTTGTGGTTTTTATAAAACTCATTTGTAGGTTTTGAGCTGAGCATTCTTTTATTTATTTCATATATGTTCATCAGGGTGGGGATCTTATCAAATGGGACAAGGCCAAAATTGGATATTATGTTGGTATTGACATTGCTGAAGGCTCAGTAAGTGTTTAAAATTTTCTAAAATTTGCTGCTTTGGTTATGCATATGCCTCTTGATGATAGTCTTCTTTTTTGCTTTTTAACAATATCCCAATATAGTTTCAATTTCTACCCAATTCCATTTGGAGAATTTTGATTTTGGGACGTTAGATGCAAACCTTTTGTAACAATTAGTCACTTCTTTGTTCTAGGTAGAATTCAATCTTCACTATTTAAATTTTATACTAGAAACTGATAGCATTTTCATGCCATTGCGAGTAGTAATGAACTTGTCATTGCACTCTTATACTTCCTGATTATGAGCTTATATTTAATAAGCTCAAGTCCCTGCTGTTCACTGAAACGTTATTTACCTTATTGTGTCAAACTATCTGCAACTGCATTGTATTTGTAGCCATTAGTGTCAGCTCACTGAATTCAACAATCTATATAGATCAAAGACTGTCGCACACGATATAATGGAGATGCTGACCATCATCAGCGACGTAAAAAGTTTTCATTTCCTGCTCGCCTGTTATGTGGAGATTGCTATGAGGTGATTAATATTTATGTCTAGTAATGTTTTGAAGTACACTTCACATTTCAACTATTGTCATTCTTGCAGACATCAAGAATTTACTCCTTTAAAATTATGTTTATAAAACTGCATGTTATTCTTGGCATCACTTGATTATAGTAGAGGAATGTCACAAAAATTGTGATCGTCTAAATTAAATGTTTAGAAGTTAATTATCTTTCATAGAAAGTAATCTGAACTTTATGAAATTCTCTGTGTTTTCTTTATTTTTTTTGGGTAAACAATATTTATTTAGGTTTCATTCTTCTTGTCATTAACATTTTCAGATTCGCTTGGACAAAGTTCTTGCAGATGATGCTCCATTTGATATTTGTAGCTGCCAGGTAAATATGCACCGTGAGTTAATAATAACCCTCCAAGTATATATAGAAAAAAATATCGTTTTTGTCCGTAACGTTTGGGGTAAGTTTCAAAATTGTCCTTAACGTTTAAATCGTGCTATTTAAGCTCCTAACGTTTCAAAATCATCTCAATGTTGTCCTGCCGTTAGTAATCTGTTAATAGAATTAATGGTGGGACAAAATTGAGATAATTTTGAAACGTTAGAGACTTAAATAGGACAGAAAAACGTTGGGGACAAAAATAATACATTACTCTTAGAAGAATTACCAAATCAAATAAAATGCCAGTGAATTTTAATGGAATGAATTGCATTACAAATTCAAGATTTTTATTCATACTTATAGAATGGTTAGTATATAAACTTTTAGGGAAAAAAGAGCATGATACATATATAATAAATTATAAATTATCCCTTTTACTCTTTAATATACCGAACGTCTTTAATGTTTAATTTAATTAAACTTTATTTTTAGCTTTTAAATAAATTTTAATTTTTTTACTATAGATAATTATTCAATTTTTTTTTTAATTTTTCTCTTAATCAAAAGGTATAATTTGTACTTTATTATATATGTACTTTGCTGTTGTTCTCTTTTTTGGAAGTTTATGCACTAGTCATTCTATAAAAATTTTATGATGAGTAAAAATCTTTAAAAGTAAAATTAAAAAAAGATAACTTTACTTAGAATGAAAATAATGTGATTAAGAGTAATTTACTTATATGTGATTAAAAAATAATTGAATAATTATATACCGTAAAAAAATTGATATTATTGAATGATAAAATTAAATTTTCTTTCAAAAAGGTATAATTTATACTTTATTATATATATCATATTCTTTTTTTTTTTCGGAAGTTAACTACTAGTCATTCTACAAGTATTTTATGATAAGTAAAAATCTTGAATTCGTAATGTATTGTTTTTATTGTCAACATTTTCGTCCTATTTAAGTCCCTAACATTTTAAAATCACCTCAATTTTGTCTCATCGTCAATTCTGTCAACAGACTACTAACGGCAGGACAATATTGAGACGATTTTAAAACGTTAGGGACTTAAATAGGACGATTTAAACGTTAGGGACAACTTTAGGACTTACCCAAAACGTTGGGGACAAAAACATACTGTATTCTATATTTTAAGTGGCCTGTCATTGTAATTAGCATTGTTTCTTTTTGTGCATCATATTTTAGTCCAATCTTATTCAAATTTGTTCGCTCTTTTTTCCTTTTGTTACACTTAATATGTTGCCTATATATATATATATATATGCTTGATTTCTGCCCTTTTTTTTGTCAATATATGAAACTAAATTATCATACTGCTTAACACTCCATTATGCCACTTTATAAATATTTATGGATTTATTTCCATATTAAAAGTGTATATCGGTGCCTAATCTAGACATTTTAAATACTTCAGTTTGCATTGCATTACTCCTGGTCTACAGAGGCTCGTGCCCGGCGAGCATTGGCTAATGTTTCAGCTTTACTTCGCCCAGGAGGCATTTTCATTGGAACTATGCCAGATGCCAATGTGATTATCAAAAAGCTTAGACAAGGTTGTTGGTGTCCTACAAATCTTTCTGCTATTACTGTTCTAAGTAAATTTAGTTGTTTATAGAGTCCTATGTATCAATTTATCCATGAAACCAACCTCTGATTGAAACAACACATTGTGGCAGCTTTTGTTTTAAAATGAATGAATCTGATGGAAATAATTATTACTTTGGTTAAGATTTCTGGTTCATAAATGTGCCTTTGGTTGGGTACAGCAGATCATTTTCTTTTCTAATTCTTGATTGGAGATGTGATTTTCACTGTGAATATGCAGCTGAAGGGCTGGCATTTGGTAATAGTGTCTACTGGATCCGTTTTGATGAAGAATTTTCTGACAAGGTAATTCATTTTATAGATTCTGCAACTGCTTTAATTTTATTTTACTTTTTTAAAAAGATTTTTGTGATTTTTACTTCTAACTTTGACTCTTCCTATTTGATTCAGAAATTCAAATCTTCCAGCCCCTTTGGAATAAAGTATACATTCCATTTAGAGGTATCATGCTTTACATGTCAAGTTAATGTTAGATGTATGACTTTGTGTATGCACATCTGCAGAACCTTTGCATAATCGGTGTTATCAGTATATGACATGTCTTATGTGTAAAGTCCTTCAACTCTTGGACACCGAGAATATGAATTGTTTTCTTTAAGATGTGGCCTATTGTTGCAGGACGCTGTTGATTGTCCTGAATGGATTGTCCCCTTTCAAGTATTCCAAAAATTAGCGGAAGAGGTATCACTGCCAGATGTTACATAGATCCTTGCATTTTTATTGCAGCCCCCACTTGTTACATTAAGATGAATCTTTATGTTATTTTACAGTAAGCATTGGATTAGAAAGCCTTGCACTACAAACTTTACTGATTTATATTTTCCATTTACATCAGTATGATTTTGAGCTCGTCTTTGCAAAGAACTCACACGAATTCGTGCACGAGTACATGAAAAAACCGGAATTTGTAGAGCTCATGCGAAGGCTTGGTGCATTGGGTGATGGCAACCAAGATCAGAGTAAGACATTGTGCCCATGCTATTTCCCATAGAGACTCATGAAAACGGAATTGTTCATATCTTTATGTTTCCCTATCAGGTACACTATCAGCTGATGAATGGGAAGCAGCTTATTTATACATGTCATTTGTATTGAGAAAGGTCAGTAACTGTTATTTTTTAGTGCTCATACTGATAATGGTTCCATTGTTGGTTTGTAGAAAATTGGCTGCAAGTCGCAACATAGTTTAAGTGTTTAACGGAGGTTTTTTTATTTGGCAAACTTACAGCGAGGTCAACCGGACAAAACCCAAACAAGTGATCGAAAAGAGCGAGGATCAATGCACATCGAAGAGCAAGACATAATGTATATTGGCAGTGATTAGTGCGAGTGACACAAACAATGGCCAGATTATAAAGAATGCAATGAGGACATGGAGGTGAAGCTGCCTGTGGTTGCCATTTCTCTAATGATGATTTGATTTAATAACAAGCTTGAGTTTTGGCAAATTTTCAATTTGTATACATTTGGGAGTGTTATAACTTAAATTTCAAATTCTTACATATTCAATATTTTAACAAGTGAAACCTCACCCATCCTTAATAATTTCACAAAATCCCTTTCTGCTCCTTAACAAAAGCATAATTTTATTGCAACTCCTAACAATTTACTTCGTGAGACGTTCTGCCCCTTGTCTACATGGACCATTATGTGAACAATTTAATCGGACAAATTGTCCCATCCTTTTTTCTTTTTTCCTCTCCTCCGCGAACCAGAACATCACCAGGCCAACTCTTTTCTCAATATTATTTTTGGCCACCTTCATCACCAACATTCATTACTAATTTACTATTCTCTGTTTTCCCTGCATCAACCCACTATCACCTTGCACCAACTCACTACCACCTTTCAATTGAATAATTTTATTTTGTTTAAATACTTGAATTTGGTTTGGAATATGATCTTAAGAGTTGTCCTTTTCTAAATTTTGATAACTGAATATAGAAATTTACTTAAAATATCAATTTTTATGCACCAGAGTGATTTGGTAATTATGGAGGCATTGGTGTTTTAATTTGTTTAATGTAAAATTCTCTACTTGGAGTAATTATGGAGGCATCAGTAGTTTAATTTGTTTAATGTTTAATGTAAAGTACTCTACTTGGAGTGCAAATTTGCGATTTAATGTGAAACCAAATAAAGACCAGAGCAAGCTAGTGAGAAAGGAATTGTGCAGATAAGAAAAAAATGGGAGAAATAGTAGCTGTGGCAACACTAGGATTGCCGATGCTAAACAAAGAAATAGGAGATATATAGCTTCTTGGTTTTGGTTCGGTAAAAAAGAAAAATGATGACAATAGAGTGGTGCAGCAAAAATAGAAAATGATGGTAAATGTTGATAATGATAATAGCCAAAAATAAAAAATAATAGACAGAAGAAAAAGAAAATGCAGAGACTGGTAGCAAATATTGGTAATGATTAACGGATTTTGCTCTCGTAGATTGGCGGAAAAGGATTTCATAAAATTGTCAAAGGCCAAGGTGAGATTTCACTCATATCTTAACATATTTCTCAAATTTTTCATTTAATTTAGCAAAATAAAATAGCTTCCGTTGACACCATACAAAGAAAAAACATGGTCATTCATTCATTAAGTTGAAGTTATGAGCAAATTCCATTCTTGTAGAAAACAACATGGATCTTCATAAGAGAAAACGTAGATTCAATTACAAAAGATGAGGAACTCTAAGAATTAGGCATATATAAACCCTAAGCCCTCTCACCCCTGATCCTGCGAGCAAGCTGAATATCCTTAGGCATAATAGTGACTCTCTTGGCATGAATGGCACAGAGATTGGTGTCTTCAAAGAGCCCAACGAGGTAGGCCTCAGCAGCTTCTTGGAGGGCAGAGACGGCGCTGCTCTGGAACCGGAGATCAGTCTTGAAGTCCTGTGCGATTTCCCTAACCAGCCTCTGGAACGGAAGCTTCCTTATCAGAAGCTCAGTGCTCTTCTGGTACTTCCTAATTTCTCTCAACGCCACCGTCCCTGGCCTGAACCTGTGCGGCTTCTTCACTCCACCGGTCGCCGGAGCAGATTTCCTTGCAGCTTTTGTCGCCAGCTGCTTCCTTGGCGCCTTTCCTCCCGTGGACTTTCTTGCAGTCTGCTTTGTGCGAGCCATTTGGGAGTATCAGAAAAAAAAAAAAAAGTGGAGATTTGTTTTCTTTTTTTTTTTTCTAGTGAAAATGGAGGTTCTGAAAATAACTTGGAGATGATGCTGGTTTGGGAGGTGTATTTATGGGGTGTGCGGGCGGGAACTTCTTAAATGTTTTATGCGTTTGTGAAATTTTTGTGGCGCCATGGGGTTTTGACCGTTGATTTGTTTAGTGATCAACGGCTGATGTATTTCCTCAGCTGAAGCCACAGATTGTGATCCCCGTCACTATGAGAGAACCAATAGCATCATTCTAAGGCGCAATTCAACAGGCAAATGCTAATCTACCCCAAAGTTTTTAATTCGTTGAGACGGGAGATAGATATCATAAAAAAATAACAAAATAATTTGTGGTTAACCACCAAAAATGTCCCTCAATTATTCAAACGCCAATAAAAATACATTTAAATTTTACTATCGATAAAAATGTCTTTAAATAATTTAAAAATACAACAATAATATTCAATAATAAATATATATTTTTAAAAAATACTTTAGAAATTAAATTTTGATATAAGTTTTTACAAGCAAAATCATAAAAATAATATATTATTATACATAAAAATTAGTAATTTTTTGTTAAGCATATAATTTTTTTATAATTATTTTTGTTAACAATTAATAATACTTTTAAAAAATCACAAAATAATATATACTTAACAAAAAATACCAAATTTTAAGAATAATAATATCTCATTTTTCTAATTATGCTTGTAAAAAATTGCATCAATATTCAATCTCTAATGTATTTTCTGAGAAATACATATTTAATGTTAGTTTTTTTATAAGATTATCTAATATTAAATATGTATTTCTCAAAAAATATACTATAAATTGAATTTTGATATAATTTTTTGCAAAAATGATTAAAAAATAAAATATTAGTATCTTTAAAATTTGGTGATTTTTCGTTGAGTATATATTTTTGTAATTTTTTTGTTAACAATTAATAATACTTTTAAAAATTCACAGAAAAATATATATATTTAGAAAAAAATTATCAAATTTTAAGAATAATAATATCTCATTTTTTTAATTATTCTTATAAAAAAATCACATCAAAATTCAATCTCTAAGATATTTTTTGAAAACATATATTTACTGTTGAATATTGTTGTTATATTTTTAAATTATTTAAAAGTATTTTGTCAATAATAAAATTCAGATGCATTTCTATTAACTTTTGAATTATTCGAGGACGTTTTAGGTCATTAACCGGTTAACCCAATAATTTGAATTTCAACTTTTAAATATGAATAATTTATGAGAAATTCTCCTACAAGCGTTTTTTTATACAAGTCTTTACAAGTGCACATTCTTCTTCTTCTTCTTGCGCACGTTCTTCTTCCTCTTCCTCTTCTTCTTCTTTTCTTTCGTTTCTTCCCTTCTCTTTATCATTTTTCAACCATTACTGCACGTTTTCACTGCACCTTCTTCTTCTTCTTGCTGCACATTCTTCTTCCTCTTCCTCTTCTTCTTTTCTTTCGTTTCTTACCTTCTCTTTCTCCTTCTTCAACCGTTACTCACTACACCTCCTTCTTCTTCTTGCTTCTTCTTCCTCTTCTTCTTTTTCTTATTTTCTTTCGTTTCTTGCCTTCTCTTTCTCCTTCTTCATTTACGTGCTTTTCTCTCTGTTTTCTTTATTCGTTATTCTCGATTTCCATTATTTTTTGACATCAAACTCTAAAATCGTTTTTGAAGAAGAAGGAACATCAAAAGATGAAGAGGAGAAAGAGAAAGAGTTCTGAATTATGCATAAGGTGTACTTCAACGAATTTTTGGTGTAGTTTTCCTTTGAGTGTATTTCTAGAATAGTTTGGATGTATTTCTTTAATTCTTTGGGTGTATTTCTGTAATCGTTTGGATGTATTTCTAAAGTTATATTATTTTCAAATTTGGCAATAAACTCGTTTTCATTAAGGAAGAAGAAGAATAGTCTTTTTAATGCATGGTGAGTAGCGCGCTTTGGAAACAGAAAATGGTTGAATAACGTGCGTTTATTTTTTTTAAATGTGGGAGTATAATGCGTGTTTTTTTGTTGAGTTTGTACCAACTTGTAAGACTTGTATGCTAAAAAGACTTGTATGTGTAGCAGACCTCATCATTTATATTGAAAATGACTAAATGAGTGTTGAAACGCGACTAATTTTATCCTAAAATCTAATTATAATTTTCCATACTGTTTAAAATAATTAAAATAATATAAAATTTTAATTCAATCAATTAATTAAGTCCAAATATTAAACTTACAAAATTTAGTTTCGAATCACTGTTTATAATATACATTGACATGTCATTTTATAAAATTTAAGTAAAACAGAGTATTGAAAATACACTCATTTACAAATTGCTACCATTAAAATTAAAAAAAAAAAGACAGCCGCCCTGAAATAGAAAGTAGAAAATCATACCCAATTGCTAGAGAAAGAAAAGTCTTGGAATCTAAAAGAGAGATCCCCAACGCTGTCCCTCTGGAGCTTCAATGGCTGATGAGAACCATCATCAGTTGCAACTGGCTTATTCTGATTTGAATGCACTACCTTGGGAGACATGTTTGCAGCACCAATGGAAGAGGCCAATGCACGGTCCCAAAGGAAGACATGAAGGAGAATTGGAACTTTGGTGTGTCTATGCAATGAAAGTTTGTGGCTCAATGAAACAGTGTCATAACACCTTATTGCTCCTGTTGAAGACACCATCCATGGAAGCACTCTCTGATTCGAAACCCGAGAAACCACCAGCAACCTGCATGTATCTCTTGCTGCTCTGTATACATGGTTTAGCCCCGACCGTGTTGCTGGTGCGTTTTCTTCACTGTTATCAATCACCGATGAGATGAAAATGAAACCCTGTAGAAACCATACACCAAATTGTAAGTTAAAATTGTGACAAAATAAATCATAATCACACCGGTTGTATTAGTTCTAACAATAGAATAAAACAAGATAATAAGAATAAGATACAAATAATAAAAACATAAAAATTATTATAAAAATATAATTTATTCTTTTTTTTCATTCAAAAATTTAAAAAAATATATAATTATAAAAAATCTACAAAAATAATAAAATATAAATTATATTTTCTATATTTCATCTGTCAAACACAAATATTTTTGTATTTTTGTGTTAACATGCTGTGTCAAATGGAGTCATAATTTGTAGGGAAATTGAGGAAGACACTACCTCTTCGGTGCGACTAATGGCAAAGCCAAGTTTTGTGTCATCATCTTTGAGTTTGATCTCTATTGAGAGCTCTCCCCCAATGGGAGCGTACCATAGCCTAACTGCTCTAACAACACCTATGTCTACTCCATGATAGTCCTCAAATCCATAAAGGCTTTCATTTGCAACGTTTGAAAAATCAGCTAATGACCCTGAATTCACCGTTGAAGATGCTGTCTCTCCAGATATCTGTCACACAAAAGGTAACTATTAAGAACCATTCATCGCAAATTGAGATAAATAATAATTAACAACATTGTTTAACCTTAGTGAGTAGTGACTCAGTTTGGATGTTCATAAAGACAAGAGGAACCCCTGAAGCTTGAGCTGCATTAAGCCATGCATTTGCCCTCGCTAGAGTGTCCTCCACGTCGTGGTAGCGAGACGCCACTCGGTCGGAAGCTTTGGGAAGAAATAACATGGAGATGAAGTTGCCAGAATTGGGAACTGAAAGCATCTCCTGCATCTTCTTCTCCCATGGATATGATACATATCCATCTTGTGCCTTACTTCTTGTTAGTGCACTTACCATCCTACTCGCCCTTGAACCTGCAAATTGAACAAAATGCACTCATTATTCTCTATTTTTTAATTGATAATTGAAAATCGTTAAATAATTTTACAGAAAAACAACTCCATACGAATTTTCATTTAATTATTAATCCACGTTATTGTCATAATTAAGCAATTATAATCATAGCACTTTTCCTTAAATTAGTTGAGCCAAATGTCTTCGTCAGTTAGAAAAGGAAGTCATGTGTATCACGCATCAACTTTGTGCTTCAATGTAGCAAAAAGGTTTGCCGCTTTCGTATGACAATTTAATCAAACCCTTGGCTAGTTGGCTCAAATAATGTCAAAAAACATTTTAGGTAGGAAAATGTGAGAAGCTGAGCAAATAAATAAGATACTTTTTATTTTCTATATGATTGGGTGACTTGCGGACAAATAATAGTGTTTGGGTAGATGCAATTCTTCATAGGTGAAGACCATTACCCTTGTTTGTAAACGTATTCCTAATTCCTAATAATATAAAGAATTTTTAAAAAATAAATGAATTCTGAAACATATAATTTTAAAAACTAAATTTATCACTTCCTGGATTTTTCTGTAATTACAAATGGCCCACGCAAATTCTTTTAGGCCCCCGATTGCAGAAAATCACCTAAATAGTTAAAATTTCCTACCATATCTAAAAGTTTTTTTTAGCAAGAAGAAGATGATATTAATAAAAGAACTAGTGGTACCTTATCTAGCAGTTATTACATGGTAACCTCAAATGATCATAATATAATATAGTAAGTAAACCTGAATTTTAACACGATCGTGCGTCTATTCATTCGTTGTATGTATAACAGAATTAAAATTAACCAAAAGAGAGTTATAATTCAAATGACATAATCTTTAAACTCACTTAGAGATCGCCAATTCTAGGCTCATTCTTAACTTTGGAACAAAAAAGTAACTATAAAATAAAATTGAGCAGAAAATAAGAGAGAGTAAAAGACCTTGTAAGCGGTAGCATTCACTTTCGGTTGTGTCCAAGAAGCCAACGACGTAATTGGCATCGGCGATGGACCTCAAGAAGTAGTTCTTCTTGCCGGAGGAGGAGTCTCCGGGGACGACGCAGGCCTGCAGCTCAACGAACTCATGAGGTCCACGTCGGACTCTTACAAGGACGGACGTCTCCTTCTTCTTGTATGCATCATGAAGGATCTTGTTGAGTCCGGTCCGACCGTTCTTGAAGGGTTGCCTGAACCGGACCAAGGAACCGGCCGATGAGCCAATCCGGATCTCCTCTACTATATCGCCGCTTTGAAGCACGTCGGCGGCGCTCCATTCATCGGATTTTGAAGTTGCTCGTAAACACTCTATGGAGATAACTTTCAACTCCCTTGTTGGTGACTCTGAACTGCTCTCTGAGCCTCGATCCATGGTCATGTTTTTCTTCTCTTTCTCTCTCTCTTTCATATCATTTTCATATAAGGGTATAATGACTGAATTTTTTATCAGTGTTTCTTCTTACACTGTTCAACATCTGAAGTGAAAACTATCTGCAATTGTCTATATAATTGATAATTAAATAACCTTAAAAGAGAAGTTAATTAAATTTATCACGGGTGAGTCTTTTCATTATAATATATCATATTAACTTTATCCTTATATTATATGGTATTTACAACAAGTTGATTTGAGAGAAATTAAAGTTGGTTGGCTTTTGGCTTTTGCATTGAAGAAGCTGTTTTGTTTTGTGTACGTGTTTTATACGGAAAAGTTTATGAATTAACTCCAATAAGAACTAACTCAATTAATATTTTTTATTTTTTATTTTAAAAATTTAAAAAATTAGCATAGTGAGTTTTTTATATAATAGATCTAATTTTTAACTAATTAACTTCAATTAACTAGTCAATAAATTATAACTCAAATGATATAATCTCTCTATATTCACCTAAAAAATTATGGGTTCGAATTTCTCTATTTTTAGTAACAAAAAAACTCCAATTAACTATATTTTTAGTTAATTCCTTAACAGAATCGGCTTTGTATAGGCTGCTTCAAACGTGATAAGTACGTCTAAGAAAAATAAATCGCCAAGATTTGGAAAATTCTGTTACGAATTATTATCTGCGGTAATGTGCGAAAGGTGTATTGTGGTGAATGGATCTCTCTGTGGAAGAATAAATTGAATAATGGTAAATAATATTCTACTATTTGTGTGTTTTGACAAGCTAAAGAAAAGGAAGTCAAATGAATAACCACGTAATGTGAACCCAACTTTCCGTGATTTTATACTTTATTTTTTGTTTTCATTTGATGTTGAATAAGTATATGTGTATGTATATAAACTGATGAATTAAAATAATTTAATTTGTTATTATCTATTGAGTTGAAACCATTCTGCTATTGCTATGAATGGAATAATATTATATAAATAATATTATATAAACAAAAAAAGGCACGAAACACACTAGATATTGTTATTTTATTTACAGTATAAACAAGATATATATACTTTTATTTTGTTTACACTTATAAATGAGAAACATGAAGAATTATGACAGTATAAACGAGATACATTATGAAAAATTTTCATCAGTTATAAAAGAATGTATAATCCTTTGTATTTTTTATAAATATCTCACTTTTTTTTTCTTTTGGTTTTCTTTCGAAAAATAAGCCAAAGTGTCTAGTGGTAGTGAATATGTGATTGTAAGTAGGAAGGAGTGAGGTATAGATTGCTAACACCGATGGAAAATGAAATTTTTCAGTTTCATCTATTTTGGCTCCATTGTGACAAGCATGTGCGGCTCATGTTTGATATATATGGGAGAATCATGCCAGAATAAGTTAAGGAACTTTTTACGGAGGTCGGAGATGTTGGTGGCAGTAGATCTGGCAACTCATAATTCGTGCAGAAACGACCTACTTTTCGCACCACGACTGATACATGTTACAAATCCAGTGGAAGACATGGATGTGGATAGTGAAGAATCCGATGAGGAGTATGTTGCGGATAGCAACGAGAGTGGTTCTTCAGAAGATGATGATGAGGATAAAGAGTTCGTATCCGAGACACCGGTTGAGGTATCACTTTGGTATCTTCTTCCTGCCTGTAACTAATTATGACCTTATCAACTGTACCCAGTCACTATCAGATGCTGGATCTGGACACGATGCACAAAAAAATTTCATTTTTCAACACGGGTGAAGAGGATTACAACTTAGACAGTGGTGTGGAGTTTCGGGTTAGCCACATATTCAAGAGTAGAGATGCAGTGATACAGGGTATGAAGAATTACAGCATCCGCAGAAGTGTTAAGTACCAAGTAGTAGAGTCGGACCGATTAAAGTATCATGTTCATTATTTGCAATATGTAGCTGGATGCTCGTGGAGTCTCCGTGGTGTCCTCCGACAAAATCTCGAATATTGGTAAGGCCTCGTTTAACTGTAGTGTAATTAAATTTTTTTATCATTGTTATATTTTGTGTAAATGTCAACCATGTATGTGTTATTTCGTTAGGGATGTGCATAGGGTTAGAGGAGCGCACACGCGTTTAGTAACAACCATGTCTCAAGACCAACGACAGTTGGACAACAGCCTTATCTGCCGTGTCATCCTGCCATTGATACAGTCTAACTCATATGTCAACATCCCTGTAATACAACATCCTCGCCACATCCTATGGTAGTGAGAAATCTATCAACGTTAACCGGGTCCCCTGGCATTGGCTGCTCACCATTAAATTGGTGCTTTACCCGATTGACATAGAAAAATTCCACTATGTTGAAGCAAACGAAAGGAACAACAGAAATCCATGTTTCCCACTCCGTCTCTTCCTTTAGTCATAGCAGGCAGATGTCCTACAATGCAGGGTAATCGTAGGGCATCCACAGAAACTATAATGTTCGTTGTGAAATAAACATCATTGACAGGTGCTAAAACGGTATGAGTAATTAATGCAACTATGACCAAATAAAAGGGTAACTCGCTTACCTCATCCAATTTTAATTGATCCAAAGCCCGATGTCATTGCAGGACTCTCTGCTCGTGCTGGTTCCTACTCTGCTATGTCATATATATCTATCTATGAAAAATTTGCAACAGTAACCACGATTCAATTAATTACAAATCATATTGAATTACGTAAACAAAGAATAATAAAACCGTAATGAACAATTACCTTGCAGTCATGGATACATGTAAACTTGTCGCTTAGGTGGACACCACTAGAGAAATTTCTAGTATATCCAAGATATTAGTAGAGGAGTATATCATGCGATGTCTGTAGTGAAACGTTGTGCTGCAGAGTATAAAAAATGGTACGTCCATGCTAGTACCACAGATCCCCAAGACACATAACGGCACCTATGAAAGTCATATAGTAGTGAGAGCCACTAGAGATGGACCTGATTATTTGACTTATAAGTCATTTGGTAACCCTCAATCATCAACAGTATGTAGCACCTCGCGTCCCGTCAGAGGGTGGCTGGATCATCAGTACCGGGCATCTGTCGGAGTCGCTCCTGAAGCCATGTCAGCTTGAGGGAGAAAAACTCCTTCATCTGCTAATCCTTCTGCTAGACTACAAGAGGCCTTACATTAAGTAACCGCTCCACCAACTCCCAAGTCTCGGTCTCCTATCATGTATGAAAATCACGGAAGCACCCACCGACAGGCACTCCATGTGCGTATAGCTCGAGGTGGTACGCGACGTCATACATGATGGTGGTGCACTCACCCCACGGCAGGTGGAAAATGTGGGTCTCAAGACGCCAACACGCAACAAATACCGATATCAAGGAGTTGTCAGACACAAAATCCTTAAATAGCATTGTGTCATCGAAACTAACCTTCCTCAAATAGGGGACAATGGCGTCCGATGATGAGAGTATGTGACTCACTCTCCTAAGAAGAAGTAGGCGAGGCCTTTAGTAAACAACGAAAAATACGAATAAGAAATGTGTAAACATACAAAGCTATAAAACCCTCATAACAAAAAATTCTATTATATAAACATTTACATAGCAAATTAATTTATATTATAAATAAACTATTTTAACAAAATAACTACAAACATTTACCGTATAAATTTAATTTAAATAAAATATTTAGTTAAATAATTAATGATAACTTTTATTTTCTATTTTTTTCATAACTTACATTAAGTAAAAATATTTACTTAAATAACTAACAACAAGTAAAATATCAACTTAATAACTTAATTTAATCAATAACAAAATTAAAAAAATTCATTTACTTAGATATTTAATAACTAGAAACATAAATATCTTATTACTTAATTAAGTTAACTAAAAAATTTAGTTAAATAATTAATAACTAAATTAATTAAAGAAAAATAAACCTAAATAAATATTTAACTGACAAATCCATGTCAAAGTATGCCTAAAATTATACCCTGTTAGTTAAACCATTACTAATAATATATTCATTCGCCTAATATATACTGCATATTACTATAATAGTACCCTAAGTTTGGGTACACATGTATGCTTTAATATAAATATAAAACAAAAAATAATACCAACTTTAAAGTCGGCTGCCTCATTAATGTTTCATATTGGCATCGGTTGATATCCGCATCACGTGCATTGGTGCGCGTCATAATTTCGTAGTAATTCAAAAATTTGATTAGAAAATAATAGAAATGGGAGAAAATTTGAAGAAATGAATGAGATAATGACTAAGATGGACTATATGGACGAAATACATATATATAAGACTCTACAATTCTCAATGAAATAAGAGTGCATGTATCTCATTTACATGAATGTAAACGAGATAAAACCCTTATATACTACGTGTTTAAATGTGATATAGTCACGTCAACTCGTGTCTTATCTCATTTACAATGTAAATAAAATACGTATATTTTTTATTTTGTTTACATTATAAATGAGATAAGAGATAAAATATATTTTAATAAAAATGTAAATTACACATTTTAATAAATAAAATATTTATTTTATTTATTTAAAATAATTCCTAATTTTTCTCTCTCTCCGGCAGATTGTATACTTGGATTTGAAATTTCCACTCTTTTTTGTTTGTTTGTGTGATATGAAATAATTTCCACTCTCTTTTTGTTTGTTTCATGTGATATGAATTTCTATATGCAAATTTGATTATATTATTATAGTAGTAAAATATTAGAAAAGATATATGTGGTTTAATTTGACATAACTAATAAGTAATAATAAGAAAAAACGTCTATCGTAAGTGTGTATGATATATAGAGGATAAACTATTATTTTAGTCTTTAATATTTGAATAAAATTTTAATTTAATTTTTAATATTTTAATATTTTATTTTTGTTTTAAAAAATTTTAAATAGATTAATATTGTCCTACAATCAAATTTGATATTAATAATTTGCAGAATAAGTGATATAGATATTAATAATATTACTAGTTAAGTTATATTTTTTTGTGTTAAAAAAATATAATTAAAATTTTTTTGTAACACTTTATTTTCTTAATTTTTTTGGTATAAAATTTTAAATTCTAATAACTAATTATCAACGTTTTAAAATTAAATGAATTTTTTAATTAATAATCATTAATAAATTAATTTTATTTATTTATATACTAAAATTAAATATTATTGACTATTTAATATGTTAATTATTTTTGTTAAATTTAATAAACTACTATCTGAGGAGGAGAGAGTGTCAAAGCTATGATGAGATTTGATAAACATTTTGCATAGCAAAACGACTACTTAAAATATGCACTTTAACTACCAAAGAAATGTTTATAATATGAGATGAGGTAATAAAGCTCTGCATAATACCTACTGAAAATTTTGGGTTAAAAACAAGTTGGATCCTAAAAATAACTAAAATTAGAATTTCAAACAATAATTTTCAACGTTTGTGTGAATGTATGAAGGGGTCCAATAATATCGTGTCACATTAATTTCTCTCACATGCATTACTTAAATTTCTCAAATTATGCTATTACTATACTCTATATATATATATACAGTAAGAGAGACGTCACAATATGCTTTAGTCACGCTAATGCGGTTGGCATTATGTTATTTATTATCTTCAAACTCGCACCAACTAAATGTTTCGTTGTCGGCTTAATTAGATTTCAATAAATATTTTGTGTATGTATAATAAATTCAATGATAATCAAGTAAACCAAGAATGTTATGGAATTTGAGTTGAATGTTTTCACTTGAAATATGAATATTACTCCAAGTTTCAGTCGTCTAAAGTCGTAGCACACAGGTTTCACAACATATCAATAAGTCAATACCATCATCACAGATTCCACTGACAAAACTGGAATATAATGTTTATGTCCAAAAAGTTTGCCAAGCGATTATTTGTCTTGGATCGACTAGGAGCATACATTATCCGACCTAAATCCAGAATTTCATCTTAGCTTAAACATTTTGAGATATAATTTGATGTGATTTTATTGGATTTAGAATCAAGATAAATATCTTATAAATAGACCCAATTATTATTTAGAGTTGAATTTAGATTGTGGTAAATTCGACTTTATTCAATTTATGTGTATCTTAAAAAAATAAAGGAATTAAAAAATATATATTTTAAATTAATTTTAATATTATGTTATATTAATTATAAATTTATTATTTTGTTTTAAATTCTACTTGTTGAATTAGAAAATATATCAAAGAAGTATAAATTTAGAATTTATGAATAAATTCAAGTTTAAACATGGATATCAATCTCTCACTAACAAGTATATTTTTTTTTTCCTTTATAAATAAGTGCATCATAATTTTTTGACATAAAGTTTATCAAGATCCCGAATTTTACTGGTTTTAGACTCAATTTTAGTGTGACTCGAAAATAGTAAGATTTTATCGAATCTAAAATTGGATAAGAGTCTAAAAAATAGATCTAATCATTATTTAAGATCGAATACAAGACAACACAAACTTAATTTTACTCGACTCATATACATCTTAATGGCTATAAAAATAACTAATTAAAATAACACTAGTTATATAATTGATTTGTCACAAAAAAAAAAAAGATAACTCAAAAACAACCTTCCTAACTCGTGGCTAACAAGTAACAATTTAATTGTGAAAAAGCTACATTATAAATGTTGGCCATAAGTGTTTTGTTCAAATCCAACTAAACGAGATTAATTAAACATAATCTTTTTAACATTATAATGTGTTCGGACCTGGTTCACAAGTAAATTGGGTTTGGATGTTCTCTGTAAACTGATTCGACGGTTTCCTAACCCGTCAGCTCATCTCATTCTCTTACCTCATCAAAATTTTTGGACAGCTGAAAAAGAAGCTTCTAGAAAAGAAGTTTGCATATGAGATCCATTTTAGTACAGACTATAAAAGAGAAGGGTCCTACCCCTCTCCCTAAGTACGTCACTCACTTTATCCTAATTACTGTCTCTTGTATGGACACTAACTTGAACGTTGGAGTCTTTGCAAGTGACACCTCTTCCTCACTCACTTATCCTTCGAAATTCTCCCAGATCAAACATCTAATAACCCACCAACCCTCGAACTCTATAGTATCATATCCACTTCGGACCGAGCAACCGAACACAATATTTTTAATATCGATATATATTTTGAATATCCTTTATCCTTTTTTTTTGTCATTAATCTCCCTTGTCCTTTCATCAAGACTTAACCAATAAGAATGCCATAATGAAGATGATGGATTTTTTTTTTTGGTCAACGATCAGAGATAGATGATAAATTGATGATAGATAATGAGAAATATAAGGGAACGAATAAAGGAAGAAATCTCAGAGAGGATTTTGCAGGTTTTGTTTTTGGACATAGTTTAGGGCTGGCAATTCATACCCTACCCACGAGTACCCAACTCGGTCCAACCCGTTCGGGTAGGGGTAGGCTACCCTACCCGCTGCGGATAGGGTAGGGTACGGTCCGGGTATGCCTGCAGGTAGGGTAGGGTACGGGTTTAGGGTATACCCTACCCTACCCTACCCGCACCTCATATATAACACATAAGTAAAAATAATAAAATTTTATTTTATAAAATTTTTAAATTAAAAATATTAAAAATGAAACAAAAAAAAAATACAAGCCAAACCTATGTTAATATTCTGCATTTGCCAATAACATTGAACTAGAAATTTTGATAATACTTTTATTATTTTAGATTGCATTTATTTTTAAGTACAGAACAAAAAAAATCATTGAGAATAAGACATAAAAAATAAAAATATATTTTATTTAATAATAAATTAAATATAAAAAATCAAATTATGAAAATTTAATTTATTTATATTTTCCTCCATCATACAATAAAAAATAAAAATAAAATTAAAATAATAAAAAAATATAATTATAAAAAATTAATAAAATTAAAAAGTTATATTTTTATTAATATTTTTATATCTTTACTATAAAAATACAAAATACACTAATATAATAACATAACATACAATTTTTTTATATTTATATCTATATCAAACATAATGTTATATCTTCATCTTCTTCTCTTAATATCAAACATAGTTTAGGGTTGGCAATTCATCTCCCAACCCGGTCCAACTCGTTCGGATAGGGTAGGCTACCCTACCCGCTGCGGGTAGGGTAGGATACGGTCTGGGTATGCCTGCGGGTAGGGTAGGGTATGGGTTTAGGGTATACCCTATCCTACCCTACCCGCACCTCATATATAACACATATTTTATAAAAATCTCTCTATATAGTGAAGGAAGTGAAAGTTGAACCCACAACCTCTCTTATGTAATGACTTATAATAAGTGAACAACCACAAAACTAGTTAGTTAATTAAGTAATTTAGAGCATTAGTTTTTTATTTTTTATGTTATTAATACGTATAAAATTCGAAATAATTGAATTTTATATTTACTTTGAAAAAATTTGATATTTCTGCGGGTAGGGTAGGATAGGGTAGGGTTTAGAATTTTAGGGTGCAGGTAGGGTTAGGGTTGAAAGATTCTCAACCCGCGGGTAGGATAGGGTAGAGTTTTAATGAAATTTTCAACCCGCGGGTAGGATTAGAGTAGGGTCCAAACCCTACCCTAGCCTACCCATTGCCAGCCCTAACATAGTTGCTATATTTTTTGTGTGGAGGGTTTTGCTAATCAAGGCTAACATTTTGATTGGGTCGTAGGCCCAATCAATAATGGGTAACCCATCTCAACATATTGCAGAAAATTTGAGTTAAATCGCATAGCCCAACAATACCAAAAGTCCATGAAATGAAAGGTCACTGAAAAGTACCAAAAACACGTATCTTCACTCGTAAATAAATTACTTATTGGCATCTCGAGTTGGATTGTTGGAAGATAGTCATCGGCAAAAACAAACAAACACTAAATTGATTCTTAACAAACTTTTTATTGAATATTTTAATTCTAAAATTTTTTTATTATTCTAGATGTTTACGAAAATATCTCTCGTTATATAGATTGGTTTCTCTATTACTTTTAATAAATTTTTAATTTTCGTATTGAACAAAAAAATTTAATAAATTCTATTATAATAATACAATTATATCCTAAAAAATTAAATAAAAATGAAGTAACCTCCTTAAAAAAG
Source organism: Arachis hypogaea (assembly GCF_003086295.3). Classification (NCBI taxonomy): domain Eukaryota; kingdom Viridiplantae; phylum Streptophyta; class Magnoliopsida; order Fabales; family Fabaceae; genus Arachis; species Arachis hypogaea. The sequence continues at coordinate 3,573,618 of NC_092038.1, read as the reverse complement.
GATCAATTCGTTTCAGAAATTTTTAAAATAATTATTCTAAAAAAACAAATCATCTAATTTAAAATTTATTTGAAATTAGTGTAAGAAAAATTCTATATAGTACTGATAGTGAAAGTAAACATAGCATGCTAAACATGCGTGTTAAAAGAGGAGAGTGACACATGAAAATTTTAAAACAAAATAAATTGCGAACTGAAAAGTAAATTCTCTCAAAATAAATAGACATTTACATGCACACATTACCATTTTTTTTTAAATTTAAAATAAATAAAAACTATTAAATTCAGTAAACATTCTTAGTTTCTAATCACGGTGAGAGAGAGTGGTGTTTGGAGAGAAAAAAAAATATATATTTTCAACTAGATTTGAAAAAAGGATCAATAAATCATTAACTATTGTTATCCGGTCCTTATTAGTCATTTAGAAAAATTCTCAGTCCAATAGTAAAAATAGTTATTGCTCAAGAGTAAAGTTACTCAAAACATTAATTAATAATTAGCTTTGTAACGAAGAGAACGGAACGAAACGGCGTTTGTAGCAATGCTTTGATAAGAAAAAACTAAAAACCCCACGTGTCATTCTTCTCTTTAAACATGTATATTTGGGAGCGAATCTTTTTAAGTAAAAAAAAAATAAATAAATGGGTCAATTGTTTAATCTAATTTTTTATTATTCTCTCATATTTAATGTTGATTTCACTTATAAATTTTTTCCCACGTATTCAGCATGCTATGTTTACTTTAGTAATTAGTACCATAGAATTTTCCTTTAATTTAAATGTTCTCTCTAAATGTTATAATGCCCATCTATCGTTGTCCATCATGTATGTATATAGCTTGAGTGTGACCCACTACAAAAAAAGGAAAATGAAAAAAAAGAGAGATTATGAATTTTATCATGTTTGGGCCAATTACTTAAACTAAATGTAGTTGCAAAATATATTTTAATTTGTGGAAATGATGTTTATGATGGGTACTTTTTTCATACTGAGGGTTTAGCATGACCCTTGGATATCGCTAAGGGTTATATAGGGATATATATGTCCATGTATATTATATTTATAAAGCCTGGGACTCAGGTTTATGGGAGGAATCTTAGCAACTTTCCATCTCCATTATTTAGCTCCTATGGAGCTTTTCATATCCAATTGCTTTTAGGCTTTTCTACTCTAAATTGCTTTTAGTTATTGCGCAACACATATGATTAGTACCTTCTAATCAACTTATTTGATTTAGAAAATCTGTCCTGTATTTAGATTTATTAATAAACTTTGTATTATTAGACCCAATATCCTTGGAACTTTATTTTCTTTTAATCCCCATCAATATTATAGGCATAGCATGTAGCCGCCACCATAAATATTACTTTGATAGTACATCTTATAATATTAATGTAGACGCCTTTTTGCTTGGGTACTTTGGGTTGAAATAATTGTTAATTCTCACTGTTGATTTACATTTAGTTCCTGTAGAGACCGAAAAAGTAGACTAAATGCATAACCTTATTAATTGATTTTGATACTCGAACAACCTTATTGATAACTCTAAGGATCTATTTATATAATTTAAACTATAGTACTATTTCAAGAGTTTTATAAATACAAACATTAAATTAGATAATAATGTAACATTTATCTAAACAATTAATGCAAAACACACGGGTATGAGAGAAATAATTTATTATTATTATTATTATTATTATTATTATTATTATTATTATTATTATTATTATTATTATTATTATTATTATTATTAATGCAAAACACATGGGTACGCGAGAAATAATTTATTATTATTATTATTATTATTTGTTCAAGGGAACAGAAAATCTCTGCATCAGAATCCTGAGCATAGAAAAAGACAGAATAGTAACATAGGTTATAGCTATTTAGGAAGGTCCCCACTGAATGAACCCCGTGAGGTTCACTAACTTTCATTGTTTTGTTGTAATTTCTTTACTTTACTAATTATTTTACGATGAAGTGTTTGTGTAAAAAAAAAAAAAGTAGAATAGTATGTATAATTTATTTTAAAAAATTAATAAAAATAAAATGACATACTTTTTTTTAAAGTTATCTAACTATTTATAAAAATGATATTTATCTCTTTACTATTTTTTATTTTTTCTATAGTATGCACCTTCTATTAATGATGTAGTGATTTTGGTATAATAGCATCATAGGTATGTGAATGCATGTGATAGTGGCTGGTGTGAATTGAAGTGTCAATCATATTTTACGGGATGAATTTTATGATATCTATGAATTAATATTTAATTTATTTTTTATAATAAATTTTAATTTTTTTTAAAAATGATCTATTTTTATATTTTTTAAATTAAATATTAATTTTTAATTCTTCTTAGTCATTTAGACATTATTTTTTAGGCATTCTAGCCATCACCATTTTATTGATGCAATAGTGAGTAGTGACATTATTTTTCCAACTAAGGCCATGCCTTTAATTTGTACCTTCACAACGTAATCCATAGTGAGTTACTTAGCGTTTAGGGAAAACTTTGTCCCTTTTTGTTTATTTTTTATGTCTTGGGTTGATAAGAATAAGATAGCAAGGACTTTGCCATTGTGACATCATATGTGACATGGCCTTCACTTAAATGGATTTGGACCCACCATATTTGGCCCATTAGCCATTAGGAATAGTCACTCATTCATTACCCTCCAACTCTATTATCCATAATTCCATACCACCTTTCCTATGTTCAAAAGTAGATTAACTTCGCAGCTCATGGTTTCTTTAGATCAGTATTTTTTTGTGTGACTATTTTAGATCAGTATTTAATTAATAGTAATTTGTATTTATATTTAAAAATATTTGTATACAAAAAATATATAATTTATATTTATACTCTAATTTGTGTTGTGTATCAAAATTTTTATACTCTAATTTTTTGAACATATATAAAAGATGAAAAAGATGAAGAAGACATCGATGATGATAAATTGATGATGATAATAGTAAAAGAGGATGAGAAAGAAAAAAAAAGGAGAAAACAAAAATCAAACAAGAGAAGATGTTGAAGAAGCAACAATAACTTGAAGTTGTTGAAAACAATACGATTGTTAAAGAAGAAGAAGACAACGACGATAGCCACTTAAAAAAAACACGCGTATCTGACTTTGTTAGGACTTGGTTATTGAAATTACTTGGTTGTATAGCTATATATTGTGAAAAATATATAAAATATATATTTATATTTTAAGATGTATTGTTTTATATTATCCAGCTCAGATTTTTTTTATCGACCTTTAAATTGATCATATTTTAACTCTTTAAAATTTCTCCTAAGATAAAAATGTCTGAGTTAGTATGATGCCTTCAACACAACTAGAATTTATTTATTTATTTATTTATCTATCTATCTATTTTCTTACTTTCTCATAAAATTGCATGCATGCATGATCTTATTTATTTATTTTTTAACTCTCTAAAAGTGCATGCATAATCTTATTATATCATAGCAACGGTAGAAAACTCAATTTCTAGAGAGATTATTTTTTGACTTCTTAGATTAGAAGATTCAATAAAAAGACCAAACATAATGAAAAGAAAAAAAATGCTTTGATATTGGCTTACAGGTGACCAACTTCTTACCAATCCATTGAATTGGAAAAGACAAGATATAATTAAGCTTTAATCCTCACGTAATTTAAAATTTGAATTTAATAACCTTTTTAATTCCTTCACTTCTACAACACTTGATGTATTTTACACTCTCCTAGGGTTAACATCTTGGAACATACATAACATAACATAAATCTATCAAACATGTCGAAACAGACTAAACCATATTTATTACATTAAACTAAGTTATAATAATCTAAAATATGTCAACCTAAATATTCAAACATATTAATATGTTGACGATAGAAAAGGGAGGGCAATCTATATAATTTTTTCTCCTTAGAAAAGAAAAACAAATAAGAAAATAAAAAACCCCTCTCATTACAAGTAAGTGTATGATGGAAACCATGTCATGTGATGCGAAGTTGGTCCCCCCCCCCCCCCCCCATGCATGCATGCATGCTTGCCATGCCCATGCCAATGAACACCCGATCTTGACGTTCCTGCATTCATTGGTCCCACGATAATGAAGATGCATCATCATGCATGTAATCTCAATCCCCCAAAACACAAATTTCCCTTTGGATTTTGCTTATGTGGCATTATCATCATCATCATCATAAAATTTGGAGCCTCAAATGTGAACTCTTAGTTGTAATAAGAGAGAAAGGTGCTCTCTTATCATCATGTTGTTTAGGCCAAATTATTACAAATCTGTACAGAGATTGTGTCTCACATATCTCATATCTCACTATCCCTTCCCTCTTCTCTTCTCTTCTCTTCTCTCTTCTCGTTATTGCTGCTTCTTGTGTGCACAGGTACACTTGGCTTGACTTTCCGAAAGAGTCTATATACACACACATGAAAACAATTAGTGTAAGATGACAATTATTAACTATAAAATGTGCAATGTTTCTCTATTAATCACACAATTTCACTAGTAATACAAGAGATTTAAGTTAATGAGTTCATAATTATAGTCCATAAACATAAACATAGTGTAACGTAAAGGGATAATTGATTTGTTTGTGGGAGTTAGTACCTCAACTTGGTTTTGAAGTTCTTTGATGTAATCAACAGCCAAGTCCAACATGTCTGCCGTGTTTGTTTGCTGAATCGAGAAAAGAGAACAGAACATTCATCAGTTATGGCCTCCACAATGCACGTGCGTTCAATAAGTCAAATATCTTACCTTGTCCATGTTAGGGACCAGATCCTGTAGTTTCCTCATTCTCTCACTAATTTTAGTTCTTCTAACCTGAGAATGGTAAAGAAATTGAACAAAATTGAAGTATCTATGCATAGAACTATCCAATTTGGCATCTAGAACTTTTAAAAAATGAGTTCAAATAGTGGGATGTGAGTTCTACCCTCTCTGCAATGCTTCTTGGATGAGTAGCACAGCCCCGCTTGGCACGAATCTTGCACACGACAGAATCCGAGCACTGGAGAAACTTCTCAATGGCTGCTATTTCCGACGATGTGTTTGGCATACTCAACTGGTGAGCCAATGGAGTACCAGGAGCCTGGCCTGCTTCGGTCTGATCGATACAACGAAAGAATTTTACAACAAATCATCATGTGTCCTTGAATTTGCATTGCCACAATGTAAAACTATTTTACAAGTCATCAAGTGAAAATTACATATTAAAATTGTTTCATTATGTAAGCTAACTTGAGAGCCAAGTTTGTAACTTATATACCAACATTAACATAGCTATAAAAGTACTGTACCTTAACCTGAGTGTCGGCCGCATTCACCCCGGCAAATGGTTTCACATCTTCGTCTCTGAACCTTTTCCGACCAGCAATGTTGTCGGACATCATCGAAGAAGAAGAATCGTCCCAAGAACCAATGGGTAAACCCGACATAAAATCGCTGCTCTGGCTTTCTGCAAAGGCTTCAGCACTCTCTGGATTGTTTAGTGTATTGGATGTGCTCCTGATTTCAGCTATTGGAGTCATTAGTCCTGAGGATGAAAAGGTTGGTGGATTCTTCAACCTTGCCACCGGAGAAAAATTTGCATCCTCACTAGTGTTGCTAGCAGCAGCTCCCATAGTTCCCATGCCTCTTAAAGCAGCATAGCCTGAAAAAAAGATAAAAACAAATTAGGATTGATCAGTGTCATTATCATTGGATATTTTTAAGTGACAAAGTAAAAGATTATGCAAAAAAGATCAAGTCTAAAACCAGCACAAAACAAAGATACACAAAAGTCTAAGAAGACAATAATTATGTTTTTCACTTGCTCTAACAACAAAAATGTGTCTATAACAGAATTTCACTTTTGGGTAGTTCTACTTTGACCCGTATTAATCCAATCTGATTTGATTTAGACTAATTCTCTCCAATTAGGATTATTTAGAAAGACAATTCAACTTCACAAGATTTTTTTTAATTATTAGAGATAATTCTATCCGAGTAATTTCATAATCTTTTTTCCCTTTATGGGAAATTAGAAAGGATAAACAAACAGAGAAGAAAATTTTGGTCTCCAAAAAAGATGGGAGGGGAAAAAAATTAGACATAGCAAAACCCCACATACTATACCCAAAAAGGAAAGTTTTATTTTTTATTAATGAAAAATAAGAAAAAAGCTAAAATTGTTGCAGAACATACCTTCAAGGTTCAGGTTTGAAAAGAGTCCAGCAGGTGACCTACCATGCCTAATAAGATTCGAAGCATTTCCACGACCAGTTTTCATCTGATTCGGCAAAGGTGGTCTTCCTGAACTTTGATAAAAACTCTGAGTTGGAGGATTATTACCACTCAAAGATCCATAATTATTGTTACTCATACTATTCATCTGCTGCTGTGGTTGCTGCACCAATGATTCATTATTCATTGAAGAAGGCAAAGGCTGAGGCTGAAGGGTATTATTGGTATTAATGGTATTAATACTAATCTCTTCTTCCTTCACTTGAGAGATTTGCTGAACTACTTGTTGTGGCGGTTGTGGTGACGGTGACAGATTTTTATTATTATTAGTAGTAGGAGAAGTAGCAGCTGCTACTCCAAGTAATGAATCATCTTCAGGTTCATCATTTGCAAGGCTATTCATGAAGCGTGCGAGGATTTTCTCAGTTTCTGGGCTTGAAGGTTTGTTGAAGATGCTTTCGTAGAATTCCTTGTCAATGATGCTGGAAAAATACGAACTTGGTGCCGATCGGAACCTCGTTAGACCCGAAGAATTGTTGTTATTGTTGGTGGTGGTGGTGTTCATCTGCTGGTGATGGTGGTGGTGGTGGTGGTGGTGGTGGTGGTCCAGGAACATGGGAGGGTGCCGGTGAAGATCTGACTCCATTTTTCAGCTTCAAAGCTTGAATCTTTTGATGATTTTCTTCACACCCAACTCCTCAGATCACACAAAACTTCTCACAATTCTCGCTTTCAGCCCAATTCCTGTTCATCAGAGCAACAAATAAATAAAACAAGGCCAAAATAAAATAAATAAAATAAAACATTTCTTTCTCTTATAAGAAGAAAGAGAATTCTAGAGATCCAAGGGGTAATAAAGGAAACTAAAAATATCTTATATAGATAGATACTAACTTGAGAGTTACTTAGAAGTTAGAACTATGAACTGTGAAGTATGGTGCCTCAAAATCAGCAAGAGATCAAGAAAGGGAACATGGAGAAACCAAAAAAACAAAAAAGGAACAGTAAAATTTAATATAAAAAAAAAAAAAAAAAAGAGGGGTGTGAAGGAATGGAAGTAATGAAAAGATAAGTTGTGTGGTTTGAATCACATAAGCATCAAAAAGTCATGGAAACTAACGGCAACCGGTTCCTATGTTCCTGTTCCTGAAAGTGAATCAATCCACTTAGTTTCACCGAGACAAGACCAATTGCAAAGTTGCAACAAAAGCAACATCTGAACATAAACTAATGAACATAGAAACAGTAAATGCTTTTTTTTTTTTTACCCAAGTATATAAGTATATAACAATAGAAAAACCTACCTCAATAGCTTCACTTTTTTCTAATTATAAATAATAAAAAGAGAGGAATTTGATGTTATTGGGTTTATCCTTGGAAGTGGGTTTGGTGGTGAATGGTGATGGTGGGGATAGAGAGATAGATAGATGAGATGGGTGTTGGGAAGAAGGTTCAAGAGAAAGGGGTGCAAAAGGATTATATAATAAAATGGCATTCCATTTTGCTGCTCCCAATCAGAAGTGAACACAGCCATAAATCCCAGCTATCAGATTTGGTAATATGTTTTTTCTTATTTTATTTCGCTCATGTGGTTTTACCATAACACCCCTCCAATTTTGGGAAAGAACAAACAAGGATAAAGAAATAAAAAAAAAACAGAGCTAATCCTAAATTTAGAAGCAAAGGTGAATAGACCCAAATGGGAATGAATACGAGGTGAAATGACTTTATTGCCTGCCCCTAATACCACTCTAATAATACTGCGCCATCACCACCAACTGCACCATGACACTTTGAATTCACACACAAATTGCAATGCCGGATTTGGATGACATTATTACACTCACCTGCAGCAGTTTTGGCCTCATACACTCTTCCAAGAGCTATACTTAAATGTCACTGCATTCATTCATTCACCAATGCTTTAAGCCTTTAAGGTTACCCTATATGTGCCATTAATTAACTCGTATGTCCCTCACCTCTTATAATTTATATTACAGGAAATTTTGTTGGTGTTTTAAGAATATTCGTATTTAAGTAATTTTATTTATTGCGTATATTTTATAATAAAGATTAATAGTTAAAAATATCAAAAATTATTTTTTTTATATGGAGAAAGCAACTGTATTTTCTTTAAATATTGGGTTGGGATGATTTTTAGAATTGCGGAACCGTCAAAAATATTGGCCGGTACGTAGATCCCGTGTTGTTCACCACACAGCTTGCGTGCTAAAGTATTGTCTATGCAAGGGGGCAAGAGACAAGAGACAAGAGGACCATACATACTTAGCTCATCCTTGCTCTATGCAAGAGACAACCATAATTACTCAACTCATCAAACAAAGGTGTTTTCATCCAAGGATCACGTAGGCCAACCAAACAGCACACAGGATGTGAGTTGAGGATGCTACGACACGTGCATGCCACCAAGACAGCACGCAGGCTGTGTGTTGATGTCGCTGCGCTACTTGTCTGGCATGCAGCAGCATGCGGGATGCGTGTTGTCCCGTGTTGGCATGCAGGAGGCAAGCCCCCTTCCGGAAACAAGCGTCATTAATGGTGGGAGGAGAGGTTGGTAGTGCGCGCGTCTATATTAAGAGGGTGGTGGGGCTCATTGCTCATGTATTGTTGGGAGGTGGTGGGGTTGGAAATTTAGGGTGCGTTTGTTTGAGGTGAAAATAGGATGAAGGAAAAGGGAGGGAAAGAAATAGGAAATAAAATAGTTATTTTTCCTTGTTTGGTTGAGGAGAGAAATGGAAAAGGAAAGAAAATAGATGGAAAAATATTTGTGGGACTCACCAATTTTTTTCTCTCCGATAATGAGAGAGGAAGGAAAATGGATGAAAAAATATTTGAGTGAATTTTTATTTTTCTCGATGTGTTTGAATGAAAAGAAAATAAAAAAAGAAATGTTATAAAAAGACAATTTTACTCTTGTATTATAAAATATATTAAAAAAAAGTGAAGGGATAATATTGAAAGTGGTAAAAAAAATAAGTTTTTCCTCCCTTTTCTTTTTAACATTGGAGAGAAAAAAATTGGTGGATCCCACCATTTTTTTTTCATTCACTTTCTTTCCTTTCCAATTTCTCTTCACAACTAAACAATGAAAAATAATCATTTTTCTTCTTCTTTTTTTTTTCCTCTCTTTTCTTTTCTTATATTTTCTCTTCAAACAAACATAGAATTTTTTTCCTTTCCTTTCTATTTCCTTCCTCTCTATTTCTTTCCTTCCATTGTTGAGAGAGATGAGGGTGAGGTTTTCCTTATCTGAGACTTAGGATTTTGAGTTAGTTTTAAGGTTGAGAGTGAGATTAGAATATTCAAAATGGTACGTAATTATATGTTTCCTGAAAATTAATTGATCAATTATTTGGAACATCTTAATTATATAAGTTTGTTATTTTTGTTTAACTTATTAACGGTTACTTAGTTAACATTAATTTAGTAGTTTATTATTATTTATTTGGATGTTATTATTTAAGTGTAAGGTTAAATATGAATATAAATTACAATTAATGTTAATTTTTTTTGAAATTAATATATATTTTTTTAATTTATTAGAATATGGTATTTTATATTTTGTAAACATATATTTTGCTAACCAATAATATATAGCTATATGTTATAGATAGTAAAACTAACAAAGAATATAGATATGAGTAATAAGAAGTTATCAATCTATTCGTATTACTATTTATTAAATTAATTCTTTTTGTAGTTGAACTTTATCAGGCTAATAAGAATCTTTTGTCTTGTAAGTTTAACTAACCAGAGACGTGGCATTCGAATGCTGAGCAAGTCTTACGGACCACTGAATTTTACCAGTTCTCGAGAGTTGGAGTAATCAGAACATTCCGCGATGCTAGTTGCTGTGGTGAAACAGTGGCGGCCGGAGACACACATACGTTTGTAATGCCAATGGGGTGAGGTTACAGTGACACTGGAGGACGTGTTATACATATTCGGCCTACCGATCGATGAGGAGGTTGTGACTGGTTTGACCGATAGTAGTCACGGCTTCTTGATCACGCAGAGCCTTGCGATATTCGGCAGCGAACCCAATTGAGCAGTTCCTCCAAGAATTAGATAAATATTTCATGGGTTCGCCGTATTAAAGACACACGGCCTTTGGACACATGGGAGTCTGTTATGCATTATGTTAGGTGTCACATTTTCTGTCTGTTGGGTACCACACTCTTTGTGAATAAGTCGACGGTATATGCCCACGCAAAGTAATGTGATTCTAATCATTTTACAAATATTTCATGATGATTAAAAATCTTTAAAAGTAAAATTATAAAAAAATAAATTTATTTAGAATCAAAGTAATGTGATTAAGTGTAATTTACTTATATGTGATTAAAAAATAATTGAATAACTATGTACCATAAAAGATTGATATTAGTGAAGGATGAAATTAAAATTTATTTATATGTATCGTTTTTGTCCCCAATATTTTCGTCCTATTTAAGTTTCTAACGTTTTAAAATCATCTCAATTTTATTCCACCGTCAATTCTGTTAACAGATCACTAACGATAGGACAACATTGAGTCAATTTTAAAATGTTAGAGACTTAAATAAGACGATTTAAACGTTATGAACAACTTTATTAAAATTTATCTCAAATATTAGAAACAAAAATAATACTTTATTCTTTATTTTTTTTTATGTCTGATGATATTATTTAGATTTATTATTTGAATATATATTATATATGATGTTTAAATATGTAAATATGTTGATTTTAGTACCGATAAGTGATGATAGATTTTTTTCCTTAGTTCAATTCCGGATTTAGCCCAAACCCGGTAAAAAGAAGTGACTAAGAGTATAAAAACTTTGTCGAATTTAAGATTAGATATGAGTTATCCAATTATAATTTAGAATGGAATATGAACCGAATCAAATCCTAATTCACTCGACCATAAACACCACTAAAAGATTACTGCAATTTGAAAAGTGATGATATACCCACCAAATGAAATGACATAGAGGTACATATATAAGATGCACGATCTATATGACAAAATCTCAAATGATTAAAAAAATAGATAGCTGCTACATGTCCTTTGAATTTTGGTGTGTGGGTATAACTGGAATAAAAAGAAGGGAAATATTTTCTATGTTGTGCATTGGGACCACCGGTGCCACGTGGACGGTAGTGCAGTGAGATGTGTTAGAAAATTATTAGCGTGGACCCATAATTGATATTTTTTAAGAGATTAAGATATTGATGAAGTTGACACACGTTCAGATTAGGACATAAATTAAATTTTACCATACCATTTTCTAACACTCTTAATTATACTTTTAGATATTTTAATATTTATTAGAATCAATTCGCCAAAACAGTAACACGTAGTCAATATAGCTGTTAGTTGAATTGTAAAATACAGAAAGATAGTAATTTACTTCTTCTCTTAGCCATGCGAGTTAGAGTATGAAGTCGAAAGTATATATATAAGTTTCAATAAAAAAATTTATCTTAATTAGTTAACATATTGTACTCTTGAGAGTATGTAAAATTAATTATTATATTGCGCATACCTAACCAAAGTTATGTATCTATAACTATAAGTACCAGTTATTAACATAACTTTTATTTATTAATTATTAGCCTTTAATGATACTTGAAATTTTGCTAAAAACAGTGTGTTGAATTGTTAATGCATGCACGTGGGTTCCCATTAAATTGTGCCGAAGTTGCGGCCAAAATAGCAAATATTAAAAGTTAAAACATGAGTCTCATTTAGGGATGACAAAACTTCCCGAGACGCGAGGATCCCTGCGGGGACTGCCTCGAATGAGGATCCGACTATGAAATTTTTTTTTTGTAGAAATAGAAATGAGGGACAAAATTTTCTCGAGGCATGTGCGGGGATTCGAGCCCCATCTCTGCTAATCCCCGAAGTTTATAAATTTACTGAATTGTCTTTAATAGTTTATTTCTCTTATATGTTTTTTAGTCATTTCACACACACACATATATATAAAGAAGCCCAAAACTCCTAATTCTCATTTGCATAACTCTTCTTCAATTCAGAAATTTCTAACGATGTTCATACTCCATCCAACCTATCTGCAGCCACGCTCTCACCACTCTCCTTTCTCACCGCATCGTCACACCTCATCGTGCCATGATCCTCACTGCGTCGTGCTCTCTATTTGCGGCGTTCCTTTCTATAACTTTGTTGTCGTGTCCATTCTCCTCTCTGTTGCCGCGTCTCCCACCTTGTCCACTTCTCTATCCTCTGGCTCGCCGCTGCGTTCTCCTAATGCGTCATTTCGAAAGAAGTCACCATCTTGTCGTTTAGATTTTTTGTATAAAATATTGTTATTTTTTTATAGAATAGATACTTACATCTCTATTCATATGGAAATTAATAATTAGTTAGAACTATCGGATAGATGTGGAATGGAGTCCCCGCGGAGAATGGGGCCCTGTAGAGAATGGAGATGTGGAGCAATATTCTCCCATGACGGGAAACGAGAGCAGGGATGAGGAGTAAATCTGGGGGCAGGGCTGGGGAGCAGGGAGACATCCCCCGCCCCTGCCCTGCCCCCGCCCCCGCCCTAGCCCTAGCCCTAGCCCTATTGACATCCCTAGTACCATTTGTTTTTTGAAACTAAGAATGATAGTGAAACATTTATATTAGAGCATTTTTAATATTTTATATTTTATTTTATTTTAGATATTATATAATATTATATAAATATTTGTCAAATTATATATTAAAAAAATTTAAAATTTAATATAAAACTAATTGCTCTAATACTTTATTTTATTTTAATTTAACAACGTTATATAATAAGATTACAATGTTTATTAAGATATACAAATAAATGTAAATGATATTATTTTATTATTTTTTTAATAATACTATATTTTTTATTATTTCAAAAAGTATATTTAATAAAAATCTAAAATTAATACCCAAAAAAATATCTAATTAAAATTGCTCTTAAACATATTTGGTAATTAGAGATTAAAATTAAAATTTAGTTTTTTCCGTACTTTTAAAAAATAAGAATACAAATGGCTGAAATTTTCAAAAACAAAAATTGAAACTTTTATAATATTTTTTAAAAAAATGATCTCATTTAATTTTTCAAAATTTAAATTTATCTATCAATTCATATTTATCTTAAACCAAACATGATATTCAAACATAATTTAATCCAATATTTTTATATTAAACATAACAATTATTCTCCACATACAAGTCATTTTTTTATACAAGTCTATACAAGTCATTTATATTCACGTGCATACGTTTTTATTCGTGTTGTTACTGCACGTTCTTCTTCTTTTTCATCTTCTTGCTGTCTCCTCCTTCTCCTCCTCCTTCTCCTTCTCCTCCATCATCAGGTATCTCGTTATTGAAAATTGATTATTTCTAATTAATTTTTTCGTTAGTAGTTTTTGATTCTTGAGGTAAATAATGTTTTATCGTTGATTGTTTGAATTGAATGTAATGTAAAAGTTATGCATTAAAAAAATATTTTTCTGTATTTACAACAAATTTGGGTGTAACACGAAGATATTTGAGTGTATTGTTTAAGAATTTTCGGTATATGTATGCTGATAAATTCTACATAATTTAAAACTCTTTCTTTCCCTCCTCCTCATCTTCTGCTGCTTCTTATTCTATTTCATCATCATCATCATCTTTTTTTTTTAATCTATTTTTTGTTATTTTATCTTCTCAAGTTTCTTCTTGTTTTACTCTTTTAACAAGAATAAAAATAAAAAAATCAAACAAAAAAGAAGAAGAAACACATAATACTGTAAAATTATTTGAAAGAGGATGAACTTACATTCATTCAAAAGAAAAAAAATAAAGAAAAAAAGAAGAAAAAATGCAGCATTAAAGGAAACATTTTTTTTGTATTTGTAGCAAATTTGAGTATAACACGAAGATGTTTGGGTATAACACGAAGATATTCAAGTGTATTATTTAAGAATTTTCGGTGTATGTGTGCTGATAAGTTCTGCATAATTCAAAACTCTTCATCTTTCTCCTCCTCGTTTTCTGCTACTTCTTTTTATTTTTTTCATCATCATCACCATCTTCTTCTTCTTTGTTTCTTATTCATCTTTTTCTTTTTGTTTTACATTTCTCAAGTTTTTTCTTGTTTTACTTTCTTAACAAGAATAAAAACAAAAAAATTAAACAAAGAAGAAGAAGAAACATATAATGCTCCAAAATTACTTGGAAGATGATGAACTTACATTCATTCAACAAAAAGAAAGAAAAAATAAGAAAAAAATACAGCATTTGAGAAAATATTTTTCTATATTTGCAGCAAATTTGGGTGTAACACAAAGATATTCGAGTGTATTGTTTAAGAATTTTCGATGTATGTGTGCTGATAAGTTCTGCATAATTCAAAACTCTTCCTCTTCCTCCTCCTCATCTTCTGCTCCTTCTTCTTCTTTTTTCACCATCATCACCATCTTTTTTTTTTCTTACTCATCTTTTTCTTTTTGTTTTACCTTATCAAGTTTCTTCTTATTTTAGTCTCTTAATAAGAATAAAAACAAAAAAATCAAACAAAGAAAAAGAAGAAACACATAATGCAGCAAAATTACTTGAAAGATGATGAACTTATATTCATTCAACTAAAAAAAAGAAAGAAATAAGGAAAAAATAAGAGGGAAAAAAATACAGCATTAGAGAAAATATTTTTCTATATTTGCAGCAAATTTGGGTGTAACACGAAGATATTTGAGTGTATGTGTGCTGATAAGTTCTGCATAATTCAAAACTCTTCCTCTTCCTCCTCCTCTCTTTTGCTGCTTCTTCTTCTTCATCTTCTTATTTCATATTCTCCTAATTTTTTTGGGAGAAAAAAATCAAACAAAGAAAAAAAAATACATAATGTTGTAAAATCAATGAAAGAGAATGATGGAAAAAATGCAGCAACAACAACAGTAATAAAAAAATAACGATGAAGATGAAACACGCGAAAAAAAGAAGAGAAAACACAAAGCGAAAAAAAAGAAGAGAAACACAAAAGAAGAAGGAGAATAAGAAGGAAGAGGAGAAAGAGGAGGAGAAACGCGGGATTCGAAGAGGAACAACATGATTTTCACGTGCACGTTATGCAATTAAATTTATTGAGTTAGGATTAACTTGTATGACTTATATACCAAAAAGATTTATATATGTAACAGTACTTTAAACATAATATAAAAATTTAATTTAATTTCTATCTTTCAATCCCAATCTCCTTTTTAAATAAAACCATAACGTATAGTTTGTTACATAAAATATACTTTTAGTATATGTCTATGAAACAATGAAAAATCAATTTAAATATTTTAAAATTGTCCTATTTAACTTTTGTATCACTATTGTATCACTAGAATAAATATATAATTTTAAATGTAATAAATATATAATTACAAATATTATATGTATGAAATTATAGATATTATATTATATAATATGACTTTTTGTACGTTTTATCCCAATTATTTTATTTAACGAGTCGTCTTTTTTGATGGTATTTAATTGTTATCTAAATAATAAAAATTTAGATATACATAGATACAAATATTTACAAAGAAAAATATTAGTTTTTATATTATTTTTGTTTTGATTTATTTTTTAAAATTATCACAAACTATCATACTACTATCATTTTTAAATCATATACAGAAGGAATAAAATTCAAATTCAATATATATACGTCAAATTAATAAGAATTTTTAACCTCATTCAAATTAAACAAGACACCCCGCTTCAAAATATTTTTATATAAAAAAAATTCAAAAAGATCCAATGTAACAATCGCCTCTCCCCCAATTTGAATTTAAAAACTAGTTAGAATATAGAATTAGAATTTAAACTTTATGGATAAGAGTTTAACTACCACGCTAACTTTTTTTTTTTTAAATTTAAAATATTCCAGAAATATATAAATAGGAATAGATTGACAAGTGGAAGATCACCTTTTCTAAATACTCTTTTTTTTTTCTTATGTTTTTTGTGTGCAAACACAAGAATCAACTCTATAATCAATCAAGAAATATTAAAAAAATAGAAAATTATGTTTTTATCACTTTATATATGCTTGACATACGTTATATTTATCTTATTATTGTCATCTATGTTATTGATGTATGATGCACTTTATAAATTCTATTCGATTATTTAATATATTTCTTTATCATTATATTTTTTAAAAAAATGTGATACTAAGCGATTTTTTTATTTATGTCATTTATGTTATTATTTTTATATTTTTAATTAAAGAGTACATGCCTATTTATATCATATATCTATAATATTATAAAAAAGTCTAAGGGGTCAACAATTTTATTAAATTATGGCCAGTATGTAATTAGTAAAAGAAAAATAAGTAATATCACACCATTAAAAATATTATTGATGGCTACTTAATAACTACAAATCACAAAAATTACTGGTCCTAACACTCTTCTAATATTATTGTTAATATGATATCATTATTTTTTCATGGCCTCTTTCTCATCAGCATATATACTAATATATATCTCTTTTGTTTTTTTGTGTGTGCCTAACTAACCTTACTTGTAAATTGAATTAAAGGAATGATTAGAGAAGGTAACCGATAAACTTTTGGGATAAGAACCTTCAGTAAGAAAAGGGAACTCCCATCAATTTTATATAAAAATATCTCTTAGTTGACATATTTTTTTTTTTGTGTATATTTAAATAACTTTGATTGGAAATTAAATTGAGAGAATGATTCTTCAATAAAGGAAGGTAATCCTAAAGACAAGATATCAATATGATCATTTGGTAAGAGAAGATGATCCCTAAAACGTTTGGGATAAGAATCTTGAAAAGGGACTCTCACCTTTTATATCGGTTTAAACTTAATACCTTCCATAAAAGTGAGGAAAGAAAACGAAAAAGAAAAGTATGATTGTGTTATTATTTCCAAAGTTCTTTCTGCTTTAAGTTATGATTATGTTGACTTTCCATAAGTTATTATCCTCACTGCTTAGATTATCTATGGCAACATTACATGCTTTTCTTTTGTCCATTTATATTTTACGGTTCACATGAAAGGTTTATGTTGAGTTTGGAAAACTTATATTCAAATTAAAATGATGAATAAATATTATTAAGGTATTGTTAAAGTATTTGTTAAAATCATTACCAATTATTTGTTTGATGAATTTGGTTTATTATGCAGAAAAAAAAATTAATTTTCTTCTTAGTCCAGTTATTGCAAGTCCAATTTAACCACTAAACAAATTTAGCCTAATACAAATTTATTTCAAATCATGTGACTGAACTTTAAAAGGATAGAAAAATAAATTGGCCCAAAGTATTGAGAAGTCCATAGGACGATCACAAAAGGCATTCACTTTACAATTTCTCTCATTCATTGGCAACTGAAACATGAAATTCAATTCACTTAAATTTGATCAAAACTTTCACTAAAAGCTATTCTCCCTTCTTTTTTCTCTCTCTTACTTCGGTCACATCACTTCATATTCCAATAAAAAAAGAAAGAAAAGGAAAAGCACAAAAATTATAAAATTTTGAAAGGCAAAAAGATTGTTACCATATCAAAGCACATCAAAAGTTTGTTTCCTCTTTTGTGCTTCACCGAGGAACCAAGAAAAAAGTTTCAATGCTTCAAGTATGAAAGAAGCAACAATGAAGAACGTGAAGCCATTTTGGGTAAGAAGCACATCAATGGTCAGAATCAAAACTTGAGGCCAAAGTCAAAATCAATGGTCAAAATTAAAAAAGTTTGAAGAAAAGGATGAGAGAGAAGAGATGAGCATGCATCCTCTTCTTCCTCTCTGTTGAAGCCGCTGCTACTCTGATGTTGGAGAAAAAAAAGTGTGAGGGTTGAACTTATTTCAACCTTGGAAGCTTCACCCTTCTATGTTAAGGGTGAACGGCAAAAGGGTTGAAATCAAGGGAGAGTAAGTGAAAAGCACAGAGTTCACTTTCATAGCTACCCAAGTTGTTTGAATTCTTCTCCTTCATGTAGTTTATTTTGTATTTTCTTTTTCTCAGTTTTGATCTGTCTGAGTCTCATTGTAAAAGGCAATCATGGTGAGGTATGTAAGAAAAAGTCAATAAGAGGTAAAATGCAGTGAGTTAAACAGTGAGAAAAAATCATAAGATGTTTCAGAGATTTTGTGTATATCTTTTTGTTTTGTTTCATGATCCTGTAGGAAATTCCTTACAAGTTGGATTAGCACTTTACTGTTGAAAGTTAGATTGAGGTCTAGTCAAATTTGGATTGGGTTTAGAATCTGGATTTGTCCTAGATAGGACTGGGTAGATCCTAGGGAAGTATTGGTATTTGTAATCTTGAAAAAGAGATAGTGAAATTCCATCATTGTTGTGATGGGGACTGGATGTAGGCTACATTACACCTTATAGCTGAACCAGGATACATCTGGTGTTATTTCTTCTTCTCTACTTCAATTCTGTTTCTGTTACTTAGGAGACAAAATAAAAATGTCTCTAAACTTGGTACGAGACAAAAGTAAAATTATCTCCTAAGTTTATATGAAAAAGTAAAAGTACTATATAACAGAAAAAAGAAGTTAAGATTCAACCCCCATTCTCTTAGCCACTGATAACCATCAGTTTATAATACATGTCATGTCATATTTTTTTAAATCCCATAAATGGACTAGGAATAGATATGGAGGGATCACATAGCATTTCTACAGAGACCTTTTTAAGTTTTCACCCCTTTTTCTTTTCTTCAAAGCACGCATGGGTAGTTACGATCACTACTACCGTGTTCCATACTATCTACTTAGGTCGAAACTCTGTGGAGGAAACTCCCAAAGCTCAAACGTCCAAGAAATGGTCACCCAAAGTGGTCTACCTTAATTCAGATTCAGAAATAGGGGAGGATGAATCCAAAAGCCCTAGTCAAGAGGAGGATCCAATGGAGGAGGACCGAAGGAGAAACTAATCTTTCGTGAAAAGTTCAAAAGGTGGAATACATGTCCTACTCTTCCATTTCAGCACCAGGTTAGATTCTAGTTCATTCCACGCAGCAGATAGGATCTTCACCCCGTGAAAAAGTGTTGGAAAATGATTGTTGGTGTCCCGATTCGTGGAAGACTGAAGGATTCAGATGAAGGATGAAATATGAAACAAGGATGGGCTTTTGTTTGACGAACTATTAGGATGCGTTGAGTTTTCTTTATAGTTATTTCTCGTTAAGCATCTCTTTTTTACTAAAAACAGTACTAATGGAAACTTTTTTTGTTTTGTCCTTTTTTTCTTTTGTTTGAACCGCTTATATGTGTTCATTTTCTCTTTTTAATAGTCATATATTTTACTCAAGTTTTCTTGCATATTTATTCTCTTGCTTGGCTGACGTTTGGACATAATGTTTCTGTCAATGTTTTATTTTCCAAACATAATTTTATATTTCTATCTTAATGTCTCATACTTATAAACAAATGCAACTTAAATGATTTTTTTTGGTGTCTAAACAAGGAAAGAAACAAAGCAAAAACTATCCTAAATCCGAGCGGATGATTTGTTGTAGATCAACACAAGGCTCAGACCAAATAACATTATTAGAGTTACTCTTGGCACCATATTTAGCCATCTAATCCGTAGCTTTATTTGCTTCTCGGGACGCCCATTCAACGTGAACAAGCGAATGACGAGATAAAAGCTCCTGAATCTTGTGAACCAAATTTGTTACTTCAGATGAATACCCACTTGTAAGCTCATGCATGGTGGGCAGAATGTCAAGGCAATCCGTTTCACATATAATATCCCTCAAACCACAATCCCAAGCTAAAACCAGCCCCTTCCAAGTAGCAAATAATTCACATCTGATTATAAAACAAGAGGGAATGCTTCCAGAGCAGCTCGAGATCCAATCTCCCTTAGAATCTCTAATAATACACCCAAATCCCGCTAAATTTGAATCCATATACAAGCTTGCATCACAATTAACTTTAAAACTATTGCCTACCGGTGGTTCCCAACACAGGAAATTTCGGAGAGACCTAAAGGCATTGTTTCGATTCCTGTAAATCTGTAAGTCCTTGGCGGTAATTCTGGCCAAGGCAACAACCTTGTGGTCTGTCCAAGGATTGTCAGTATTGAATATGTCATTGCACCTATGTCTCCATACCCACTAAAGCCCTGCACCAAAGGACGCCTCATTGTTTTCCAAGGTCTTCCGAAACTACTCTTCAAAAACAGTACCAGCCGTCAAGTCCAGGATACTAGGATCCAACATATACCAAATTGCCTTTGATCGTTCACAGTCTCTAAGGCAATGCTCCATAGTCTCCTGCGCCTTGTTACATCTCTTACACATATCTGAAGAAGCTAAATGCCGCTTGAATCGAAATGTCTCAGTTGGTAGAGCATCATGTAAGCCAAGCCCTATAGTAAATTTGAATTTCTCTGGAATGTTTGTGTTCCACAATCAGTTCCAATTACTATTGGCATTCCAATTTAATATTTTCTTTAATAACCATATGTAACCCTCCCTTGCACTATACTTTTTTGTTGCTGCAGGCCACCACTCTCACTGTGACTCCAACTCAATCGAACTAGGATATCTCAGACCACAAATAAACTGCTTAATCTCATGCGGAATAGGCATGGTAAGACTATCAACTTCCCAAGACACCCCTTTCCACAAGTCAGCCACCATGAAATCTGATTCAGAAATATGTACATAAGGAACAAGGTTGCAAAGCTTACCAAAAGGAGTCCACTCATCATACCAAACTGATTTGTGGACATCTCCAATATTCCAATGAAGCCCTTCCTTGAGATGCTCATAGGCACTAACAATGTTCTTCCAGGTAGCCGATGAAGAATTTCTACTGTTTCCGTTCATACCAGATTGATTCCTGAGATATTTATGCTTCAGAACCTGCACCCATAACTTCTCACTATTATTTAGACAATCCCATACCAACTTTCCCAGAAGTGCCATGTTAGCACAGGAAGTATCTCTAATACCCAATCCTCCTGCCTTTTTAAGAGTTATGGCGACCTCCCACCTGACCAGAGGCAGGCCTTTTCCAGTCGCTTGGCCTTTCCACAAGAACTGTCTCATCAAGGAATCAATTTTATTACATGCATACTTCGGGAGAAGAGAAATTTGTATTTCATAAACTGGAATAGAGGCCATAACCGATTTAACAAGACAAAGCCTCTCTGCCTTATTTAGTAGGCGTCCTTTCCATCTGGAGAGCTTTCTCGAAATTTTTTCAATAATCTCCTGAGTCGTCTTCCTGGAAGCTCTGGCATGATCGATGTTAATTCCCAGGTATTCACCGAAATCATTACATAACCGGATGTTAGAGACCCCTGAGAGAACCTCTTTTCTCCTCTCCAACACTCTCTTGGAACACTGGGCCTTTGACTTATGAAGATTTACCTTTAAACCTGACGCTCTAGAAAACAAGTCCAAACAATGCATGACCTCTATTACTTGAGCTTTTGATGCCTTACAGAAAAGCAAAAGATCATCTGCAAACATCAAATGAGAGAGTCGTGGTCCGTTCCTAGAAACCGCAACTGGGTTCCACAAGCCTTGGGAAACTCTATGAGAGATAAAGCAGGCAAGCATTTCCATACAAAGTACAAATAGATAAGGAGACATAGGATCTCCTTGCCTCAACCCTCTCTTCGGATTGAAATTTTGGAGCATGTTCCCATTTCACAAAACTGCCAACGAAGAGGAAGTCACACAATTCAATATAAGATTAATGGTAGCCTTTGGAAACCCAAACCGGACCAAAGTAGCTTCCAAAAAATGCCAGTCTACCCTGTCATAAGCTTTTTCCAAATCAATCTTGAATGCCATGGTCCCTTTTCGAGACTTGGTGTTCCTCATGAAGTGCATAATCTCCTGAGCAATGATAATATTCTTTGTGGTTCCTCTTTCTGGAATGAACCCTCCTTGCAAATGACCAATGATCTCTGACAGGAAAGGTCTGAACCTGTTAAGTAGAACCTTTGTGACAATTTTATAAATTACATTACATAAGCTAATAGGCCGAAACTCTCGTAAGGAAGAGGGAACTTCTACTTTAGGAATTAGAACAATGAGAGTATCGAAAATAGCCGCATTCATTGGCTCACCCTCAAAGGCTCGCTTGACCAGTCCACACACATCGTTGTAAGAGAATCCCAGAACTCTTTGTAGAAAATTGCTTGAAATCCATCTGGCCCTGGGACTTTAAACGAACTCATGGTCATCACAGCTCTTTTAACCTCTTCAGACGTCACCGGTTCCACTAACTTCTGACAAGCCTCAGTACTAAGAGACGGGCAAGGAAAAGGTCCCATGGCGTCCAGGTCAATATCTTCCCTTGTAGAAAAGAGTTTTTAAAAGAAAGAATTTGCCGCCATTTATAGAGTCGTAGTCTCCGTGGCCCAAGACCCATCCTCCCAAAATAACCCATGAATTTTGTTCCTCTTTCTCTTGATAACTGTCTGCAGATAATTTTTTTTTGTATTTTTGTCTCCACATCTCACCCATTGTTCTCTAGATTTTTGATACCACAACAGCTCTTATTGAAAAAATAACCCATGCAACTTAAATGATTATATTGTCCTTTATAAATTTATCTCTCAATAAATAAATAAATATTTAATTTTATTACACTGTCAGTATAAAATAATTTTATACATGTATTTAATCATATAATACTACGTCAACAAAAATAGCTTATTTTTATAGTAAACCTATGAATAATCATTCATAGGAACGAATATGATTAAATAATTATGTAAACATTTTTACACTATTAAAAATTAGAATAGCTTACCTATCTCTTTAATCTGAGTTTTATTTTTACTTCTTTTCTCATTAGTGATGAGTGGGCTAAAAATGTTAGACTTTTGATGATGTATTAAAAAATTCTAAACTAGATGGAATATTTTTAGTACAATTTTTTTATATATAAAGTTTAATTATATTAAGTATATATTAAAAATAATTATCAAAATAAAATATATATTAAACTATAAAAATTAAATTATATATATTTATATATAAATATATAATAATTAATTTTAATAACTAATTTTAATATATAAATAATATTTTTAATAAAATATTTTGTGTACACAATAACTCTATTTATCCCCATACCCCCACCGCTTCAGTGTGGTTCTAATAACGACCCCAAAAAAATTCCTCATAATGTTATGGAGGGAAAAATGATCCCAAAAATGGCGGCATGATACCTAGATCTTCTAGCACGTTACCAGCACTGTTGCTAAAAGACAAAACATGTTTCGGCCTTTTCAGTTTTAGGGGGGGAAAAAATTCCCTAACATTTTTTGTGTATAGGGGGGAAGAACTTTCCTCTCGGATTCCGAGATAAAGAATCTTGTTTACATAATCACACGCACGCACAAAAAAAAAATCATAATAAATAAATAAATAAATAAATAAAAGATAAAAATAAAAATAATTCCCAATATAGTTTATGTCTTCCCTATATAAACTAATGTTTAATGTTTAATTACCTCTTCATGGGCCATAATCATATGCATATGCCACTGTCATAATGTAAAGTCAGAACATAAACTAATAATTTCCTTTCTTACCAATATATTACCTGTAAAATTATATTATACTATCCAATACATCACAGTCATGTGAACAAGATAAAAGGAAATGTAATGTTTGTCGTTTAAATTTAATACTAACTTTTATTTAAAAGTACATTACCAAAGTGTTAAACATGAACCATCGTTTTGATTTCCCAAAGATCAAACGGTAATTAAACAAAACTCTTAAAAAGATATTTTATTAAGTTATATGAGTAAGTTTCGCAAAAAGTCCTCGTATAAAATAGTAACACTTGTTAGTGAAAGTGTAAAACAAACTTATAATATTTCAAAAACAGCCACATCTTAATCCGGTAATGCCTAATATAGTAATTGTAAAGGTTACAGGCTTATATACAGCATAATGAGAAAAGTCAAAATGTGCATAGCAAAAGCTTTAGAACAGCTTTAATTAGTTTTGTAGTTATAATAATTAATGATAATGACGAACAACTCTTACATTAGTATAATTAAGTCCTTGAAAAAACCCTTTATTTGCCATTAGTCCATTACAATTTTATTAACTCCATTTGATTTGGTTGAAGTTCATAAAATGCGTTTTTACTGAGATTTTTTATATTTAAGTTTAGAATTGCTAAGAGAACAAAATACTTGTCATCTTAAATATTCTAACAATAGTATTAGTTAGTATAAAATACAAACTACTAACTACTAAAAGCATTACATAGACATAATATTAGGAGAAGGAAAAAAAATAAACATGTGACCATCCCCATCATACTAGCATTTTAGCTAATTTATTATTATGGTACACTTAAATAAAGATACTAAAACTATAATTAATACTACACCCATTAGGAGATGCATATTTATCTAATAATATCAGTCACATAATCCAATATATGATTCAATTTAGAGCTTGATTGGGTATTTTTTATTTTTTAGTATATTTTAAAAAAATAGTAATAAAAATATTAAAAAATAAAAAATATTTTTTTAGAAACTGTGATTTACATATTTTAAAAAAATATTTTTTACTTGAAAAATTGGTAACATAATAAATAAAAAGTGCTTTTATATTACTGTATTTAAATATAATTATTGAATAAAAAAATATTTTTACATAAAATATTTACATATAAAATTACTTTTATTTTAATTTTTTTTTAATAAAAAATCACTTAAAAAATTATTATTTTAAAAATTCACTCAACCAAACTCTTAACATGATAGTTGTTTCGAAGATTACCTAAAATGGGGTTGCTTTTGAACTTGAACATGATGTTTAGGATTCTTTTAGGACAGCGTTCGACTTTTACTTATGTCGAGGTGTCGCCGCCCGAATTCTTCGTGAGGAGGAAAGAGTGGTACCTGCAAAGAACTGCGATTCTTAAGTTAGTAAGAATTTAAGCAGATTTTTGATAGATTGAGTTCTGAATATATCTGAATGTGTCAATGTATTTATAATAGAGTAAATAATCACCTTTTTAAAATAGTTTTATCTTTGGTGGTAGATGACCATTCTTTTTTTCTAAGAAGTTGTTGAAATCTCCCTTTTATATAAACGAAAAATATCTTAGAAATTAATTACTTATCTAAATAAGTAGAGTTGAATTGCTGTCATCGCGCCTGTAAGTGTAAATGATGCAAGATCACTTGGGTGGACTTTCATTTATTTTGGACCTCACTATATTTTTGGGCATGGGTATAAATAATAGCCAACATAAAAATTATATAAGGTATAATGTGCTTTTAATTAAATTTTTTGGTTTGGCCTTCATTTTTTGAAACTATTTATGTATGTTTTGGAGAGCCCTTATCATATTTTTGTTAAGGTTGGAGATATTTTTATTTTGTTTTCCTTTCTTTCCTTTTTTCTTTGGGTCATGCGTTACGATAAAAGTCTTTTCCCGTGAGTCGGAACGTGTACAGTTCTATGCTACAAAAGCATTTTGGACACTTGGTTATGGACTAAACCAAACCTCATTTCTTGGGCCTATGATAAAATATCTCTAGTTTTTAATTAGTTACAAAAAAAAGACATGTGTTAGCTGACTCAGCTCAACAAGGACAAATTGACAATTCTTAATTTTATTTTCGTTATTTATTTTGTGTTCTTTTATTCTTTTCCAGAAAAAAACCTGTATAATATCATAAATATATAACATTAAATTAATCAAGAGTAATTACTAAAATCCTTCTCTTAAAAAAAAATTAATACACAAAATATTTTTAAAATTTTATTTCGATAGATAAATTAATTTATTGTTTATTTTTCAATAAAATAATTATCTAAATTAGTCTCTAAAAATTTTAAAAATAGATATTTTAATCCCAAAAAAATTAATACATAAATCAATCCGATCCCCAATACTTTTTTCTATCAGTCCAAAAAATTCTTATTTTATGTTATAATTTCGTTGACAATCATAAAAAAATAATTCCTCTTAAAAATACCTATTTGTGCTACTATTTTATGATTAAAAAGTAATTATTCCTTATGCATATTATACAATAAATTACAATACTTATTGTATTATTTTTTATTCTTACCAATTATTGTATTTATTTGATGGATTTATAAACCGCGAAACCATTTTTTTTTTCAATCTCTATCTCTATGATTATTTTTTAAACGGTGAGATTCTCTCTATGCACTGATGGAGCCTCTTCTCGAATTTCATTCATATTATTAACTTGTACAGTTTTCCTTTATTTTTTGTTATGACTCACTAAATTATTTAAGTCAAATTTATTTGATTTCTAATATGGTATTTTTTTTAAAAAATATTATTGAACCATCATTACTACATACACAATTCCAAATCTAACAAAAAAAGATGTACTAAATCTCATATTTTTCTTAAACTAAAAGCATATTATTATGGTTTGTCTAGTTTCATGTCTTGTTATTTGTATGTTTCATTTTGTTTTGTTAAGTATTCTTTAACTCCAAGTCAGATATGTCTTTTATAAAAGTGATTCAAATGTTGATTATATAGATGTGTATGTACTATCTAAATTGTAAGTAAATATGCTCATATAATCATCATAATCGAATGTGCATTCAGAGATATTCATTAGTATCAATTACACCACATAAAAAAATAAAATAAAACAATTATTACATTATTATTATTATTAATTGCACCATAACACTTGTTCATACCCTGGCCCAATGTCAAAGGCCCAGGTCCAAATAAAAGGCCTAATCTGTAGGATTAAGCCTAGCTAAGTACCGACTTTCACGTAAGAAGTCGGTATCAACCACGACTTGCTCTAAAGAAGTCGGACATGAGATTAGCTGGCAGATAAACACTCAATTCAAATGAGTAACCGCCCCTAAAATCTCTCTAACCGCTTCATAAAGCCATATCTTAACCTCCCTAGGATAATGGGACGGTTAACACTCTAAAGATACGACACTACTCCAACGGTGGTTATTGGCTCACCACTATAAATACATGACACCCCTCAGGTATCTCTAAGCCCAATACTCTCTAGACCTGCTAACACCCTTGCTGACTTAGGCATCGAAGTGTCTTTGCAGGTACCACCCCCCATTCATCCACGTATACAAGTCGGAAGGAGGCTCCAGCGTGTAAACCAACTCGGAGTTCACCCTTCACGGACGATTGGGCCAACCTACACCATTCATTCTATTAATCTCTGGTTACCCACCGTAACAACACTATATCATAATTTTTTTTCATATTTTTGAATAAAAATAATGATAAATTCATTCATTAGATTCTTATTATATATATGTATTTATAATGTAAAACATCATTCATCACACCCAGAGCCAACTATTGCTACGTGGTCATGCCATTCGGATTGAAGAATGCAGGGGCCACATATCAAAGGTTGATGAATAAAGTATTTTCCCCCCACCTGGGGAGCCTGATGGAAGTATACGTCGACGACATGCTAGTAAAAACCAAGAAGGAAGTCGACCTCTTATCCGACCTCTCACAAGTCTTTAACACCATAAGGTTGCATAGGATGAGACTAAATCCTGCAAAATGCGCCTTCGCGGTGGAAGCAGGAAAATTTCTAGGATTTATGCTAACACAAAGAGGGATTGAGGCCAATCCCGATAAATGTAGAGCCATCCTAGAAATGAAAAGTCCGACTTGTTTGAGAGAAGTCCAGCAGCTCAATGGTCGACTTGCAGCCCTCTCCAGATTTTTTGCAGGATCGGCACTAAAACCCCTTCCACTATTTTCCTTATTAAGAAAGGGATGCCCATTCGAATGGACTCCGGAATGCGAGGAGGCATTCCAAGAGTTCAAAAAGTTTTTAAGCCAACCTCCTATCCTAACCCGACCAGCACCAGGAAAAGACCTCGTTCTGTACTTATCCGTAGCAAACAGGGCTGTCTCGTCGGCCCTGATAAAAGAAGACGAGGTCGGACAACACCCAGTCTACTTCATCAGTAAGGTCCTACAAGGCCCTGAACTGAGGTACCACAAACTAGAAAAGTTTGCCTACTCCTTAGTAATAGTCTCACGAAGGCTACGACCTTACTTTCAAGCTCACACAATAAGAGTCCGTACAAACCAACCCATGAAGCAAATCCTCCAAAAGACGGATATTGCAGGGAGAATAGTTCAATGGGCAATAGAGCTCTCCGAGTTCGATCTGAGGTATGAAACTCGGACAGCAATTAAAGCCCAATGCCTCGCTGACTTCGTGGCAGAATATGCAGGGGATCAAGAGGACAAACCGACTACATGGGAACTCTATGTAGACGGATCCTCTAACAAAACAGGGAGCGGCGCAGGCATAATAGTAGTAGATGAAAGAGGAACCCAGATAGAGGTTTCCTTAAAATTTGAATTTCCGGCTTCAAATAATTAGGCAGAATATGAAGCCCTGATCGCCGGACTAAAATTGGCGGAAGAAGTCGGTGCGACAAAGGTGATGATATACAGCGACTCACAAGTGGTGACCTCCCAAATAAGCGGAGAATATCAAGCAAAGGACCCTAACATGAAGAGGTACTTGGAAAAAACTTTGGAGCACCTTGGACGCTTTGCAGAAACCGAGATCAAACATATAACTCGGGATCTAAACAGCAGAGCGGATGCCCTATCCAAATTAGCAAGTACCAAACCAGGAGGGAACAACAGAAGCCTGATTCAAGAAACCCTCCAAGAGCCCTCGATAGCAAAAACAGAAGATAAGCAAGAGGTACTTGAGGTAGTCGGTTTAAACCTCGGATGGATGAACCCCTTAGTCGAATACATGAAATTCGACATCCTCCCTACAGAGGAGAAAGAAGCTAAAAGGATCCGAAGAGAAGCACAACATTACACCTTGGTGAGAAATGTCCTCTACAGAAGGGGGATATCAACACCATTATTAAAGTGCGTACCGACCTCAAGAACCGCCGAGGTATTGGAGGAAGTACATAGCGGGATCTGCGGAAATCATCTCGGAGCAAGATCACTAGCCAGAAAAGTAATCCGAGCTGGATTCTACTGGCCGACCTTGCAAAAAGATGCCACAGAGCTTGTGAAAAAGTGTCAACCGTGTCAGATGCATGCAAATTTCCACGTGGCTCCCCCAGAAGAGCTCATTAGTATCACTTCTCCATGGCCTTTTGCAAAATGGGGAATGGATTTGTTAGGTCCTTTTCCCCAAGCGCCAGGACAAGTCAAATACTTGATCGTGGGAATAGATTACTTCACAAAGTGGATAGAAGCAGAACCATTAGCCACTATCACCGCTCAAAGAAGTCGCAGGTTCCTCTACAAAAATATCATCACAAGATATGGGATACCTTATTCCATTACTACGGATAATGGAACCCAAATCACCGACGCTACCTTCAGGAGCTTAGTGGCCAGTATGAAAATCAAACATCAGTTCACCTCGGTAGAACACCCACAGGCCAATGGGCAAGCCGAGGCAGCCAACAAAATTATACTAGCAGGACTAAAGAAGAGACTACAGGAAGCAAAGGGAGCTTGGGCTGAAGAGCTCCCTCAGGTGTTATGGGCCTATAGGACAACCCCCCAATCCGCCACGGGAGAAACACCTTTCCGACTAGTCTATGGTGTAGAAGCCATGATTCCAATAGAAATCAATGAGCAAAGCCCAAGGGTAATTCTCCATGACGAGGTCGGAAATGTACGGGGACACAAAGAGGAGCTCGACTTGCTCCCCAAAGTCCGAGAAGATGCCCAGATAAGAGAAGCGGCATTGAAACAAAGGATGACTACCAGGTACAACAAGAAAGTCATTCGAAGAACATTTGCCCCGAATGACTTGGTCCTAATCAGAAACGACATTGGAGTCAACAAATCAGGAGAAGGAAAGCTCGCCGCAAATTGGAAGGGACCATACAAAATCAAGGAAGTGTTAGGGAAAGGTTATTATAAAATAACCGACCTGAACAGCATTGAGTTACCAAGATCGTGGCATGCTTGTAATATGAAAAGGTACTACAGTTAAAGCGAACTCTACTCCCTGATGTACTCTTTTCCCAACTTCATGATTTTTTCCCAAAAGGGTTTTTTTCTGGAGAAGGGTTTTTAACGAGGCATCATAGTAGAGGCTAAGGGAAAATAGGCTATTTACACCCTTAGTAGCAAGAAGGTACCTCCTAAATTAATAAAGATCTTTTCATCTACAATATCTCTTATAACATCCTTCTTTATTTTTTCTAAGTCTTTCTACGAAACGCGCCGACTTAAGCTCGACAAAACGTGAAAATCCCATGAACCGACCTAGATGGTCGTCAGGATAAAACGACGAGGTACAAGTCGGCGTAAAGAGGTTGTATGAGTTGATCGTAAAAACTCGGGAACAATCCGACTCCTAAGTCGAGATGAGACCCGAGTAAATCGAACTCGGAAATATTCCGAGTAGATAAAAAACGCATCACAAAAATAACCTAAGTCATAAAAACTCACTAAAGCAAAGTTGAGTATAAAGGATAACAAAAAGAGATTGGAAAACCTAAGAAAAGTTTAAAGGCGGCATAAAAGCCATTGAACGAAAAGGCTCGAAAAACAAGACAAGCCAATAGAAAAGGTTTTCAGAAAAAGATCAAGAGGGTTTTCGAAATATTGAAATTAGAAAAGCATACACGCATGAGGTAACTTAAACCCTTATCCAAAAAAGGGCATTTATTTTGTTAATCTAAACCCTTATTCAAAAAGGGCACTTGCTGGAATATTTTGTTTACGGCCTTAAAAGGCCAAAGGAAATTGTTCAAGCGTCACCAAATAAATGAGTTTAAAAAAGGGGAACTCACAGGCCGAACCCCCATATAGCCATAAAAAATTCATTTTTTCAGAAGAGTAGAAGGATCACCACCACCAGACTCAGGAGGAGCGCCACCGGGACCAGGAAGAGAGGCTGAAGAGGAGGTCAGAGGAACAACTGAAGAGCTCGGAGCGTCTTCAGGACGAGGAGGGGACTCAATAATCCTCTGCCCTCGAGTCTTCAGTTCTGACTCGGAAACAACCACGGGGACAGGAGGATCCACGATAGCACCATCAATAACGACTTTATCAGGATGTAAAGGAGAAAGATCCAAGTCGGGAGCGATAACTCTGACTTGCTCCAGGTAAATTCTCCAAGACTCCTCGGCACCATCAGCAATAGAGTCCTCCAACTCGGCGTACGCATTCCGGGAATTCAGCAAATCCTTCCTCACAGACACAAGATCCTGAAATAAACTCTGGTAACTATCTTGTGCTGTCTTCCTCAAGTTCGCCTCATAATACATTGGGCCCGCAGCTTGCTCTCCTTCTCCCGGAGGCTATCTCTCTCCTCTCTCAATTTAGCTACCTCCTCCCTCAACTCCCTCTCATGACCCTGGTAAGCAAGAAGCCTCCCCTCCAACTCCTCAACCTTCGAGGTTACCCCCAAAGAGCTGAGGGGAGTCTTCTCAAAGATATCCAAAAGCTTGCCACAAACACCCGCCGCCCGAAAACTCTCCTCAGCCAGAATGGTGAGGTGGTTTCGAATAGAGACATCATCCATGCTTATATGAGGATAGATGTTCTTTCGGACGAATGCAAGAGCATCCGCCTTAACCCCACCATCAAAAGAAGAGCCAGACTCTAAAGTCTTACGCTTCTTCTTCTCTGGCTCAGAAAGAAGTCGGGCAGAAGGAAGTGGTCGGGACAAGCTGGAAGAAGAAATCACAATGGGCTGAGAGGGAGTCCCCACGTTTTGAGGAGGAGGAGGAGGAGGAGGAGGAGGGGAGACGATTGCCCTGGCACTACCGGCCCTGGCCCGAGATTTTGCCTTAGCCTCCTGAACCCTCTGGTAAGATTCCTGAGCATTCTTCCTTGCCATATCTACAAAAAGAAATAAATTAGCAAAATTTACAAGTCGGCAAAAACTCAAAGAAACAAGTCGGAAATAGGAAATGCATTTACTACCTAGTTGCGACCGAACAAAGGTCGGCGTCCCCTGAAGGAATTTCCTAGTATCCAAGTATGGGGCCCTCCCCCATGCTTCTCGAAAAAACCCCACAATGGCCGCCTCCACCTCGTCCAGGTCATCTAGACCATACTTTTCACAAGGGGAGGCCTCCAGCCAATAAAGGGGAAAGCGAGGGGAAGAATGCTCATCCAGGAAAAAGGGGTGGTGACCCTCTACAGCTTGCACTTTGAAAAAATAATTTTTGAAGTCATGGAAGAATTCATCAAAAAGAGTGAAAATCCTCCGACCTTGTATGGCTCGGAAGGATACCCATTGTTGTTTGTTGTTTAGCCCACTAAAGGGCTTAGTCATATGGAAAAGAAAGAAGAAAATCCTCAAAGAGGTCGGAAAGTCCAAAGCGTGACTAACAAACTGATAAATCTTCAGAAAACCCCAAGAATTGGGGTGAAGTTGAGTAGGGGCAACTCGACAGTGGTGCAAAACAGATACTTCAAAATCCGAGAAAGGAAGGAAAACACCCAAGCGGGTGATCATGCATTCATACATAAAGAAAAAATGAGGGGCCGCCTCATTGACTCTCCCAAAACAAACCCGGTCTTCCGGACCCGGGGTTATCAACTCATATTTTGGCTCGTCCTCCTCCGAAGTACAAAGCCTGTGATGAGTACGAAGATGAGTGATAAACTCAGCGTCGACCAAGGGTTCCTCCCCAAGGACCGTGACATCAACCTATTGAGAAAGAACATCTACAGAAGCCATTTTTTTCTTTATATAAAAGGTAACAGAAACCTACAAAAAGAAAAAAGAAAAAGAAAATCAAAAAACACGGTCCCTAAAGAGAGGGGATACGAAGCCGAAATCTACAGACCAACCTATCCACCCACAAAACAAAAGCATGCAAACATAAGGCATGACGTGAAAGAAGTAAAACTAACCTTCGTTCGAAAAGTGAAGGTTGGAAAAAGCAGAAATCTTCGAGCACCAGAATGCAGCACGAGCAAGGAAAGAAGAAGTTTGAAAGATTGCAGAAACGGAAAAATAAAAGAGAGGGAAAGTATTTATAAACATGCTAAGGGGCATAATGGTAAAAGCGGAGCAGTCATTAATGAGATTGCACCGTTACCAAAGCCCTCAAATCCCTGAATACTTCCCCAACGGACACGACGCTTGAATTGACGTAACTGTCAGAAACAAAAGGTCGCGAAAATCACGTCGGTTTATAAGACCCATGTTTCCTCCAAAGAAGTCGACTACGAACCCGAGTTAAATACTTGAACCCAAGCTCTAAGAGACTTTGGGCTCAAGTAGGGGCACTGTTCATACCCTGGCCCAATGTCAAAGGCCCAGGTCCAAATAAAAGGCCTAATCTGTAGGATTAAGCCTAGCTAAGTACCGACTTTCACGTAAGAAGTCGGTATCAACCACGACTTGCTCTAAAGAAGTCGGACATGAGATTAGCTGGCAGATAAACACTCAATTCAAATGAGTAACCGCCCCTAAAATCTCTCTAACCGCTTCATAAAGCCATATCTTAACCTCCCTAGGATAATGGGATGGTTAACACCCTAAAGATATGGCACTACTCCAACGGTGGTTATTGGCTCACCACTATAAATACACTGACACCCCTCAGGTATCTCTAAGCCCAATACTCTCTAGACCTGCTAACACCCTTGCTGACTTAGGCATCGGAGTGTCTTTGCAGGTACCACCCCCCATTCATCCACGTATACAAGTCGGAAGGAGGCTCTAGCGTGTAAACCAACTCGGAGTTCACCCTTCACGGACGATTGGGCCAACCTACACCATTCATTCTATTAATCTCTGGTTACCTGCCGTAACAACACTATATCATAATTTTTTTTCATATTTTTGAATAAAAATAATGATAAATTCATTCATTAGATTCTTATTATATATATGTATTTATAATGTAAAAAAATTTTTTTACATAAAAAATATAAAAAAAGTATATATTGTCACCTAATAATAGTAATATTATTATTATTATTACTATTATAAGCTTATGTTATGATATTATTATGTTGTTGTTCGATAAAGTTATTAGAGATTATTTAATAAAAATTAATACCAAAATTATTTAATATTTTTGTATTTAAATATAATTTAGTTTGGTGTGATAGATAGGAATTAAGTATAATCAAAATTATTATTCTATTTTTATTTGAATCTCAACTTGATTACTAAATTATCAATTAACTTAAAAAGCTAATTGAAAATCAATTTTAAAATTAGACTAACTTAACATACACATCTATGTGGCACATGTATATTATTTTTCTTTGATTTACAATATATGCAAAAATCATGTTAATAAAAAAAATGTGTCAAATTTGCATTTTTTATTAGTGAGTTGTATTGAAAAATGGAATTAGAACTGTTATGTCTGAAAAAAAATATTAAGAATTGATTCGTGTATTAATTTTTTTTAGGAATTAAAATATCTACTTTTAAATTTTTAGGGATTGATTTAGATAATTACTCTTTTTGAAAATAAATTAAAAACTGATTTATCTATAAAAATAAAATTTTAAAAATATTTTTGTGTATTAATTTTTTTTTAAAAATTAAAAGATATACTTTTAAAATTCTTAACAACTGATTTAAATAATTATTCATTAATCAATAAAAAGAACTTTGACATGAAGTGCTCATTAAAAACTAATATAAAAAAGGACTATAAACACACCCTGAGGATTCAAGCTTTCTTCTGCATATTCCCTTAATGGACATTTGAATCTTTGGAATGTATTTTTTTAAGGCACAAGTGTATCTTAGATACACTCACTGAAGTTCTGTCACAGCAAAAATATTTCATCTCTTCAATTGCGTAACTACATTTTTTTTCATGTAATTAGACCTCTGGAGATTAAACGAATACGACGTAATCCATTAAAAATATTTCATGATGAACGACATACAAACTTAGAGCGTTTCATTGGTTATCATTACTGATGTATATATGTTGATATGTTCATATGCTTAATTAATGTTTAGAGGAAAAATATGCGCGTGGATCGAGGTATAAGCATGCCATTCTGATCATAATTATAACAAAAATGGTTGAAATGAAAATCCATGTATATACCGTGCACATGTTGACATGTGACGATTCAAAGCTCAAACTCGATCGAGAGGCACATATCTCGTTTCCATTATGCTTTTTAATTGCGCAAATTGAACAAACAATTGGAAAATCCAATTTGCATGTCACTTGATTGTGATAAAAAAGATTCCATACAAAATTTTAAGATAAAATTAAATAAGATAAATTATATTTTTTTATTTTTAATATTATTTTTTTTTAAAAATATCTCAGACGTTTTAGTTGTATTTAAACATTTTTTATTTACATCAAAATTATCCCTAAACTTAATTCTATATAAAATGTTGAGGACAAATTAAAAAATTGTTATAAAAAATTTTGACACAAATTGAAAATGTTAGAGATAAGGTGAATGAAATTAAATATTAAAAATATAGTTTTTTTAAAAAAATATAATTATTAGAGAAAAAAAATATACCGTACTTAATTAAATATTAACAAATAAAAACAGTATTTGTATTTACTTTAACTAATGTAACAAAAGTATATTTTATATTCATGTAAAATTTGTAAAAGATTTTATATTTTATATTAAAATTATATTCCAGAGAGTCATTAATGAGGATTAAACTCTAAATTTTTTTGTCATAAAAATTTTATACCATGTTATAAAATTGTTTTATTTAAAAAATTTAAATTAATAAAAAATAATAAAACATTATTTGATTATGTTAGAGTATATTATGTTAGAGAAATAATAACTTAAAGTTATTATTTATACTCTGATTTAAAACACATCTTTAAGCCTAAAGTGAGTAAAGAGAATGTTTATCTATCATCAAAGATAGAACTATTCTAAAAAGTGATTATTGACTCTACATCTACATTTATAAATACCCTTATACCCTCAAATATTCTTTGAAGCTAATTTACTAAAAACTTGCCTAAAACTCTTACTAACTTAAAGTATTAGTATCATTTGTAGGCATCATCCTCTACCTATTCACAAAAAATTTCAGACGACGACACTTTGACACCGATAAACGTCTACTATCCCAAACAATTTAGATCTCACGTTCAAGTCCAAAAACAACCTAATTTTAAATAATCTTTAGAACAGTTATCTTAATAATTTAACTTGATATCTATAATTTTATGTATATGATGTGTACAGTTATACACTTACTATATGTACTATTATTTAATTATTCCAATAATAATTAAGGAATATAAAATAAGTTAAGTGGTAATTAAATAGTGTAAAATAAGATAATATATATTAAAATAATATGAACTAATTTTTTATTGTCTCTCAAATATTTTGAATAGTTATATTTTTAACATAATAAATCACCACTTTGAAGTCATTAGCATAATTTAATGAAAAAATACAGCTAAACAATAAAAATACTAAAATATGTGAACAATAGATATATTGAATGTTAAATTCATTAGGTGTGTGAATGATTATTCTAATATTAAGATTTAGGTGAATAATTTGAGAGTATAATATATTTTTATTTTATTGGACTAGTTTTACAGTTTATTATTCACATTATTCACAAAATTATTGTCTACCTAGTAAATTCCTAATTTAATTATGCATTAAAACTACATAAAAAAAACTTTAAAGCCTGCACTGGTTGGTCGGTTTCCTTCCCTTTGAATACTAATTTTAACAAGGGAGATAATAAATAATTGAGAAACTAAACATGCATGGAAGGCTAGGGGTGGAGTTTATGCGTTGAAAACCCAAGTTGCCTTTCTCCTTGTTCAAATTTTATATCTGGATTATTTCTTGGTACAATAATCACAATAAACAAATGCTCTACGAAGATTTAACACATTTATCAAGAACTATATCAATATATTAGAAACTTCCTTCCTGCAAGACAACCAAATTAAAAGAGTTAACATGTGATGTGAGATGGAGTAACTTGAAAGTCAAATATATATTGTTGTGAAAATATTCGAGCTTGGAACTCTAAAATATATGGCCTATCATAATTAATTCAAGGAGAAAATAAAAAGTCACCTTATATTAAGATTACATGTTATTACAGTGTTAAAGTTTATAGCCAAACAAAATTCACAAATGAAATATTTTATTAAATTTTAAATCCTAAGATGAGATTTAAACATCTAATCCTTAAATGTGGACGAGTGAAGCCATTCCTTGACTAAAATTTGTTATTTATTTATGAATTAAGTTGACATGATGAGAGGGAGCAGAATCATTTGAGAAGGCTCCATCAAAATATTTAAATAGTTGTCAGAATTTCCAAACTCTGATGCACAAGCTAAGTAATTAAGTAGCCACGCTACTCTCTCTATAGTCTATATATTCACGTTCTTGCAACTTGCAACTCCAAAGTCCAAATCACAATGCCTGTAACAGCAGCAGCCACCTTACTATTTCTCGCCGCGGTAATTTCCGCCGCGAACTCGTGCCCGCCCTCCGACCGGGAAGCACTATTAGCCTTCAAGGCTGCTCTCCGGGAGCCGTACAACGGCGGAATCTTCAACTCATGGACCGGCACTAACTGCTGCCGGAACTGGCTCGGCGTAGCATGCGACCAGAACTCCGGCAGAGTAGCCGAGATCAACCTCCGTGCCACCACGCTCTACACAACGTTCGAGAAGCCTCATCGACAGGGATACATGGCCGGTCACATCTCCCCGGAGATCTGCAAACTCACTAGCCTCTCCAGCATCGTCATCACCGACTGGCAAGGAATCTCCGGCGACGTTCCTCCCTGCATCACCTCCCTCTCCTTCCTCCGCATCATCGATCTCACTGGAAACCGAATCACCGGAACCCTCCCCTCCAACATCGGAAACCTCCGGCAGCTGACGCATCTTAGCGCCGCCGACAACTCCATCACCGGCGTAATACCGGCATCGATTTCGTCGTTGACCGGATTAACGTACCTTGACCTCCGTAACAACAGAATCTCTGGCCCGATCCCGAACAGTTTGGGCCAACTAAAGTTTCTGAGCCGGGCCTTCCTTAGCGGGAACCAGATTACTGGGCCAATTCCGGCCTCAATTTCTCGAATGTATCGTCTCGTGGATCTGGATCTTTCTCGAAACAGGCTATCTGGGCCCATACCTGAGTCATTGGGCCGAATGCCAGTTCTAGCAACACTAAATTTGAATACAAACAACCTTTCGGGAAAGATTCCATCGGGCCTGTTGGGCTCAGGTATCAGTGATTTGGACTTGAGCCATAACATGCTGGAGGGTTATATACCCGATTCGTTTGGGCCAAAGTCTTATTTTACTTGTTTGGAATTAGGTTACAATAATTTTAGGGGTTCGATCCCTAAATCCATTGCTAAAGCTGCGTTTATTGGGTTTCTTGATTTGAGCTATAATCACTTGTGTGGCCCAATTCCAAAGGGTGGTGTGTTTGATACTCTTGATGAGTCCTCATTCGCCCACAATGATTGTCTCTGTGGGAAGCCACTACTCAAAGCTTGCTAATTATTATTCTTTGTTTATTTTTCGTGTTCTTTCAAAATGTGTCTGTATTTGTGAGCTAGAAAAGTAAGTTATTCTTCGAAGAAACCTCTATTTTTTTTTTGTAGTTGTCAACCATATGTATGTCGCTCTATTTGTGATAAAGTAGAAAAGTAAGTTATTCTTGATAAGGTTAAATTAACTTTATCCAAAGCAAAATATATGGTATCCTTTGTATTCAAGAATGCCTTCTAGCTATATATCTCGTGTACGTGTCCTGAAATAGCTAGTGATGAAGAGTGAAGACTAGCTTCGCAGCTAGTGCCCCTACAAAAACCAACTTTGAATTTGCCTCTTTAGCTGAGATGTGATAGCTATAATAAGCTATAACTAGATCACTTTAAAAAGAACTGCTTTGCCATAACAGCTGAATCTGATACTAAACACAGTGTCAAATTAAAGTGAAATAACAATCTTCATTAGTTTCATTCCCATAGCTTTTTAATGTGTACCTAATAAGCCTAAAACATAAGACACAGAAATACTCATTTAATCTCCATTATTTGGATCGATCAAAACATGCATGTACCTCACTCTAACTCAAGGATAGTTATATTACACCCACCGCATGAAAAGGATTAAACACTATACATTAGATCCAGCCCCACCATGCACCATCACTTTCAAAATCTACATCTACGAAATTCCTTCCTTGCATTTTTAACAGAACTAACTAACTTCCCCAACAAAATTAACTTAAAAAAAAATCATCAACATTAATCCTTATGCCACAAGAATCAATCCCTTAGCTTATGCTAACTAAAAATGCACATCTATATGTTATACTTGTTGTTCGCATGTGAATTATTAATCTTTGTATTGACTACTATTCTTCCAATGATCTGATCTCCAACTCATTTTTACCACTTTTCCTTTTTTAAATGGCCATAAGAACTCTGTACTACAACACAAAAATGTTATTCCTAGGCATCAAATATGGGAAACTCTTGATAAAGAAGACAACTATGTATTGGATATATGAGGAAATTAAATCCTACTACTTTATTTCATCTGACAGCTCCATCAATTGTCACGCATTCTGGCATAAGTGATCACAGAGAATAAAGGTACTAAAGTTGTTGTGATGTCTATAAAAAATTCTTAATTCAACATTTTATAACCTTTATGAGAGGTATATAACTATATATACATAATAAGCTAATTCCTATACTAAGGGACGTGCATGCACACACACTTACAAATCACACAGCACAATGTGTATAAGTGCAAGTTTAGTTACACTGTCAGTAGTGACGTCACTAGTAGCTCTAATTACACAATTACAATTAGTACAATCTTGCCCTTCATCAGAATGGGCATCCCTAATGGCCATCAAGGCCTCCCTCTACGAACCAAACTTCGGAATCTTCCACACGTGGCGCGGCACCAACTGCTGCTACAAATGGTACGGCATTGCATGCGACCCGACCACCCGCCGTGTAGCCCAAATCAACCTCAACGGCCTAACCGTCCCCGACAATCGCCGTCGCCTCAACCGTCACGCCACCACCGGCTACATGACCGGCCACATTTCCCCTTCCATATGCAACCTCACACAACTCTCATCCATCACGATCTCTGATTGGAAGGGCATTTCGGGAATTATCCCTTCTTGTATTCAAACTCTTTCCTTACTTCAAATATTAGACCTCTCCAATAACAGCATTACTGGAGAGGTTCCTAAAAGCATAGGAAGCCTCACACAACTTACAATGCTCAATCTCGCAGACAATCGCATCTCGGGAACCATTCCAACGACTCTAACTAACCTCAGGAACCTCGTACACCTCGATCTCCGTAACAACCTCATGAGAGGTCACATTCCAACGGACTTCGGCCGGCTCAACAACATGAACCGGGCTTTCTTGAGCCATAACCTCTTAACCGGTCCGATCCCCGAAACGATTTCCAGGATTTATGGTCTGGCCGTTCTGGACCTCTCAATGAACCGGTTGTCCGGTAAGGTTCACGAGTCACTGGGCCGGATGCCGGTTCTTGACTCGCTAAAACTGAAGTATAACAGATTAACGGGTGAGATTCCTTCCACGGTTTTGGGTTCGAGGATGACTCATTTGGATCTGAGAGGGAACATGCTGAGTGGGGAAATTGCTGACGTGTTCGGAGAGCGTTCGTATTTCATAAACCTGGATCTGTCTTTTAATAAATTGAGTGGTTCGGTTCCAAAGTCGTTGAGTTCTGCTAATTACATTGGTCACTTGGATTTGAGTCATAACCGTTTGTGTGGGAGGATTCCTAGTGGTGAACCGTTTGATCGTCTGAGAACGACGTCGTTTGAGGATAATAAGTGCCTATGTGGCATGCCTCTTAAGCCGTGCACTCAAGAAACAGTTTGAGTTTGTGCATTATACATAGAAGATGATTTGCATCTCTTTGATCAAGTTTGGAAAGTGTTGATGGTTATTAGTTAGGTAGAAACTCTGGTGGAGTTGACTTTACGTAAAGTTGATATCTGAGAACTGTTAGATAATTTGATTGATTTGACTAAATTTTCATCTAACCTCTTTCAAATATCAACTTCACGTGAAGCCGACTTCATATGAGTTTTCACCTATTAGGTATTAGTTATTGTTGGGTACTAGAAGCCGTGTGCTTAATATATATACATGTCTTAATACAATGTTTACAATTAAATGGTGATAATTGATACTATATATAATTTTGTAGTAATAACGCAATAAACGTTGATTATATGTAATCCTATGTATGATGTTCATTCTACATTTTTCACACCAAATGGGGGAAGAAGGAAAAAATAAATATATTGTAAGACTTGCGTTTACTTCATTCATGGAAGTTGAAATAAGCTGTGTAAGGCAAATCTGTGGCTCCAAGAGAAATTCTCTTGATAGGATCAGTAATAGCAGAATGATCAGCTTTATTGATATACTGGGATGGCCAATTAGCTCTTCCTAAAAGGTTCTACACAGCTCGAACTACCAGCTCAGAGAGAGGAATTTTCTCCCATTTTTAACAGAATTCATAACAGAAAAACTATCCTCCCTAATTTCACTATAAGCTAGCTATTTATAATAACCTATCAACTAACAACTCCTAAAACACTTCTACTTGACCTCTACTTATCTCTCCTTTTGTAACACAATCCAAACCTGTTAGTAGTAGGCGCCTCTCTATCAATACTCCCCCTTGGACAACCACCTTGTCCCCAAGGTGGAGCTCCGGAAAGGCGGCCCGCAATGTCGCCGCTCGCTCCCAGCTGTCCTCACAAGGAGATAGGCCCACCCAGCGCACCAAATACTCCAAGGCCCCATCCTCTGCGGTTCGCGACGCCACAATCTGGGATGGCTGCATCACCAGCTCACCATCCTCAGCCAGCCCTGGTGGAAGCGTCTGTACCTGCTGCTGCGGCGGGATAGCCTTTTTCAACTTGCTAACATGGAAGACCGGGTGAAGTCTACACCCTTGAGGCATGGCTAACCTGTATGCCACTGCCCCTATCCTTTCAACCACTTCAAACGGTCCATAGTATCGAGGGCTTAGCTTTTCATTGACCTTCCGCGCCAGTGTCCGCATCCGATAAGGTTGCATTTTCAAATAAACCCACTCACCCGGCTTGAACTCGACATCTCTTCGATGCCTATCCGCTGCTTGTTTCATCCGCTGCTGAGCATGCAC
Organism: Arachis hypogaea; assembly: GCF_003086295.3. Lineage (NCBI taxonomy): Eukaryota > Viridiplantae > Streptophyta > Magnoliopsida > Fabales > Fabaceae > Arachis > Arachis hypogaea. Next base: position 3,531,172 of record NC_092038.1, on the reverse strand, counting down.
CAAGTGCATCTTCAACTCTGCCAACACCGCATCCCTGGCTGCAGTCAATGCTGCCACCTCCTCAACATGTGAGGGAAACGTCTCTCCCCGGAAAAGAATAGGTGCCGGCACCCCATAAAGTGCTTGAAATGGAGTTGTTTGGGCTGAGGCATTGTAGGAGGTATTAAACCAAAACTCCGCCCATGGTAGCCACTCCAACCATTTCTTTGGGTAGCCCCCCACAAAGCACCGCAAATAAGTCTCCAAACAGCGATTCACCACCTCGGTTTGGCCATCGGTTTGCGGATGAAATGTCGTGTTATACTTCAATTTTGTCCCTGCTCCTTGGAACAATTCGAACCAAAACTTACTCATGAACACCTATCCCTATCCGATATGATTGACTTGGGGAACCCGTGCAGTTTAACGACCTCTTTAATAAAGGCTAGTGCCACCTCCTTGGCTGAAAATGGATGAGCTAAGGGGATGAAGTGAGCATATTTAGTTAACCAATCGACCACTACTAGGATGGTGTCCATACCTTTGGATTTTGGCAATGCCGCCACAAAATCCATCGTAATGTGCTTCCAAACTCGCTCCGGAATTGGTAGTGGCTGCAACAGCCCCGCCGGTTTCATTGCTACATGCTTGTTTTGCTGGCAAGTGTGGCAGCCCGCAACATAATCCCTGACCCGTTGCCTCATGCCGCGCCAATGAACCGCCGCTGCCAGCCGCTTATAGGTTCGAAAGAAGCCTGAATGTCCACCCGCCCCGCTGTCATGAGACTCAGCCAGCAAAAGTGGGATCTGAGAAGAATTTGCAGGCAACACTGCTCTCCCTTGATAAAACAGCCGACCCTTGTGTAGGGAATACCCCGAATAGTCATCCAGCCCCTGCTGCAAGACGACCATAATCCTTTGTAGCTCTTGGTCGTGAGCCACCTCCTCTTCCACCGTTTCCTAGAGGTTCATATGTACTACTGAAATCGCCCCTGCCATCATTTGCCGTGACAACGCATCTGCTGCTTTATTCTCAAGGCCTTGCCGGTATCGGATCTCAAAATCCAAGCCTAACAATTTAATGGTCCACTTCAAGTAAGTTGGGTCCATGAGTCGTTGGTCCGTGAGGAACTTCAGACTTCGCTGATCTATGAGAACAATAAAATGGCGACCCAACAAGTAATGCCGCCACTTTTGGACAGCGAAGACAATGGCCATCAACTCCCTCTCATATGCAGATTTTTGTCGGGCCCTTGGAGATAGTGCTTGGCTTAGGAATGCTATTGGTCTGCCTTGCTGGGACAGCACCGCACCCAACCCCTCACTCGATGCATCCGTTGCCAAAACAAAGTCTTGATTGAAATCCAGAACTGCTAGAGTCGGTAGGTCTGCCATCAGCCTCTTCAATCTCTCGAAAGCCTCCTGTGCCTTGTCATTCCATTCAAACGCATTTCACTTTGTCAACTCCGTTAACGGCTTGGCAATTACTCCATATCCTTGCACAAATCGCCTATAATAGCCGGTAAGGCCCAAGAATCCCCGTAAAGCTCGCTGGTCCGTAGGCACCGGCCACTCTAGCATCGCTGTGGTTTTGTTAGGATCCGCCGAGACCCATTGTGCCGAGATAATGTGGCCCAAGTACTCCACCGAGCTCACTGCGAATGTGCATTTCTTCTCATTCAACACCAGCTGGTTCTCCACTAAAATCTGGAAAACTTGTTGGAGATGAAGGGCATGGCTAGCCATATCCTGACTGTAGATGAGGATATCATCGAAAAAGACTAAGACAAATTTCCGCAATAGAGGCTTAAGAATGTCATTCATCAAGGCTTGGAAGGAGCTAGGGCGTTGGTCAAGCCGAAGGGCATGACTAGAAACTCATAATGGCCCTCATGAGTGCGGAAGGCGGTCTTGTGGATGTCTTGATCCCTCATCCGAATTTGGTGGTACCCCGATTTTAAATCCAGCTTAGAGAAAACTGTAGCTCCCGCCAATTCATCGAGTAGCTCATCAATGACGGGAATAGGAAATTTATCCGGCACCGTAATACCATTTAACGCCCTATAATCGACACAAAATCTCCAGCTGCCGTCCTTTTTCTTCACCAACAATATCGGACTCGCGTAGGGGCTGGAGCTTGGCCGAATTATCCCCGAGGCCAGCATTTCTCGTACCATTAGTTCAATTACTGCTTTCTGATGGTGCGGATAACGATAAGGTCTTATATTCGGAACTGAAGCTCCTTCTATCAGTGGAATGGCATGATCATGGCAGCGATGTGGTGGCAGCCCCGGTAATGTCTGAAACACCTTAGCATGAGAAGCTAACACTGATTCGATTACCTGTGGCACCTACGATACCGTAGCCGCTTGCAAAGTCATGGGCCATAGCTGGACCATAAATCCTTCTCCCCCTTCTTGAATGGACAAAACTGCAGATTGAAGGTGCATACCTCCATAGCACAGCTCCGGGTCCCCCTGCAATGTAACCATGTTGTCCCCATTCCGAAATCGAAGGCGTGATTTTTTGAAGTTTGCGAGAACGTCTCCCAACTTATCTAGCCACGCCAGTCCTAGGACAAATTCCGCTTCGTCAGTTGGGAAGATGAAGAAATCTTCCTTGATTGCCACTTCCTTGAATTGGAGCGTGACACCCAAACACCTTCCCTGTCCCCCTGCATTGGTACTGTCCGCTACCCTGACCTGGAACTTAGGGGTGTAGTCAATTCTCAGGCCCAACTCGGTGATAATCTCTGGTGTCGCGAAGTTGTCCGAAGCTCCACAATCTATGAGAACGCGTACACGGTGGCCATTTACCTCTGCCCAGGCTTTGATTGACTTGTGATGTCCACTCAAGCTCATGAATTTGAGCTCCAATTGTTCCTGTTCCCCTGTTTCCAGAACTACCTCATGCTGTAACCAATCCGCTTCAAAGTCTGGCTCCATGATTAAAAGCTTGAACTCTCTATTATTGCAATTGTGATCTGCAGTGTATGGTTCGTCACAAAGGAAGCATTCCCCCTTGGCCCGCTTAGCTCTATATTCCTCGTTGCTGAGATGTCTCAATCCGCGCCGTCGCAAGGGATCCGTCGTAAACTCCACGCTGTTGCTTGCTGCAGAGTTGGACGTTGTAGCATGGTGCACTGCTTTTGTGGCGGTTGAATTGGCAACGGCGAAGTTGGGGGCCAGTGATTTACTGCGTCCCGATGCCCCTCGCAAGGCAGTGTTGCGGTTTTCGACTTTCTATGCCAGTTCCATTAACTCGTCCACTGACTGGTATGGGAACAGTTTACATTCTTCCCCTACTTCTGGTTTCAGCCCATTCAAGAAGAGATCCATCAGCAATTCTGGCGCAATTCCACGGAGGGGCCGCGCGTGAAGCACGAACTGGTCAACGTAGTCTCGCACTGAGTTCGTCTGTTTCAGCTTCAGCAGCGCTTGATAAGGGCTCTGTAGCCGTTCTGGTTGAAAATGCCGTAGCAGCGCCGCACTGAAAAACCGCCACTGCAGCATCGGCGCCGTCGCCTCCCACCACCTGAACCACGTGAATGCCCTTCCTTCCATTGCAAAGGTGGCGACCGTAAGCCATTCTTCCTCTGGCACTGTGCGCAACAAGAAGAATTGCTCCATGCGTTCAACCCAAACCACCGCATCGTCTCCGCAGAAGATCGGAAGTTCCAGCTTTCGCCATTGCTCCGGCGCGCCGCGGCTTCCGGCCGATGAGCCTACGGCCAGGTGCGATCCCGGTGAACCACGCTCATTCCGATTAGGCGTGCGATTTTCAAACGAATCGATTCGGGAATCGAAGCGCTGTAGCGTCTCCTGCATCGATCGGAACATCTCCTCCATGCGCGATTCAATTGTGTCAAATCGTGACTCCATTTTCCTCGATCTCGATTGCACCATTCAGCGTGGGGATCCTCAAGCTCTTGATACCAGTTGATAGGATCAGTAATAGCAGAATGATCAGCTTTATTGATACACTGGGATGACTAATTAGCTCTCCCTAGAAGGTTCTACACAACTGGAACTACCAGCTCAGAGAGAGGGATTCTCTCCCACTTCTAACAGAATTCATAACAGAAAAACTATCCTCCCTAATTTCACTATAAGCTAGCTATTTATAATAACCTATCAGCCAACTGGATATCCTAACAACTCCTAAAACACTTCTACTTGACCTCTACTTACCTCTCCTTTTGTAACACAATCCAAACCTGTTAGTAGTAGGCGCCTCTCTATCATCTCTCTTTTGCCCTTTAGCCACGAAGCTAATAGGATTCAGTTTCCACACTCCTTGTAAAGTGAAGCTTGCAGCTTTATTGAAAGCAGCATCAGAACCTTTGCAACTCAGCTGCTTCACTACTACTACTCCATGTGGTAACAAAGCAACCATGATTACTTTCAGAGTTTCAGGTTTCAAAGATACATAGTGTTCCATCTTTTCCATCCATCCATTTACCAAATTTGTGTTTAAAAGAGTTCCCTATAATTAACATCTCTTTGTAACTTCTTTTCTTTTAGAATTTTCATCTGAAAATAAACTATCAATATCCACAAGTTACATATATATCTATATATATATTTATTAATGCTTTCCTTCTTTTCTATAAATGAATAAGAAAGACATGTTAGTTGGAACAGAAGAGAAAAATGGACTACAACTTGCTCTACAAATGAATATTGTGTTTTTTTTTTTTTTATTTGATTATAGATCAAACTCATATGATGTTTATTCCACTTACTATATACCATGTGGGAGAGAAGAAGAAAATAATAAAATATAATGACAACTCTTACATCAACTTTGAATGTTGAAATAAACAGTATAAGGCAAATCTTTGAATGTGAACAATGGCTCCAAGAGAAAATCCCTCTTTGCACCCTTAGCCACAAAGCTAATAGGATTATATTTCCTTATACCTTCTTCTATAACAAAGCTTGCTGCTTGGTTAAAATCATCTCCAGAGCGACTGCAACTGAGCTTCACTCCTCCATCAGTGGTAACAAAGCAACCATCATCGCTTTCAGATTTCAAAGATACCGTTTCCTTTTGTCCATCCAAGCCTTGTACCACGATAAAGGAAGAAGATGCCGCACTTTTGGATTGATCAATGATAAGAGGTTGGTTTGGTCCTTGGTGAATCACATACATGCCAGGGGGATTAAATAGTTCTATCGTCACGGATTTGCCAATAAGATCCTTCCATGTAGAGAACTTTGTGGAAGGATCTTTTGGGACTAGCCTAAATGTTTTGTCAATGGCAGAATCAGGGTCTGATGTAGATGTAGGTAATGATTCCATTGTAAGTGATGATTGGTTTGTGTTTGTTAAGGCATAAGTTGAGTTTGCAAAGCCTTGGTACAAAGTGAATAGTTGACTATTGTAGCTGGCAGAAACTGGGGTAATCCAATCTCCAGAAGTTGTTTTACCGCCGGAGTTAATGTCCCAATCACCGGTTGTATGGCCGGCAAGGAGATATGGTCCATAAAGAATTGCTTGAACAGATGCATATTCCGGCCTGTCATCTGAATTTAATTCAGAAAGCAAGTATTTTCATTATAAGTATATACTCTAACTTCAGATTAAGAATACTAGAATTCAATGCACATGGATTATTTTGTGAAGCTACCTTTTAAGGCCTCTGTTCTGATGGTAATAGGCAACTGAAGCTTCAGTTTGTCACCTGCACTCCACTGTCGGCTTACTGACAAAAAATTTCCTTCAAGAACACAGAATAAAATGTCAATGTTAGTCTTCTGCTCATTTCTATTATTCTCCCTTTTCCTCTTTTTTATGATAAAAAGAAGATTCATACCAGGACTTGGTAGAGATAAAGTTGCATCGTTCAATGTTGCTTTGGCACCATCCAAACTAGTCCAAGATGGTATGCGAAATTTCAACGTACTCCCAGTTTTCTGCAAAAATTGAAGATTAGATGATATGACCAGATTAAACATGTTGAATATAGAGGTACTGAGATTCAATAAGATATTCTAGTTGTTACCTCATTAGGAGAAAATGTAAATGTGACTCTTAGGTAAGGATCCCATGAAACAACTGGATCTACTGTTTGATTGATCCCAATTTCCCCTGATTTCCAATTAAAGGAGCTCGATATATACTGAATGATATAAAGAGTAGGTTCATTCGCCTGCTCTTCAAAATAGATAGAATCTCCAAGCTTTGAGAATGACTCAATTCCTAGTGAACGTGAAAGAGAAAGAGAAGTTCATAACATAACATAACGAAGGAGTGCAGATATGGTGTAGTTAGGCACAATTCAGAAAGTAAATAGAAAGCATATATATCAACCTGTTCCATAGCAGCACCAGAAAGAATCAAACTGTGTTCCCCAGCCATGTCCAGTTTTGGCCTTGGAAACCCCTCTGGCTAGGGGAAGCATATAAATCATTACTCCAGGATCTGTTCCCCTTTGAATGCTAAGTACACCATTCGTCAAGGCGCGTTCATAATAATCTGCATAAGAAACCTCCTTGGTCCATCTAAATAGGTGGCGAGAAACCTGAGAAATGGTTTTATTTTCGGAATGTAAGATGATGGAAACAATATAGAATTACGTAAATATTTCAACAGAAAGAAACTAAAATTTATCTGAATATCAAATGTTAAATCACAGTCAAACATATAAACTATATCTCCATATGAAACAAATGAATCAGCATTTGATAACATATCCCATCGAGAAAGTAGCAAGACAAGAACTATGTTATATGTCTAATGAAATACAATGTGGTGATATTTGAGAGATCCCCTTCTAACTTATTTCCCTCTTCCAAGAATTCAAATAATCATGAAAGATTTTCATCTGCACATCTTTAACTTCCTGGATTCAAGCTGCAAGATGAGCTGAAAGAAAAGAGATATAATTAATTGCATATACCTTCAACATGTTGTAAGTTGTGCATGATTCTTCAGTTTCTGTTGTTTTTAAGTTGTCTGCTATTCTCTTTGGATTATGCCTGTGCAAAAACCAAAGTGAAGGAGCTTAGAAAGTTATACAAAGGTACAGAACACTTCCTAGACTTGATTGATGCCCATTTAGAATGAAACAATCATTCAATGGATAACAAGAACTTAAACTAAAAATGCCGATATCATCATACCAGAACTCCGACACTGATGTTCCTCCAGTAGCATAGCTGTGAGAAGAGTTAATAATGTCCATAAAGAATGTCCCAATATCCTAACACCCAAAGAAAAAAAAGGCAGAGCTTAGAAACTTGAAAGCATGACTGCTTGGCTTAATTTATATTTCCATTAAAACTACTAAACATACCCAATATTTGGGAGGAGTATACAGATAATATAGTACACCTAATCGAACCCTAAATTACATGTTGAAAAATTTAAAGTAATTAAACAACATTGAACCAGAAACATGGTAAATATAAACAACTTTGCTCAAACTAAAAGATATCTATTTCAGAAATCTACAGTATGCATAAAGCAATTCACCTTATAAAGTGGATCGCCAGTGACTTCATGCCGCATTTGAGCTCCAATAACAACGGGGATATGTGTATTAGCATGAAAATTAGTTATGTCATTAGCCTACATGGAAAAAGAGAGAGAATTTCAAAAGCAGCTATTACATTTGAAGGATCATACAGTTTGGAATATCTATCAAGAAAGAATATTATAATCACTACCTGTACAGCAAGCAATCCTAAAAAACATGGCTTGTCAAAAAGGTGAGCCAACATTAAATGCTTTGGATCTGCCTGCAGAAAATAAACATGACAGCTTCATCTTGAGAGTGAAGTTTCAGAAAAAAAATAAATGCAATGTGCTATATTCTTTAAAGAAGTCTTGTGAGTAAGCCAACAGCTATACTGATATCAACAGAAAAAATCGTAAAATCAATTGAAACAACATGAGAGCTAATGCATGAACTAACCGTTAACGTGAACAATCTGTAAAGGACATCATTCATTCCCCCAGTTTCCTCATTCAGTGATTCATAGTGCCTACTTATAGTGTTCTTTGTTATTACATTCAACACTCGGTTGTAAAAGTAATCAACCATCCATGTCACAACTTTTAGAGCTTGAGGATTTCCAGCAAAAGTATGTTGATCCAATAGGCCGGCCAATATCTGTTAAAAGATTAATTTTTTTGATAACAAAAGAAAGAATTTCATTAATGTATTGAGGCCAAAAGAAAGCACTTGCAAGTAAAATCTACTTTTTTTTATTGTACCTTGTGAATGGTGTAATAGGGAGCCCACACAGGCTGAATAGCTTCAAATCTGTCAAAAAACTCAGATGGAAATGCAGAGAGATATCCAGTTCCAATTTTCTGCTGACAGGCAGAGAGACCGACGACAACGGCTGACATTTTATCCTTCAATTTATCATTCTGTGTGCTCGCCCACATTAGAGCTGATGCACTTAAGTAATGCCCTGCAGAAGTGTTAAAAACATGCAATTATAGACCAAACATGGAAAGTGAATTGCCGAGGTTGAAAAGTTGCAACAAGGGTAATGTACTTTGCAAGATGGTACAGTGCTAAAATCCCAAGGAGAACAACATATGCATCCGTATCTAAACATCTGTGTGAGAAAGACAGTGCAGGTATTGTGAATAAACATCAGACCAATTGAACAAAACTCAGTACTTGAAATCCATGAATTTCAATGAGTCCTTCAATGCAGAAAGACCAGCTTTACCAAAGCCTGTAAACATTATTGGCTGTTTGGGTGGATTGGTCTACAAATACACCTTCCATTTTAAATTCAAATAAACACTTTAATCTTTTCTCAGATCATCACAAGAGACCCTTTTGAATCTTAGAATGAATAAGAATCAACAATAATCTGATATGGGCTATTATGTTTTCCTTTTGCAATTTAAAGTCTTTACAGAGAAACTTGAAGAGCTGAGTATATGAACAACAAAAAATAGAGCTATTCTAACTTAGTCAGGTTAACTATATAAATCAACAACTATTTTTAAATATAAATTATTGCGGTAGGTTGACAAGTCATTTTAAGTTTTTAACCTAAGAAGCTAAGTATAAATAAACAACATCAAAATTCACCAACACATACCAAAACACTAAGAGAGCATAGAAATTAAATTTAAAAAGAAAAACACCAGCACCAATAATAGTTTAGAAGATCAATGAAATAAATATACTAACCAACAAAATGACCCCTGAGCTCAACATTGGAACCTTCCCATCCTCCATAAGGTGTCCCGGGAGTATCAAGACCAGCTGTCTTCCTGAAACTCCAAAGCAACCTGTCAACATCCAACATCAAGAGATACTCCAAGTTGGTGTTCTGTGCCCTGCCATGGATTGAATCCAAGGGCAGCCTCACATCCTGCAAGGGCACCTCTTTGAGGAACCCTGCAGCCTCAGGAGAGTCCTTAAACACACCAAGGTTCTTGATTTTCCTGTACATGAATGCCCAATCATGTTGGTCCCTCTGTGATAGGAACCTCCTTGGAAGCAAATCAGCCCATGCTGAATCATCTGTTGGTGTCAAATGGAAATGAGACATCACTTCTTTCTTCCAAGTTTCATTCTTGGAAGTTAAGAGTTCATAGCGGAAGGAGTGTGATTGTGTTGGAATGTTTGTGCATTCTTTTGTCTGTGCATAGCAACAACACACAACAAGTGACAAAGTAAGCAATAAGAGAACAACAGAAGCCTCCTCCTTCATCCTCTTCCTGAGAATTTCAAACAACAAAAACAATGGGTTAGTTTTGAGGCTTCAAAAGTTTAAAACCAAAGGCAAAACGGTTACCAAAGTAGACTGAGGCATTATAACAAACAACCTGTGTTCAAGTTTGAGTAGAACTAGAATTGAATTGAATAAATAACAAGAAAGGTAAACACTATATAATATATATTTTGTTCTTCATAAAAGAGGAAGTATGGGATGATGGGTATATCCCAATTGAAGGCAGAGAGAAAATTGAGGGAAGAAAGAGAAGAGAAAAAGTCAAAAGAGAGACACAGGCAGAGGCAGAGCACAACAAGGGTGAACAGTTAAGAGTAAGACAACATAATCATAAACATGTGAACTGTGAACTCTGAACTGTGAACTGAATGGGATCTCTCACTTTTTTCTCTTCAATTTATATCTGCTTAATCATCCCCCATAATCAACCCAATATACAATTAATGAACGATTCATTTCTATATGAAATGCACCACCTAGTGATCATATATATATTTGCTATTAAAAATTATTTTTAATACATTATTTGGATAAAATAATTTTATAGGTATACTCAATTATTAAATATGATGGAATAAATAATTATCTAAAAGAACGTATGAGGTATGACAATATTTTGATGATATTATTGACAATTTGACATTCAGGTTTCATTTGCATAAACTTGTGTTTTCAGTTAATGAGTATAAATATCTTCTTGACCCACCTTAACCCTAAACAATCCATGTTCATTGACATATTCCAAGTTTTTTTTTTTTTTCAAATCATTCTCTTGGTTAACTACTATTTTTCTAGTCTAAGTTATCATTTCATTAAAGGCTTACAAACAAACAAAAGGAAGTTGAGAAAAATTTGGGGGATACAATCATTTTGAAACAAGAATTTCAAAAATGAATAAATATTTTTTTTTTCATGAAATAGAACACCTTTTTTAAATTTATATTAACATTAACAATAAAAGAATATAGTCAATGATGACAGGTTAGACAAGTAATAAAGTCAAGAGAAAAGAAAAGAAAAATATTATTGATTTTTCTTTTTTTGGATAAACTGAAAAATATTGTTGATAAACTAGTATATATATGAATCCACTAGCTTAGCTGCATTTATATATATGGTTAGAGTGAAGAAGGTGCAGCTAAGAAATTAAATTGTCACCAAAAAAAGGTCATCTCGTGAAAGGTAAGATATATATATATGGATTGAGAGTAATGGTTACTTAATAATTAATAATATCCTTGCAAATATTTTATCTTAATCACTAAAGAGAGAAAAAGAAAGCAATTACTGATAGATAACAGTTGTTCACGGATGAAGAATGGACAAAGAAAGATGGAAATTGAAGTGTAGTTAATTTCACGTGAAACTGATAATTGATAGTCGTTAAATAAAAATTTAATCAAATTATTTAAATAATTCAATAGCTCTCAACTATCAATTTTACACGTAGAGTTGACTGCACGTGAATTTTTACCTTCCAATTTTATTTAATCTTAAAATTATAGACTACTTACATAAAAATACATCTACTAAAAATAATAATTATAATATAAATACGTATAATGTTAAACATTTTTTTTTGAAATAAAAAGCTCAACACAATTAAACAATTTAGTTATATACTATGCCTTTACATAAAACATCTTTATATGAATTGCTACACTAACATAGTGGCAGCAGTTATAATTCACAAATTTCCCTTCAATAACATGTGCTAATAGCTATTAACAATGCTTTGATGATTTTATTAACTCTCAAAAGGTAGAGAGTAGTGGAGAGAGTAGAAATATGAAATACTATATCATGTGAAGCAATAGTATTGGTAGTGACAAAAAATATACACATTCACGGGTCCTTGATTCCATAATAACATGATATTCCACTACTTCTTCATTCACATGCATGTCTCATCAAATCAAATTATACCCTATATTTTGCTGTCATTTTTTGTTTTCTTTCTTGTTTTTCCCCTTATGTGTAGTTGGTTAATTGAACTGTGTGCCCTCTCACCACGCAAAGTTACTTGCCCTATGTTGTTCAACAATTAGGATAATGGCTGAAGAACCCATTAACATAATCCTCCAAAAAGTATAGGTTACATTACTTAATTAATATCTTTCTACCGATTCTCCGTACTTGTTTGATTTGCGTTTTTTTTTAGTATTTTTTATCTTTAAAATTTTACGAAAAAAAAGTAACAATAATAAATTTCTATTTTTTTTACCACCAATTTTTTATAATAATAATTTAGAAAGATTACATAGAAAGTGTTTCCATATCATTTCTTTCAAAAGTTGAGAAAAGAGGTGACATAAATAAATATTTTATTTTATTTGTTTTTTTTTTTTGAGTTATGGAACTCTAAATTTTTAAAATATAGAGTTTTGATATCATGTCATGATATCATTTTTTCTTAAATTTAAGTTGATAAAATAAGACAATATAAAAAATTATATCTCTAACATAAAGAATTTCATATTTTATCTAAAAATAAGATAGTGTGCACATGGATTTAAATATCATCAATAATGGCTAGATAGCCTCACATGATCACATCAATAGAGACATGGCACATAAACTATAATTTTGATATTTATTTGGCACAGCTAAGATGGGTTAATGCATGATAGGAACCTAGCCTTAGGCTTTATCTTTCGATGGTCTTTTGATTAGTTATAAATAGAAGGAAATTAAAATGGCAAATAAAGTTTGTTAGGATTGAGTAATTGTGGGTAGTGGGAGAAGCTCTTTCTAACTGCCATCTCAACCCTTTCATATTTCTTGGTTATAACATCACATTTGCCATGTATATTTATATAGTCTAGAGAGCCAACTACAACATAAGCCAACTCAAACCAATTTTTTATATTTTTAGTTTTGAAATTAAAAAAAAATAAAATAATAGAAAGTTTTTTTTCTTATAACAGATCTCCTATTCTTCAATTAATTAGCTCTAGTTAATTACCTCTTAGTTGGTTCTCTAGCCGAACCGTATATATATATATATATATATATATATATATATATATATATATATCCCCTTTGTACAGAAATTATTTTTAATATGAAAATAAAGATAGTGTTTTAGTTGAGTATTGATATTTGAAGTGTATTACAGTATTGTGAAAATTATTCAACACACTCCTCACATATTTTAACACGCCCCCACGTATTGGTTAAGATATTACCACGTGTCCAACACGCCTCACGCCTTCCACGTGTTGGCTAAGAAGTTGCCACATGTCTAACACGTGTTACAACACCCTAACTTTCTACTAAAAAAACCCACCAATTATACCAAATACACCCATTTTCAACAAAAACACCAATATTTTTTTCATATAACATTTTTAATCCGTTACTTTATCAACATTTTTAATCCTAATTGTTGCCGGAGAAGGGAAGGTATCCTAGGTTCTTCATTATCACATGTAGGTGTTTGTCATGTTTGAGTATCGAAATTTGACATAAAATACAATTAGAGAATATAGAAAACTAAATTTTAATTGGTCAACATTAGTCAATTTTAAGATTTAGATTTATAATTTATAATTTGAGATTAAAAATTAATAATTTAAGATCTAAAATTTAAAATAAACAAAATAATTTAAAAAAATTAATTTTCTAATATTACTGAAGCACAATATATAATTCTTCCAAAAAGTGATGTGCCCAAGTTGGTAGTTCTACATAGGCACTAGTAAATAAAAGGAGTACAGTATCTTTGTGGAATGAAAGCAATGGTTCCTTGTTTTCAAATGAATTTTCGTCCAAGAAAGTGATGAAGCTAAGTGAATACGACTTGGGGTTTGGCTCATATGAGACAAGAAAGCTGATGATGGAATATTAAATCACCACTCTCACCAAACATTACAAGGACATACATACATACATACTAAAACATATATCAAGTGGATATATAAATAAGTATATTACCCCCAACAAAATTGCATTAGGCCTTGATATATATATAAGGACATTACTTAAAAAGTGCCTAGTACTCTTGATCTTTGATAATTTGGTCCTGTTTGGCCTTGGTGCTTGATCAATAATTATTTTTGTCTTATGTTTCATTAATCCGTGCAAGACTAGAAGCATTTTTTAGATTTAAGAAAGATTTCCACTTATAGGTTAATCTTATAATAATGTGCTACTTTGCTTGCAATAAAATGTTGCCTTATACATGTTTAAAATATTTCCGTGCAAGAGTATATAGGGTCACTTTTATTAGAACAAACAAATTGGAGCTTTGAGACATTATGGGTCAACAATTATGTTATTTATACACAAAAGTTTAGTTATTAAATTAGTTACTTATATAAATTACATATTAAAATACAAAATATACATTAAAAATAAATTAAATAATATATATTTATACAAAAATATATTATCATTATTGATTTAATAATTAATTTTTAGTGTGCACATAATATTTTTTATTGGCTAATTATCATCATAATGAATCCTAGAATTACAAATTATTAAACTCCTTAATAGTGATATACTATCATATACGACCTTCCACCGTGAGAAGTGGAATTAACAATAATCATAAGCAAAACATGTGTACATGTTATAACCATGATTTCTTTTTACTTAGGGAATGAATCATTGTTTGAACGAAAACGTGAAACACAGAGAATGCAAATCTTAATTAGATAAACCATGCATTACACTTAAAGAAAACATTAATTGCATTTAATGCGGTCAACATTCGTATTTCAGATAAGCCATGATAATTAGTGGTAATTAATTAAGTATAACATTACACTCAAAATTCTGCGGATTATATTAGAGCATGTGGTTGCAATAATATTTAATTATTTATATATTTTGAATCTTATACGATCCTTATTAATTGTGGTGGAAAGCAAAGCTGTAAATGGGAGGCTTACTTGCCTTATCCAAACACATCCTTGAGTATTAATTAGTGAATCAATTAATAAATATAAAAAATTGACCACTTAATTTAAACGTGCCCTCTAGGGTGTAGTGTGTTGGTTATTAGTGTATGGTCTTGGTGTTAGTGGATATAACATAGAGTGACATACTAATTACGGATTTTGATAGTTTACTCGCTAATAACTTCTTTATTTTGAGATAATATTTAATTTGATTCCTGAATTTACATACGAGTTTTAATTTAATTTTTAAAATTTTAATTGTCTTTATTTAGTTTTTAAATTTTGCGAATATAACTCGTATTAATTCTTGAAATAATTTTTAATGTATACACATTAATAGAACGTTATCATGGACAGGTAAAATGTGAATATCACACTAAATTTTGTAAAATGATGTCGTTTTAGTTTTGACACTCAAATAATTAAAAAATAACATAAGTGATGTTTATTAAAACTTTACTTAACAAAACAAGTGATACTACATCATTTTTGAGTTATTAGAATGCTAAAACTAAAACTACATTATTTTACATATTTTAGTGTGGAATTTGATTGTCCATTTCAATACTCCATTAACTTTTTTAACAAAAAATTGTTTCAGAAACTAATGTAAGGCACGTTTATAAAATTTAGAGGCTAAATAGAGATAATAAAATTTTAAAGACTAAATTTAGACTCATATATAAATTCAGAGATCAAATTGAATATTAACTCCTCCATTTTTATATTGCCATCACATAATTAAATTATTTTATATATTTGGACTTTGATCACATAATTAATATGGGGGCAATAGTGCTGATGAAAGAAATGTGGACGGTTTGCGGAAGCATCAACCTTACACTTGGATTTGGGCCTTACACTTTGCATAAAATCTGAACCAAATCATTGTGATAGAGAAAAACGATTTTGCTGAGACAGCAGCCTAACCGAAACAAACTTTGCCACTTCCTAGTTAATTTTCCTATCTATCTCTCTCATAAATCGCCTCCTAAGCTTTGTCTCTGTGTGGATATATCACGCATCATGCAGCTGCCCTTACCATAAATATAATGGTTACAATTCATAATAATAATTCAAGAATAAATTTTATACTAGATGTGATTCTAAACAATTATAACAAAAACATTTTTTATATTTTGAATTCAATTCCGCTACGTTATCAACAGTATATTTTTGTCAACTTCTGTCAACTCTTATTTATGATTGTATTTAATAGAAGTGTTTTTGTGAATATGTCTAATAAAAAAATATCTTTTATGGCGATGTCTAATAAAAGTGTCTTTGGACGTGTCTCCTTATATATGTGTTTAAAATATAATAATTAATTATTATTGACAATAAATTAACAAGATAGTATATTGGTACCTATACTTTTTCTTTTGGATTTTTCATAATATCTGTTAAGGATTAATTTATTGAAAATTTAAGCTCTATATAAAAATTTGTCACTTATCAATAAATTATTCCATATGCAAAATGAGATTCAAACTTTCAATATTTATTTAAACAAACTAACAAATTAATCATTGAACCAATCAAAATTGGTTAAATAAAATTATATTTATTATTGATAGCAATTGGTGGTAGGGCATATGAACCATATCCAATGGGCCAATTTTGATAATTTGGCTTTCACTCTTTAATTTCGATTTTTGAGCAATCAATTTATACAATTATTTAATTAAACCCAATCCATAAAGAGTCACAATCAAGTGTAACATTACTTATACGTTAAGAAGCTGCTCTTAATGTCAAGACAAGCAAGCAAACACGCAGTGTAACCATGATCTTGTTCTAATCAAAGTTAGTGGAGTTACTCCAAAAATTCCAATACCATTTCCATTTTCAAGATATACGCGGCTTGATAGCCACACATTTGGAAAATTAAAGATTATTTATGGTTATCATCAAGTATTAACTTTTAAATTAAAGATTAAATTAAGTAACCCTACTATAAAGATATTTTTCATATTAATTAAATGTTCTAAAGGTACGGTTTTCAGTAAGACCACAAGCTATAAGGTCTCAACCATTCATCAGTTATAGAAGGTGGAGTATCCATAGTCTCATCAACTTGAATTTTCTGAATTGGATTGGTTCAAGTCGAATTCCTGCAACTTGTGCCCTTAGTGGACCATACGCTTGTTGAGCCTCAGTTTCTATTACGAAAAAAAAAAAAGACTAATGTACTAATTAAGTAGAGCATGTGTACTAAACTACCAAGGGATCTTTATTTTGTTTTATTTATTTTAAGTATGGGATTTCAAATTACAAAAGGACAGAGTATAAGCATAGCTCATCTATAGACATTAACCATTCGAAAATAAAATAACAAGCGAAATTGGACCAATTAAAAGATGTGCTGGTACCTTAGTAAATGAGCTAATCAATTGTAGGGTTCTCAACCAACTTGATTCATTTAGGTTTAGTCCATCTAGCTCTATGGGCTAAACAGGTTTGTCTGTTTATTTTTTCATTGTTTGCGGGGCAAAAATTTTAGACATAGACCATTTATGATTAGTTCCACGAGTTAAAGAGACTTATTCCATTTACTCTTTAATTTTTTTACAAAAACAAAAAAGTAAAAGAATATAATTTAACACTTTAAAAAATTATTTTGAAAAAAAAAATGTTACTTTTTGACCAAAGAATCGTTAACTTGCAAATTTTTAGTGAGTCAGGTTGGTTTTTTGGGTCGAATTTGTAAAAATAATGAAAACAGAAGTTTTCATTTTTTTTAAAAGAATTAAAATTTTCAACAGACCATCGGTTTAATTTGCAGACTAATCCATTTATCCGTCAACTTTTTTAGATTAATCAAACTCATACCATTTATTCAAAAATATAAACAAACAAGTTTTTAGAGACAAAAGCCTGCCATTTTTGACGGTCCTAACAAGTTGTGCAGTCTATTTCCCCTTTTTTTTATTGTCTCTTGTCTCTGGCCTTAGGGCCTCCAAAGTGCCAAAAAGAAGCCCCTAAACCAAGCATACAACAGAGTTTTCTTGATGGATTTATAAACTGTTTGGGCTTAAATATTTGGGCTGAGAATTGAAGGAACATTAATCGAGTAAGATTATTATACCAAACCAACTTGGGTTGGTCGAGTGGTCAACTCACTCGTCCGCTTAAACAAATGTTGGGAGTTCGAACCCCGCCTTGTGTATGCAGCAACTCATTGGACAGCGGCAAACTCTTAAATGGAGATCAGATCCGCAACGGATTAGTCCTTAGTCCTTAATTTGTCGAGTTGTGGGATACCGTTTGGATAAATAAAAAAAAATATCATACCAGAAACATTAATTTTATAAACATCTATTTCTGGCATAAAGTGATTTATTAAGTTTTCTATAAAGTCATTAGTTAAGATGTTAAATATAAAAGTTTTTATTTAAAAAAAAATGAAAGTTTCGAATTTCCATTATTATATACAAAATTTAGAAGAACTAGAAAAACCTTATATTGAAGATGATTTTAACTAGTATTCTTAAAAATACCTATTACTTAAAACTCATATATTTATGATGTGTACAACTTTAAGTTGTGTAATTTGCAGGTAGGTGCGAAATTATTGGATTAAGTTGTTCCTATATATATGGCTTTCCAATCACTTTCACAATCATCCTACTTTGTAATTATATAGCCAATAACTTTCGGCAAACATAACATTTCAATTATGCAGTCTTCAAACTGAAAGCACCTTTGACTAAGGAACAAATTAAATCTTTTCAATGTATGCTAATGCTAATTGCATTAATCGCTATCCAACATGATACATTATATTGAAGACAAAAGGACACTAATAATGTGGGACCTTATCAGGAATCGTATCCTTTAACTAACTTGGCATAGGATGAATACCCAAAATTGATGGACACAAGGGAAACCTTTCAATTTTCATGTTACTACCGCTATTTCACAAGGGAACCCATTCCTTGCTTTTAGTCACTTGCAAGTATCACATTCTCCTACTTAATTCACAAGGATATTCCTTTATATATTGAAGCTATTATATTATTATTATTATTGTTTGTGAATTAATAGGTGTTAATGTGGTTTTGGGTTTAAGTTTACATAAAAATTAAAAAAAATTTATGGATACATAAAAAAGAGTATTTTAAAAAAAAATCTATAAAAAAAATTTTCTTTATATATAGTGGCTATTCACACAAAGGAAGTAATTAATTTTTTCATATGCTACATCATAAAGTAATTTAATCAATATTTAAAATTAGTTAAGATTTTTAGCCGTCATTTTTATATAAAATATATTCTAATCATCTTCATCACCTATCCCACAATCTGTACTTATGAATTTTGTGAACAAATAAATAAATAGCTGAATAATAGTTATATAAAAGTGTAGATATGGAGAAAGTTTGCAAACAAGCACTGTAGACCATGTTTACTTTATGCTGTGAAAGGTAAGTTGTTAATTTCTATCGTTTAATCACTTAGTTCCTAATAATAATAATTTGTGCGTGTTTTACCTAAACCATGATTTAATTCAGCAACTTGTTTCATCATATATTAATGGATTTTGTTAAGTAAACAATGTTTTTGTGAATAATGTGAATAATAAACATTAAAATTAGCCTAATAAAGTAAAAACACACTATACTCCTAAATTATCCATCTAAATCTTAATATTAGAATAACCATCCGCACACTTAGTGAATTGAACATCCGATATATCTATTATTCATATTGCTTAATATTTTTATTATCTACCTATACTTTTCCTATATTAAATCATCATATAAAACATAATTCACGGGTTATATTTTTGTTTTTAAAGATGCTATTTGTACACTAAAATCAACCATTAAAATTAATTACCAATGTATTTGTATATAAATATACGTGTGATTTAATCAATTTTTAATATATATATTTTTAAACATATATTTTTATACTAGTAACTGATTTTAGTGGATAGTACTATTTTTTTTTTTCCGTATTGCCGAATCTTTTGCAAATCAGACCATAAAATTGTGAAGCCAGAAAATACTTTGATGAGTATGTGTTAAATAAATCGGTTTAACTAGGAATCAAATTATTTTTTCAGTAGATACTCTGCCATCAAAAAATTCAGATGAAGAGAAAAAATGACAAAATTAAAAGATAAAATAACAAATCTAACTGAATATTGATTGAAAAATTACTTGTACACTACTTTAATTAGTTGGCCATTATTATTACCACAAGCAAATGCATAAGATAAAAAACAGTGGAAAGTGTCATTACGGTCCTCTTTTATTTATTTCAATCAGATGATGCCAACTAATTACATACTTTTCTCTCAAAAAGAGGTGTCTTGTTAGTTATTAATGTGAAAATTGTAAGTATTATAATTGGATAATTGCAACACGAACTTTACAGGGGAAAAATCTGCTAACAGCTATGATTTCGAATAATTTGCACTCAATGCACCTTGAAGGTCGCACTTAATAAAAATAATCATGTTTAACTTGAACAAGAGTCCATATATGTGCATGCAATGTTGTTAATAATGTTGACCAGATATTCACCTCAGTTAAAATGGTTCCATATGTGAAATTAAACACGTAAAAGTTAAAATTAAAAGGAAAAGGGTTATTTTTTTCCACGTACAAAACAATGGTATTCTACAACTCTTGGCTATATAACTAACTACCACTAATCCGATTAGCGATTTTCTTTCAAGATCTACCGTTATTCTATATGTGCACAGCAAATCACAACGTAAACACCGTTAAAAAAAATAAACCGAATAACTAACTCTTCCACGTGCCATCAATGCCCTCGCACGTGACCATTAGAATTCCGATAGAGAAACATTCCTCTTGAACTTGCCGGATGGCGAGGGCAACGGCGAGGGTGGCAAAGACGGCGGCAACCGCGACCTTTGAAAATAATCTCTAATGTTCACGCCGCCCTCTCCACCTAACAAACCCTCCATCGATTCACGGGATCCGGCGTCGTTCCTTCCCGGAATGAACGGCGGCCGCACCACCTCCGTCAACATGTCCCACCTTACACCTCGGAAGAACTTGTGCTCCTTGATCTCATCGGCTCCGCGAGTGTACCCCAATCTCGCCGTCGGTTCCTTCTCCAGAAGCTTCTCGATGAGATCCGTCAGCGACGACCGTTTTCCAACGAACTCCGGCGACTTCACTAACACATTCCGGAACGTATCCTTGCGGTTCTTCCCCTTAAACGGCGTCGTACCGTACATCATCTCATACGCCAGAATCCCCAGCGCCCACCAATCCACGGCGAAATCGTGTCCCTCGCCGCGCACCACCTCCGGCGCCACGTACTCCTCGGTACCGACGAACGAGTTGGACCTCTCGCCGTCGCCGATGAAACTCGTCCTGCGTCGACTCACGGGGCTGACTCTGGCGGATTTCACTTTCTTCAAGTTCTTACGAGCTGCATCCGGCGAGTGGAGCGGGAACCAGCGGGTGAAGTTCCGGCGGTGTCTCCTGCGATGAGGAGGTTCTGATGGAATCTTATTAGGATCCGTGGGAACCGATGGCGGAATGCTGTTACCTTTGTTGGTAATGTCAGTTGCAACTGTTGTAACCGTATGAGAGGTTGTTGCAACGGTTTTGGGTGTGAGTTTGCGTGAGAGGTCGAAGTCCGTGAGTGTCACGTGACCGTTGTGTTGGATGAGGACATTTTCCGGTTTGAGGTCACGGTACGCGATACCGAGGGAATGGAGGTGGTGGAGGGCGCACAGAATCTCCGCGAGGTAGAACCGGATGACGGAGGGGGAGAACACGCGGTCGTTTTGCCGGTAGCGGAGGCGGTTGAGGTCGCCACCGGGGCAGTATGGTAGGGCCCAGGCGAGGAAGTCCGGAGTGTCGAGGGAGCCCAGGAGGGAAGGGAGGAAGGGGTGGCTGGAGAGCTTGGAGAGGACTTCGATTTCCCAGCGGGCGCGGCGGTCGGCGTCAAGCTTGCCGTGGTGGGTGGTTTTATCGACGACCTTGAGGGCGAAGAAGGTGGTAGAGGTGGCGGTGATGTCGTGGACGAGGAAGACGGTGCCCATGGCACCTTTGCCAAGGATTTTGAGGGCTTTAAGGTTGTCTAGGTTAAGAGGGTGAGGGGTTGTTGTTGTTGTTGGTGGTGGTGGTGGTGAGGGTAAGGGTGGTAATGGGAAATCCATGTCGTTGGTGGACATGGATGGATTGGAGCTTGTGTGATGAATTGAATTGAAGGGGGATGAAGAAGAGTGAGTGTATGTGGAAACAAATATACAAGGTTGGTTGGGTTGGTCTGGATATGCTTTCTATAGCCCTTTTCTTTTCTGTGTTTTTCTTTTTCTTAGCTTTTCTTTTGACTCTCCTTCTTTTCATTTTATTTTCTCTGGTCAAAAAACTTCTCAAATAACAGCTTCCTATTCATCTCATTTCTTAGCTTGTGTGTCAAAATGTGACAGCAACAACACAAACAAAATTCCTATTTCAACCTATAATAATATTATTTACAATCCGACGAGGAGCAAGAAACAAAAAGAGGCATTTTCTTAAAAACAATGCACAAATATCTTAGGGGAAGGATTTTTCATACTAGTATTTGAACTTATTTATTCTTAAATAATCATTTACAAGTAGGTCTTATTATTGAAGATATCATGATAATTTATTAATTTATAGAATTAACTAATACATTAGTAATTATAATAAAATATCATTAGTAATTCTAATTTATTTTACATTATTCATTAATAAAAAAATATACATATCTATCATTTATTATTGTGAAGGATTTAATTAATATTTTGTTTATTCAAAAACATATTAATCCAAAATAAAAGATTTTAAGAATGTAATTATCACTTTACTCTAATTTATATTATATATTAACTTTAATTTGAATTAAATATTAACTTTTATATGAATGTGTTTAATAATAATAAATGTAGTAAATTTATTTGCATATATATATAGATAGAAGAAATGGAGGGAGCAAGAAATATTTAAAAGTATCTGTTGTGGATTTATCTTGGAAAATATAAAATATCAAGCATTTCAATGTATATATATATCAATACAAAAGTGAATGTAACTAATAGGATTTCTAGTCGATAGCTAATAATCTCATTTCCATTTTTCTCTTCTTTTCAAAATATAAAACAAAATATACTTAGGTTTGAGATGGTAAAACCTTAAAATTTCAAAAGTAATTTATTAAAATTGGTTTTTTAAATATATTTTTTAAAAGTTGTGATAATTATGTTTATTAATAAATTAAAATAAAAATTATTTTTAATAATAACTACAAGTTACAAAAATTATCTTTGACAATTCTTTTATCATTTAAAATGACTTTATTCATAGGAATACATAAATGTAACAAACAGTAAAAATAAATATAAATATGAATATTCATTAATATAAGGTTATATCAAGTTTCTTAACTTTGAAAAACACAAATTAATTCTACTGTATTTTCAAAAATTTTTATATTTTTTTCAACTTAAAAGTACAATCACATGATTTTTTTAAACTAAACACAGAATAAAATATTTATATATTTTAATTTATCGCTTTAAAAATTTTTATCAAATCGAGTCTTAGTGTTTTTTGAATTTTTCTTATATTGCTAGTTATTATATATCATATGTAATGTAACATTGATTTAACTTTTGTTATATGATTTATTTTATTATTTTTTTCTCTTTTACAGTCTTTATTTTTTTTGTATATATGCAATATTATATATGAGGCATTTTCTTAAAAACAATGCAAAAATATCTTAGGGAAGGATTTTTCATAGTGGTATTTGAATTCAATAAAAACTTATTCATTCTTCAATAATCATTTACAAGTAGGTCTTATTATTGAAGATACAATGATAATTTATAGAGTAAACTAATAGGTAGATCTTGAAGATTTTATTCTCAACTTAAATAGTTTCTAAAGAAAAATATATATCAATTTGGTTTTTTACCATAATAAATAATGGTAGACAATAGGTAATCTTTTTTATTAATTTATTACGTAAAATTTAACTATAGTATTTATATGTACCTTTAATTATTGTGACGTGTTTATTTATAAAAAATCGTGATAATTTTTGGAGTAAATAAAACCTCACCTAATTTGATAAGATTCATGATAAATAAAGAACAATTAACTCAAAAAATAATAAATATTTCATTATCTAAAATTTCATGGCTTCTATATTTATGTGACAGTAACAAAACACACATAATAATAAAATATATTAATAATTCTAATTTATTTTACATTATTCGTTAACAGAAAAATATAAATACTTACCTTTTTTATTCAAAAACTAATTAAATTAGTCCGAAATCGAAAATGTTAAGAATGTATTTATCATTTTACTCTAATTCATAATATATATTAACTTTTGTATGAATGTATTTAATAATAATGTAGTAAATTTATTTGCATATATATATATATTGAAGGAATGGAGGGAGCACACGTGCAGACAAAACGAAAAAGATGCATTGAGCCAAACAAAAAAAATGACAAAACATATTGCCATATTGGTTTGTACGGTTAGCACATGGGGTTCCCTTAATCTAAGTTAATTAAGGTAAACTACTTGAACATGCCCTTTAATACTACTCTTTAATCTCTATACCAGCATCACTACTACCACTTCATGGAAACTTGTCGTTTCCTTAATAATAAACAGATCAAATAATACACCATATTATTTCACTTAATTACACTTCATCACTCTATTTAGGATTGATAACTTTATTTATTTTATTTATTATTTATTAATTATTATAACAATTAATAAATACTAAATAAATAAATTCTGATTAATTATAACTAATTTTTTTACCAAATATTTCTGATTAAAATAATATATCAACTAATCATGTCAACAACTTGTTCTTTCAAAATTGATAATTATTGTTTCTTCCCATGTGTATTGCATTATCTTTTGTTAAACTATACACACAACTTGTATTGGTATTGGTAGCAATCTATTTCACTTAGTTTGATGAGTGATAATAATTAAATATACTATATTACATATATGCAGAGAGAGATTGTACTTTTATGTACACTAAAATCTACTTATTAATTGTATTGCAATCATTATTCGCGGGTTTTACTCCGGAAATTATACTAATTAGAAGGGTCATGGCAGCTTCCTCTTCCATATAATTATAGGATTGATATATTAATTTAATCCGTTTAAACGGGTGGGAATCATATGTTTTTGTCTCTATACTCTATAGTCGTCGTTTCAAATCTGGGAATAATAATTAATAATTGTTTTCATTAAAAAAAAAAAACTTGAATTGATGATTAATCTGACGAAATATATCTTGGGATGCTATAACTTGCTGCTAGGCGATGATGAGAATTCAGAAATAATCAAGCATTAATCATCAAATCGTTGTTTGTTTTTGTAGATAATTCTTAATAATTAACACAAAGTTAAACGGCGAATCGCCAACAAAAACGACAGAGCAAATGGAACTTCACGTGTTGGATGTTTGTTATATCCTACAAATTATGTACTTTATTTTAATTTTTGTGAAAATTCAGGTATAAATTATTTTTATATTAAATTAATAATTAAAAATTATTAAAGATCTAACAATTTTTAATTATTTATTTTATACAAAAATAACTGCATCCGAATATTTATATTTATTTTTATCGCTTTTTATTATTAAGTATCGTGTTCCATGTATTTATCAACTCATGTCTCATATATATACCTTGATGTTTAATTAATATATAGTAGCACCAATATATAAAAATTGAAGTAGCAAATTAATCTTAATGTTGGATTGCATGTTTGGGGATTCATTACATGGTTGGTGAAGTAGTGATGCTTTATATTTATTGCCAAGGTTTGGGCTTTAATTTATGCCAACATGACAGATAATAAGGTATAAATTTAATAAAAGCAAAAGATATATAGTTAATTAATCCTAGGGTTAATTAAACAGAACCAAGTTGTTATTCAGTAGACAAGTGGAGAACAGAATCATTATGCTTCCTTCAACACGAGTTGTTGATAATAAAGCGCTATCCATTTTCTACTTGGAATAATTGTGACTTTAATTAGGAGGAAACTATTATTAAGTTATAAGCTAAGAAACCACACACACGTACAGCACAAGTAATTTATTAATAATAAAAAAAAAAAGAGATTATCAAAACCATTTTCTAGAATGGGTAGGTGTTATTAGGTGATTTTGTTGGGCTGAATCCTTGATAGAAATTAGCTAGGTTTGTTGAAGAGAATGAAATTCTTAATTAGATATTCATTCAATAGGTAGTGATAATAATAAGTTTCATTTTGCTCTGTATTATATTCATGATTCAGTAATTAATATATATTTATTAGAATTATATAGAGTATATTTTAGACACTTATAAGTGGCTTTTATGAATTTTTTGGTAACTACCTATTGTATGATATCAATGAGATATTTTTGTGACATTCACTAAATCCTTGTAGCCCTGATGAACCTATCTTCAAATATATAACCTAATATTTTAATCCAATTGAGTTGGTCCTAATAATTAATTTATTAATCTACCTAAATAAATATTGATAATTCGAATCTTACCTTATATATATAATATAAAATTTACTATTACGACAGATTAATTTTCTACCTGTCAGAATAAGGGGCTATTACAATATAATAGCTAGATAAGTGATGATTCGTTGTTTAATTATTAACTCAAAATGATTTCATTATTAATAGATGAGAAGAATGTAATATTCACCTCCTATCTGGAACAATTTCTATTATATTTAGTTTCTCATTATAACATGTACCTGCTGTATGTATGAACAAAATTTATGGTTTTGTTGTTTTGTGTTAAAATTGTGGTTTATTTGCACCAGGATTTACAGTATTTAGTATTGTAATTTTAAACATTGATTTATCTACAATAAAAAACACTGCACCCGTGTAACAATCATGTCTTTATTTATTTATTTATTTATTTATTTATTTATTTATTTATTATTATTATTATTATTATTATTATTATTGCGAAAAGGGAAAAAAACCTCTACTGTTTGATGGTAACAAGTCAAGCATGCATGTCCTCTTCTACTGTGGACTGTGGTCCGATTCGTCCTTTTAGTGTCCTATTATCGATGGTCAATTGGTCATGGCTTGTATTGTGTCCACCATATTTTCCATCCTTTGCACCAAAGTTACTATTACTCATTAGTAAATTTATTTTGTATGAGTTTAAGACTGGCTATGCAAATTTTTTTTCCATAAAATTCTAATATACTACATAAATTATCTATCTAAAAAGGTTTAATTATTAAATAAAATAATAGATAAATAATTATATGTTTAGCAAGATATATTTGAACTCTGAGATGGGAGCGCACTAATATTGTTGGTGTGATGGTGTCATCAATAATAGCACATCGACAGGTCAAGTCCGTCAATTTTTTTTAATTATTAAATATTAAAATATATATAATTTTATAAATATTTTAATAAATTTATAATTTTTAAAAATAAAAATTATAATTTTTAAATTCATAAATACTAAAGTATTTATAATTCTAAATATCTAATAAATATAATCATTAACCAAGTTCTTTAAAACAAAATCATAAAATGTCGGGCCGATAGAATAAATTTGTTCCATCAAAATTTGTCAAAGTTCCGTGAATTAAGCGGTGCGAGTTAAGTGAATTTTTTTATTATATCAGTCTCAAATTTCTAATTCGGTCTGTCTTTTTGGTGAATTATGCAGAACAACCCTACAAATTTTAACCCGTTTGACTCATTATATTCTTCACTTATCTTGCTGGATAATTTTTTTAGTTTAATTTGATTAATTATTATGTATTTATAAAAATTTTAAATATTGATAAAATTTATTCATAAATAAATAAAATTGATTGTAAGCCTTTCAAAGATATTTTTATCATAAATATGCCTAAATATTAATTTTATTTTTTTACAAGCAAAAATATTTATTTATTTATTTATTTTCGTATACACCTAATTTCTTATATTTAAATCTATGATTTCACGAATCTCTTATGCCATGATTTAGGGCATTAATATATAATATAATATAACAGCTAGTGCGTATAAGATTACAATTTGTTAACTCCCCTGTATCATTATTTGATTTGGTTAATTTAGTCTAATTGATCTATTAAATCTGTCTGTACTTGTTAAAATATAAATATATAAATAACTTTTTTTTATAATTAAAAGGTTATTAAATTGTTTATACTTTATTATAAATATGTTTACATATTTTAAATGCTATAAAAATTTATATATTGCTGTACCCATTGAATTTGATGTATTGCGTATAAATAGTTTTTTTTTCTAAAAAATGTTTTTTCTAATTTTGTATACTTTTGCATATTATAAGATAAATAGTTAAATTTTAAAAAATATTATTATAAAATAAATTAAGTTTTTTTTTTAAACGACAGAATAGTCAATTTTTTGGCCTGTCTAAAATTTTTATAGGCTAATCTGAATACTAGCTCATTTGAGACAACAAATCATATGATGAAAAATTGCACTTAATTTACTCAAGTTAACAAAATGGAGAACATTCACTTTCTCGATGTAACTATTCACAAAGGGTGAATTAGTTCTATTAGTCCTAAATTTAGTGATTTCTTTTTCGAAAAACTCATATGCAATTAATTTGATGTGAAGTTAATAGTTGAAAATCGTTAAATAATAATTTAGTCAAATTTATTAAATTATTTAACGACTCTCAATTATCATTTTTATATAAAATTAACTGTACATGAATTTTTATATTCTTTAAATCTTTGGTAAAAATTTGAAAGGAAAAAAGAATTAAAAAAAAAGAAAAGTGTTTTCCAAAGCCTAACCTCCTCTTGAACCTTAAACGTCATATTTTTTTCCTGCTTATTTGTTCTTTAAATAAATGTTACTTTTTCAATGTACAGATGTAACGATGGCCCAAATTAAAGAAGAAAAAAAACTTGAAACTTAAACACATGCAGCCGAGGCTTGGTGTTAGTGGTAGGATCTGCTGTCTCGCAAGTAACTGCATCCGGGTTCAAGTTCTATGAGAAAAAAAATGAATCCTTAAATGAATTCATGTAGTATGTGCGAGTGTGTTGTGTGGGTATGTAATACATTGGTAATACCTAGGATTAGGGGCTGTCTAATCCATCTGACCAAAAAAAAAAAAAACTTAAACACATAACTATTCTGCATTTCTGCTTGATCTTTAAATTTTCGTTTTTCAATGAAAAGATGTAATTAAAGTAAAACAGGCACTTTTCATTCAATTCGTTTATTTTGTGAGAAAGCTAACCAAATTGTCATGTGATTAATCTAGAAGTGCACATGGCCTCGTCCGATCCAAAAATTCGATCTGGATTCGAATATTTTAGGACTAATTTGGTATAATTTACTGGATTTAGGGTTGAGTAAGGGTCTCAAAAATATATCCGATCATTATATACACTACAAAAAAATTGGTAATTACGGTGGTTTTTTAGAGTTATTATAGCGGTTTGAACCGTCATTATTATCTTGAACGGCTAAAAAAAACCATAATTTGGAACGTCATTTGGTTATTATGGCGGTTTTAAAAAAACCGCCACAATTACCTGGTTAAAACGGCAGTTCAAACTGCCGTTGTTTTCAGATAAAACGGTATTTTTTGTTGGTTAAAACGGCGGTTTCAAACCGCCACAATTACCTAGTTAAAACGGCGATATTTTAGTTGGGTTAAAATGGCGGTTCAAATCGCCGTTATTTCCAGATAAAACAATACTTTTTTTGTTAAAATGACATTTCATGTTATTTAAAACAGTAGTATTTATTGTTTAAAAATGGTAGTTTAAAATCGTCATTTTTTTTCGAGTTAAAATGGCGTTTTAATTGTTTAAAATGGCAGTTACAATTCGTCGTTTTTACCAGATAAAAGTGATATTTTTTATCATTTAAATTAGCATACACTTTTATCTGCACATGAATTTTAATCGTTGTTTTTATTACGTTAAATAAATAATTTTTTGTTTAAAATTTCACAATGACAAATCATAACCTATAAACAAAATATTTCGTAACTCAAATAAAGTATTAAACATAATATATAATATTTTAGTATTGAAAATCAAAAGTAATAACTTTTATACAAATAAAGTATCAAACATAATATGATTTTTTTTAATTTTAAACATAACATGTAGCTAAAGATACATCAAATCTCTATCATAAAAATCATGAATTATTGAATTATGATGGCTCCACCTAATATATAGCATTCTTTGAATTCGTAGATCTCAATAGGCTTCTCTAGTGAGGACTTAACTTCCCTGTTTCTTTTACCTTGTAGCCTGAAACCAAACTACCAAAACTGATCAAGAAATGACGGACAAAAATTTTGTTTATTAAAAAAGTTGTTGTTGAATATTACTATGCTATGATATCGGATGAGTATTTATAGAAAATATTCCAAATTATATATACAAATGAAAACAAAGTAATGACCTAATATAAGATATTTACAATGCAAATACGAAGATTAGAAATTTAGCATACCCTTGCCAATCAGCGAGTAAAATAATTATTTAACATTTGATCTAAGTAAACAAGTATACAACAATGAGCATCAAACATATAAGAGAATGAAGGAGATACCTGAAACAAATAGGAAAGAATACCTACAATGATGGCATGACAAAATTTATAAATAAAAAAAAAATTGTTGCCAAAAATTTTTATATGCGCACAAATAACACATTCCATTTATTGTTATTATGAGGCAACAAATCAATAGTTGCATATACATAGTTATCACCTACTTCAATTTTTGCTTGAGTTTGTTAGCTCAAGAAACACAGAGAGAACTCAAGAAGAAACAATGCAAGATAGATTTTTATTATTAGCTCAAAATTCAAAATTACTAATGCTAGCTTCTTTATTTGAATTATATCTAAAAATTCAAAACTACTGATTAATAAGGTCAAAGTAACTCAATTATATTTAAAATTTTTGTATCTTAATTCTTAATTGCTTTTGAGACATCAATCAAGTAATAATAGTACCATATTGGTTATATTAAAACAATGATTTTTTTTATGGAACCTAATAGAAAAAGAAGTAATGAGGTAATAATGTGCACGAAGAAAAGAAAGTAGAGAAGTGAAAGAAATTGATACCCATTCCTAATGAAGAAAAGAAAGTAGAGAAGTGAAAGAAATTGATACCCATCCCTAATGTACAGAGAACAGCGTCATTGTTTTGCTTTATGTACCTCTGCATCAATAAAAAATTTAAAATTCGATGGAACCAAAACCAAAATTAACAAACAATTAGTGGCACAATCACAAAATTAACAATCGCAGGGAGTGAACCAAAATCAAAATTTGATGGAAGCAAAACCAAAATCAAAAAGAGGAAAACCTTAAATTCGGTAATTTGATAACAACGCATCACAAGAAATGAACCGAAATAGAACTTCCATGAAATTACTAAGAAGAAATAAGTAATAAAGAGCATCGAGTCAATTATCAAAGCCTCATGAAAAAAGAAATGCTAGAAAAAATAATTAAGAGTGAATACAAAATCGAAATAAAAAACATTATTGAGAGAGGATGTAGTTAGAATAATTAGCATATAACAATCATTGAAGTAATTAGAACAAGAGGATGTGAATTTAGTTACAGATCTAAAAGTGAGAAGTTAGAACGCAAATTGAGAAACAGATCAAGGAGGTGAAGGCACGTTGATGGATAGGGAGAAGCTAGCAGAGCAAAAGCTCGAGGAAGGAGGAGAAGCTCCTAGATCTAGAGAAAATCTTGACGAAGAAAGAGAAGCTTGAAGGAGCAAAAATGGCGTTTCTGCGACAGCAAACTTGGTGGAAATTCGCATCTTTAGACGGAATTTTAGATTTGAGAGGTTGGGACTTCCTTTCTCCTTTTAATAGTATAATTACAGGGCGGTTTGAAACCGCCAGAATCACCGGCGACCGCCATTGAAAAAGAGATGGATTATGGCCATCATATAAACTGCCCTAATTAATGGATATTATAGTATTTTTATACATCTGCCATAATATTAATACCATTTTATACTTCTTTTTTTTGTAGTGATAGGTTGGATCCGGATCAAGGTACACCCGGTTTTACCTAACCTATGTACATCCTAAGAGGCTAGGAAGAATAAAAAAATATACATTTTAAATTAATTTTAATATTATGTTATATTAATTATAAACTTATTATTTTATTTTTAGTCACATTTATTGAATTAGAAAATAGATCAAAGAAGCATAAAATTATAATTTATGGACAAATTCAAGTTCAAGTATTGTTATCAACTTTTCTGTAACAAGTATTTTTTCTTTATAAATGAGTGTATCATAATTTTTGACATAAAATTTATCAAGACTCTGACTTCACCCGGTTGAGACCCGATTTTAGTATGGCCCAAAAGTAGTATGATTTCATCGGGTCTAAAGTCGAGTAAGAGTCTTAAAAATAGACCCATTCATTATTTAGGGTCGGATCCGAATAAAGGCGAACCCAATTTCACTCGTCTCTATGTGTACCCCTAGATTAACTAACCAATCCTATTAGGTAACCAACAGAGATCTAGCCAACAACAAATTAACAAACATTTTTAAATTTTATTCCATACTAATTAATTGACATTAATCAGTAATAATTTAAATTTTATTTTTAAAAAAATAAAATATTAATAATTATTAATTATAATTGTTTAAAATTGACTGATAAAAACTTATTTACCTATATTTTTTCTTAACCAATTGCATGCTATTTAATTACTCATTGCTCAAAAGTAAATCAAGGGAATACCTTAACAAGCCACATATTAAGCAATCCCATAATTAAAAATAAAAGAGGGCATTATTAGTATATTTTGGTTCCACATGTATACAAGGAAAGAGAAGAGTTTCTTTGGAAAAGAACCCCACAACTTAATAAACCCCATGTAATACAACTTTGGGTTACATGAAATCTTTGTATACTAATTTTATGTTGTTGGAGACATAATAGCCCCACTCCAATTTTTGAAAGATGATGATATATAGCTTTGAAGTTTCACCATATGTGGTCCTGTCGGTCATCATTTGGGGGGAGAAAATATACATAACCTTCCACTAATAAAAGGGGAAAAGAATAAAAATAAATTAAAATTATAAAAATGTACTATAGTACTAGTAATTATATTCCTCCACCCATGTCAAAGTTTGGAACATATATGTACTTTAAAGAAAAGAGGTCTCTACACATTGTTGATGCCTGTCGGCCATGATGATATCCTACCTTCTCTCCAAGAATTTAAAATGTTATATGGATGAGTTCATAATCATGGTGAGTAGTATAGTACTATATAGATTGTGTTCAAGTTTAATTTAAATTTAGGAAATTCAAAATTCTGGTCTTGGACTTTGGGAACTTAGATGTGAGGACATGTAAATGCTTAATTAGTATCAATCAACTTCATATAATGAATTTGTAATTTTAATTTTAGTGAAAAATTAAGTGGGGTTACTCATTTAAATTATTATTATTATTAGTGTTCATACCTTGACCTAACACTGAGACCCAAGATCAAATAAGATAAAGAGGCCCAATTCATAGATTGGCCTCCCCTCGCAATCGATCTCCATCCAAGAGGTCGGATTCTACGCAAATTCCACTAAAAGGAAGTCGGGAGTCAGATTAGCTGGCATAACACTTATTCAAATAAATAACGGTCACTAAAATCTCTCAACCCACTTTCAGGAGTCAAATCTTAACCTCCCTAAAATAAAGGGACGGTTATCCTTATTAAAAGGTGGAACCACTCCAACGGTAGTTATTGGTTCACTATTATAAGTACACTGACAACCCTCAGGTAATTTTACATTTTCATACTCTCTAAACTTACTTAGATCATTGCTGATTTAGGCATCGAAGTGTCTTTACAGGTACTATCCCCTTCTCCTTCCTTCGAATACAAGTCGGACGAAAATCTCAAATGCAGGATCAAATCTGAAGGCCTTCTTCCCAAGACGATTGGACTAACCTCGCGAGTTCAGTCCATCAATTTCTAGTTACCCGACGTAACAATTACCATCGATAGTTTAACTAACTTTTGTATATGCATGACTTCAATAATCAATATATAATTAAGATGATGAAATATTATGCTCGATGAGTGTGTACATTTTATTCTGCTTTTTGAGTATGAATAATGATGATAGGTTACATGCATTGTTATTATTAATAAAATGAAAATATGTATCATCATAATTTTCTTAAGGGGCTGCACACGGACTATTATCATTGAACCTTTACTTATCCATCTGCATATATATTATGTTTTTACTTTTTCTTTCGAAAAGTGAAATTCACACCCCTTATAGCAGCTAGGCTCTTTAATCTTCATCACAATCCTCAATCATGGTTTTTGAACAAAATTCTATCTCATCAATGCACAGGACCACTTCGTGGACCTGTATTCTATATGTATCTTTTCATATTTATATATATTACTAATAAATTTATCTGTAAATAAATAAAATAAATTTTATATTCATTAAAATTAGTCTTCGTCCTATAGAAATATTTAAATATTAATATTTTATAGATACAACCAATAGTTTCTTAATTTTTCGTAAATACAAAACTAATTTTATTTATCAAAGGATAAAGTTATCAATATTTTAAAGTTTAATTGTTAGAAATAATAATTTATTATTTGTTTATTTATCAGTCTAGATAAAAAATAATTAAAATATAAGTAAAAGCGCATAAATGATTTCATATTTTAACATATATATATCACATTGTTATAATAAAAATGTTTATAAAAAGCATATGTCAAAATTATAAAAAGATAACTAACCTTATATTTTGAAGAGGTAAGTATTGTTTTGGTCCCTAACGTTTAGGGTCAGAATTGAAAGTATTTCTCACGTAGTTTTTGATTTAGAATCGTCCCAAATGTTTTATTTCGTATTAAAATCGTCCATTTAATTTTTTTTTTTTTGGATAAAAATACTTTCCACTACCACCAGCACCTTTACCACCACCATCACTTCTCTTACTCCCATCAAATACTAATAATCAGATTCAAGAACATCAACAATAACATATTATTCAAATTTAGAAATAACAACGTCAAATTCAACAACAAAATCAACACACAACAATAATAAAACCAGAAAATAACAAATCAAAATTAAAATTAGAAGTAAAAACAAAAGCAGAAGTAGAAGCAGACACAGAAGCAGAAAACAGAGGCCAAAGCAAGAAGAAACAAAAAGCAGAGGTCGAAGCAAGAAGCAGAAGCCGAAGCAAAAAGCAAAAACAAAAACAGAAACAAGAAGGTGCAGCGGTGAGGCGACGAGGTGCAATGGCAAGCTCTCTCCCTCGCGAGCTCTGATTCTCGACGGCGACGGCGACAACAACGACCGCTCCAAACTTCGCAGGCGTTGTTCCCCCTCCCCCTTCCTCCTTCCCCCTTTCCACTTTTCCTCCCCCTTCGCATCCTTTCCTCTTTCATTCTTTCCCTTGCGTTCTTTTCTATTTTAAAAAAAAATATATTTTTTTATTAAATTAGGAATAATTTAATAATAAAATTTAAAATTTTATTAAAAATGACGATTTTAATGTAAAATAAAATATTTAGAACGATTCTAAATAAAAAATTACGTAAAAGATGGTTTCGATTCTGATTCTCAAAATTAGAAATTAAAACAATACTTATTTTTATTTTAAAATTTACATGACAAATTTAAAAAGTAAGTCTTTATAGTTTTTTTGGTATCTTTGTAAAATAAAATAAAATAAAATATTTTGCAAAGACACAAAAAAAAAAACTATAGTTATGGAAACGAATTGTTTACTTAATATTTATTTGGATATAATGATATATTATGCATTTTGGTGCATGATGGTTGGAATGCAGAAGTGCAGAACAGTGGACCAGCTCTTTGTTGCCACAAACATAATATAAGCGCACCAAATCTTAAAAGTTTTGATCTCCCGTGTTGTATTCTACATAATATTCACCTTTTCTTTTATTATTAGAAAATTTTCAAGGAGTAACGTTATATGTACATTAAAATCAATCATTAAAATTAGTTATTAAAATTAGTTATTAGTATAAAATATATATTAAAAGAATTATACTACGTGTATATTTAAATCAGCCATTAAAGTTAGTTATTAGTATAAAATATATGTTAGAATATAAATACACATTGAAAATAAATTAAACTACACATATATTTATACAAAAATGTATTGATAGCTGATTTTAATTGCTGATTTTAGTGTATAAATAGGATTTCTCGTATTGGAATATAAATATACATTAAAAATAAATTAAACTGCATATGTATTTATACATAAATACATTAGTAATTGATTTTAAAAACTAATTTTAGTGTATAAATAATATTTTTTATTTTTAAGTATATTAATATATTGATATTTTAATATTTTTAACTGTTGATTTTAATTATAAAAAATATATATAATATATAATTAAAATTAACTGTTAAAATTTATTGAAAAACCGATATACCAATATATTTATAAACTTTTTTTACACTATTCTACTGCATTGGGGGATCCATCTTAATAATTACTATACAGTTATTGCTGCCATAAAATATTTCAAGTTTACTATTATTGCCAACTGGGTTTGGGGTATTTGCATTTGCAATTGCCAAAGGTGCATCATGACCTATACAATAGGAAGAGTTTTAATGTATCTAAAACATGATGTTTGAGTTGTTTTAACTGTTAATTTAAATTATAAAAAATATATATAATATATATTAATTAAAATTATCGATTAAAATAACTAAAATATTAATGTTTTAGATATAGTTAAAATTTGTCATATATATATATGAACTTTTAAATATACTACTATTTTAGAAAATTTTAATAATTAATTTTAATTATATATATATATATTATATTTTTTATAATTAAAATAACGGTTAAAAATAATTAAAATACTAGTATATCGATACATTTAAAACTTTAACAAAATTATGATGCATATACAGTATGTAATTGTTTCATCTTTTGCTTTTGCTGTCAATTATGAAGGGTTCAAGTTAAACTACATTGTCATGACAATTGAGACTGTTTTCCTTTTTATTGTAAAAGTTACTTTTGAGAAAAATATCTAAACTAATTATCAATAAATTTTTAAATTAGACACTTTAATGTTATTAATTTTATAGGATTAACTAGTAACTTTATATTCGAAATATTGATTTGCGGACAAAAAATTTTTTAAAAATATTATCAACAAAATAATTTTTAAATAATTTAAAAATACAACAAAAAGAACTAATAAATATTATATTTTTTTATAAATAACAAATAAACTTTTATATTTAGCAAACAATTTATTCATTAGATCTAAATTTTGTAGCAATATTTAAATAAATATTTAGAAGGTGTACAAAAGAATTCATAGCAACAAATGATCTCTACTTTTTTTTTCAAAAAAATATGGTCATTCACAATAAAAATATTTAAAAAATTTACTTGACAAAAAATTATCAAATTTTAAAGATAAAAATATCTTTTTTTTTTCATCAAAATTTGATCTCTAAAATTATTTTTTAAAATATATATTTAATATTTAGTTTTTTTTTGTCTTTTTTAAAATCTTCCGGGGGGGTTTATTTGTGTTAATATATTTTCGAATTCGTTTTGTCAAAACCACGCATTTCGGGTACTATTTAATAATTTACTTAATTTTTATTAATTTAGAAATCCTTGAAACTTATTTTTGTCAGATAAGTTGAGATTTTAATAAAAATTTTAATATATGTATTGAATAAATAAGTTTATAACAATTAGATTAAAAAATTATCATTACGAGACAATTAGGTGGGTTTTTTTTAATATCAGATCCAGAAAAAAAGGATTTAGGCTTTTTTTTTTTCCTGGTCATCGATATAGGCCTTTCTTTGTAGAGACAAGACAGGACAATTGGTTTAGTGCAATGATATGGGCTACTAACACTGATCCATCTGTCTTAATTACATGGAATGGGCTTTATCTCTAGCCCAAAACAAAAACGGGTTCTTTTGATAGACCAAAATGTAAACGGGCTTCATCTTATCAATTTTTTGAATTAGTCTTAACCATGATGAGTCTCCGAACAATGTCTCTGTCCAAGAAAAGAATACCATTTTACAAAAAAAAAATATTTACTATCTCCTTTTTTAGTTTAAAAGTGTTGGTCCCTGTCATGTACTAAAAGAAAAATACGTAGATGTTACCTACATACCTTAAATTCTGCCGCTGGAATAATAATATGCTCGAAACATGAAGTGTTAACATATGGGTTACCCAGATCCAAATCTAGCTACCTGAATAATTACACGGAAAATGCAAAGTAAAAACAAGAAAAAAGTATTAGTCACTTAATATATTTTTGAAAGAAGTCTGAGTGAACTACTATAACTAACTTTGTCTTGTTGAATTTCCAGAAACTTTATATATGAAATAAACTTACAAAACATATAATTAATTTGTTCTGCGCACACCAAGAGCACAGCACGCACACGCACAAGTGCATGAGAAAAATTTGACCTACTACTACGTTCTAGTATACGTAACACAAGAATGTTAATTTAAAGAGAAAGTATAGGGAGTCAATGATTTAAACGTAC
Organism: Arachis hypogaea; assembly: GCF_003086295.3. NCBI lineage: Eukaryota > Viridiplantae > Streptophyta > Magnoliopsida > Fabales > Fabaceae > Arachis > Arachis hypogaea. The sequence goes on along the minus strand of NC_092038.1, from coordinate 3,492,920 downwards.
AATGTGTATAATGAAGGTTTAAAAAGTATTAAAGATATAACTATTAGTGCTACATTGTCCTGTCAAATTACGTTTTTGGAATGAGTGGTTTCATGACATGATATTAGAATTCTATATTCAAAAGGTCAAAAGTTCGCATTATTCTAAATAGTATAGTTGATGTTCATTTTATTTATGAACCAAAGATTTAGCCTATTGTACACATTATACGCTTAGGTCATTAGCTCTCTAATACTACTCTAATTTAAAAGGTGATGATCTTTGAAAGTAATAATGGATCCCAATAGAGACAATAGTGTATGGAGTCGCATTCAACTGTGATGATTACGAATCTCAATGTGTGGCATGGTTTTGGAACAAGGCTAAGGGTTTATAGGGTTAATTGGAAGAAGAAGAGAAGGGGCGAGGGGGGCATGGCTAAACATAACACATCAAACTTTTAGAGTGCTTCATTTCGAGGCGACACGAGCACTTTTCCGCCATTTCCTCCCATCTCATAATCTCTTGGAAACTCTCAACATTAATATTATTTTTCTCTATCTCCTTCATGCAATTACACTTCTGCCCTCTATATAATCTTTACGTTATGTGTATACATATATATGGTTAACTAGCTATATCCTGAATTGAAGAATATTTTTTAACTAATTTTCTAACGAAAATGGTTAACAACGCGCTGACGTAGTTTGATGACGTGTATCTTTGATAATACGTGTTATTTCATTGTTTGGTCACGTGTAACGGTATGATGACGTATTAGTCAAGACACATAACATGCTAATGTGGATGAGTATGTCACGTGTCACAATATTATTTTGCCACGTGTCGAATTATGCCATGTGTCGCAAGACTATTTGTTCACATGTCATCGTTACATGTGCATCAAATTGGACCGTTACTTTACATCAAATGACTCATTTTAGTCCCTGAAATTGAATGTCATGCACCAAATTAGTCCTTTCATCAGTTTTTACTTTTTTTTTATAAATTTAAAATTTTCATAATATATTTGAATACACTAATTTTAATTTTACCATTTCACAAATTATTTAAATACAAATATTTTTATAAAATATTTTTAAAATATTAGTTTTAATTATACAATTTTTTTCTACAATATTTTATTAAAAGAATTATGTGACATATTGATATTGATATAATAAAGAGTGTAAGTTAAGAGTATAATAATATTGCTTAATACAATTTTTTTAATATTTAACACTTTAATAAATATTTTAAGAATACTTGATAAGACACTTATTAACTAATATAAATTCATTATTCTCATCCATTTTAAGAATGTCTAATTTTCCATATAATTAACTTCTCACTAAATTAATAAGATAGATTTATACTGTGGATTATAATAATTCATTTTATCTATAACTTAGTTAGACGACTTTTTCATGTATTACACTATTAATCAATAAAAGTGCTTATTGTAACCATGACTTGAACAGTATTAAAACAGATACAAATAAACACAAGAGGCAATAATAAAATTTTGGTTTTAGTTAACATGTACTCTAATGATACAAGTTAACATTATTAATTTAAAAATTTATTGTAAAATATGTATAATAAAAAATATAATTAAAATTAGTGTATAAAAAATATTGAGAATTTTAAATTTATAAAAAAATGAGAAAAATTGATAAAGGGATTAATTTGGTGCACGACATTCAATTTCAGGAACTAAAATGAGTTATTTGATACAAAGTAAGGAGCCAATTTTATGCATATATAACGATGATATAGTGGATGATATGTGACATAATCTGACATATGATAAAATAGTATTATGATATGTAGCATATCTATCTATGTCAGTATACCAATACCCATCTATGTCAGCATACCACGTGTCATTGACCGACACGTCATCAAGTTACGTCAGCACATTATTAACGAAAAAATAGATCAAGAATTACTATGATACAATTTTTTCAATTTTAAAAACACAATTAGTGTATTAAAATCTCAAAAACAATTTTAGTACATCACATCAATCTCGAGAATCACTACGAGAATTTACTCGAAAATAATGGGAAAAAAGGTTGGTCAAAATTTTCTTAGGTACATTAGTTGTGTTTTTTAGCGCAGACATGCAAACCGGATAATTGGTCGCTTCGGCTGCAAAGTTTGAAAGTGAAAGCAAATGCGTATACGTGTCAGTCAACATCGATTAAATTTTTGTTGACTGTGAATTGCCGGTGACCAATGAGTGGCACGCCACCACCCCTCTCTTGTTCCTATTCGGTAAACACTATTTATTCTGTTTCATAATTCACACATTTTCCAATTCAAACACAAAAATTCACTGTGTCACACCAACAGATTCTTCAATCTTCATTATGCATGCACTTGTTTTAAACATATTATTCAGTTCATGTATATTAGGATTTGGTAGAAAGGGTGGAAGTTACTGAAGACACAGCGAGGGAGGTGGGGTTTTGCTCCCTTATTGTGGTGCAATTTGGTCAAATTCACCATTTCTTTTATGCCATACAAGAATTTGGTGGGAACACTGCTTCATCACTGTCAGGTTATTATGCTCAATTTTTTAATTCCACTCACACTCACATTAATTTAATAATTAGGTTTTTGTTTGCTTTACTTTACTATTAACCTGCTTGCTTATATAGCCTTTAGATTCTTCTCTTTTGAATTATTATATTAATAATAGTTCCTCTAGGTTGGTCCAAGGCTTAGTTCTATTAACCTGCTTTATTTACATTGTCATGTTCTCATCTATAGAAATTATTTTTATTTTATAAATAGAAACATGCATGGATTAACATGAATCGAAGTTAACCGGTGTTTCACTCCATCTTGTCCCTCACTTTGTCATATATATACTAAAATATATGAATGGTATTTTTATTCTAAAAAATTAAACTGTTAATTAATTAAATCTTATTATTCATAAAAGTTTTATATAATATATGTATGTATATATGCATGTGTAATGATTTTAACAAAATTGAAATAGTACATAAAGAGTACGTAGATAAAGAATATTTTATTATGTATTTTTTGATTGATTGAATTATAAAAGTAAAATTAAATATATATAGAGTATTGTTTATGAAAAATAAAAGTAAAGATAAGATAAAAAATTAACATAAAGATGAGATAAAATGATAAAAATTAAAATTAAAATTAAATTTATGTATTTTACTGGGTTAAATTTGTGGGCCAAAAAACTTTGTTATTGTAAGTATGTGTTAAAGTAAAAGAATGATTTAATAAATTTAAATGCGGCATGATACGAGATCCAATTTTTGCTACTAGCTAATAACTTAATTTGTTCCCTTATCTTCTCTACAACTAGTAATTAAATTAATTAACCAATAGACTATAGATATAGACATTCCATATAATATGAAATTGGTGTCATGTTATGCAATGATTTCAGTCGGATACATGAAGATGCACCGGGCAAATTAAGTCATCATTATGCATATATAGATAATTGGCAATTGAAATGGAACTAAGGTATATGATTTAAACCAAATCAGAATACAAGCTTCTAGTGTTGTTGGATATAATATGATATGATGTATCATTTGCTTATTATTTTATTGTATTGTATATTTAATTTTTCTTATAATTCCAACATATTTCAAGTTAGTGCCTTTGTTTGACGGTTTAGGAAATCGAGTAGGTGGTCAACATATTTTTACTTGGGGCCATAAAAGAATTGAAACCCTTTCAAATTAAGTATTTCTTAATTACCGCTTAATAGTAGAGTCGTGTTATTAAGTAATTTGTTAATGTTAATGTGGAACATAACTTCGTCCTCATTTTGAATATTATAAAATTTGAATGTGTTTCCGTTTTTCTCATAAAATATACAGTGATATTTATACATCTTTGACACATGGATGATTCGGGGATCCACAATTTGTGTTTTCTTCATTATATATATATATATATATATATATATATATATATATATATATATATATATATATATAATTCATTCAATTTTTTTTCTATTATATGTATCATGGGGCAAGATGTTATCACATGCAAATTGCACAAGATTTGATCTAGTAGGAAAAAAAAAAGAAAGCTATGGATAAATAAAAGTAAATGACAGAGACCAAAATTCATTTCTTGTGAACGAGTTATATATTTTTTTGTGCATATATCTATATTTTGACAAAGGATTTGTTTAAACTTTAAATGTTATAGGTAATTAATATTTGTTTTATTCATTTTATATTTAAATTAATATTAATTATTTTTTATTTTTTTATTAAGAATTTTCGTTTTCTAAAATTTTTTAATATTTTTAAAAAATTAAAAAATATGTACTTTTTATTAAACTAATTAATTTTTTTTATAAAATTCAAAAAATAAAAAAAAAAAACACAAATATATTAAAAATATCACTATTTCATATCTCCTATCAATTTAAGTATCAGAGCTTTGATATTTAATAAGTCTAAAGTTAAAAATGTTATTATGCTAAGAGAAAATGATAAAGCCATTTCTAATTTTTTGGTATACGAATATTTAAGTTTTTAAAAATTTAAAAATATATTTAAATTTTTTATTTTTTAAAAATTTGGACACATCGAATTTATCCCATTTTAAAAACTTTTTTACGTGTATATCCGTATCAATTATGTCAGTATAACGAGAGTCACGTTTGATTTTTTTGTTTGATCTGACAAACTTAATTGAACATAAAAAATTAATATGTCCAAATCTTAAAAAGATCAAATGCTTAAATATATTTCACATTTTTAAAAATTAAATACCCACCAATCAAAAAGTCAAAGACCTATTTATCTTTTTCTCTTGTGCTAAAAACAAAATGAAACAAGCCATTGTCCTTTTCTCTTAGACTAAAAAGAAAATAATAAAAGCCAAATAAAAGAAGAAAAACGACTATACAAATAAAATGACATAATTCCAAAAGAATTCTTGCGTCAAATGCATCCTTTCCTACGTTAAATATAGAATTATAAATAGGTGATGTATATAATTAAACAGTATTATTGTATTGTATGTAGTTATAGTTGTAATTAATTTGAGTTAAGAGAGGGGGTGGTGGGGTTTAGTTTAACTTTACGTAGAGTTAGGGTGAGGTGATTTGAAGCGTGTGGTAATGCTGAGCTTTAGGGTGTCAATTGTTTTCACTGAACGAGGAAACGAGAGTTCCAATAAATTCAACTCTTCAACTTGGTAGAGAGAGAAGCATGCATGTGGTGTTGTATTTTTGCAGTTTGGAATGGTGGTTTTGTCTCTGAACAAATTTAAGTAATGAACACACTCGTGTCCCCAATAATATCTTAACTCAGATATTATTATTTAAAAATGATTGTTATGCATTGCTGCCACATTCATAGATTTTGCCTTTGTTTTCTACTCTTGGAATTAATTGCCCGTGTGCAAACTGTCAGACACACCAACTTTCTACATTTCTTTAACACAAATATTGGTGTTTATTATTTTTTTTATTTATCTTTAACTAATATTAATTTTTTTATATTTTTATTTTTTGAAATTAATAATAAGCCAATGAAACACTAAATGAGCAAAATAAAAAAATAGTTAATTATTAAGTAAAAAAAAGGCTAGTTTTCAAAATATTTTATATAATATTACTTCAATATTAATGACTTATTATTTTATTATTGTATGACACACTAATACAATATAATTCTTATTAATATGGTGTTTAAATTTATATTCTATTTTATATTGATTGATAAAGTTATAAAATTTAAATGAAGATATTAAATATTATACGTATTATTTTTGTATATTTTTCTTATATATTCTCTATTTTTTATGTTAAAAGTGATTAATAAGTAGTGAGATAATAAGGTAAATTTTTTTTTATATTATAAAAAGAAAATATAAAAAAATATTATTTTTCCTTTGAATATAATACTATAAGATGAAATTATAGAGAAAAGGGGGAGTGGTATAAATAGAATGATTTTAATATATATGTATGTAGTTGTGGGATCTCATGAGCTTCTGTATCTTCAAAACTGCTTTATCCTATTCTTGAAACTTACAAAGTGTTCATCACTCCAGTAAACCCTTCACTGCTGGTAAACCAATACTTTGATCTTTCCACACCTATGATTTCTTTATGTATTCTTATAATTACTTGCTAATGATAAATTTGTTCATTTTCTGATGATATTGTATATAGATGCAGGTAGTAGTATATGTTATTGAGAGATAATCAATAATAATGAACTCATCATCAAACAATAATAACTGGCTTTCGTTCCCTCTTTCACCAACTCATCATCAAGCCACTACTCAATATCATCAATTCCCTCTTGGCTTTGTCAACGACACCATCGAAAACCCTTTCCACAATCATGGTATATATATATATTCTTTAATAACCTCGCTCTCTCTTAGTAGCTATCTTTCTTTGATTCTAATATGTTACATACAGATTGGAATAATGTGATAAATGGTGGTGAGAGCAGCAATAAGAATGATCAAGTTCCAAAGGTAGCGGATTTCCTTGGTGTGAGGAAGGCAGAGGAAGATTCATCATCATCAGATCTTGTTGCCCTCACTACACACCTCTTCACCGGTAACAGTGTCTTGCCGTTGCAGCAAAACAACAACTATGAGGTGGAGGAGCAGCAGTTTCAAACAAATAATAATCTGCAAGCACTCACATTGTCCATGGGAAGTGGTAGTAATAATAATAATAATAATAATAAGGATTCATCAACAACCAGCTGTGACAATAACAGCATTATTGAAGCCCCACCTTCTAATAGAAGAACTCTAGATACCTTTGGCCAGAGAACTTCAATATACCGTGGCGTAACAAGGTTTCAATTTCATTATTTTGTGTTTAATTTGGAAATTCCTTCCTTGTATATTCCAATATATTAATTGATGAAATAAATAAATAGACATAGATGGACTGGAAGATATGAAGCTCATCTTTGGGATAATAGCTGCAGAAGGGAAGGACAATCAAGAAAAGGTCGCCAAGGTGTGTGTCTTCTATTTTATTTTATTTTACTTTTACATTCAATCAAGGTTTTTATGACTTTTCTCTTGTTTTGCACCTGATTTTCATGAATTCAAATGCAACTTCTCCCTTCCTTCAGTGTATTTAGGTAAGAGTCTCTCTTTGATTCCTTCTTGTTATTATGTGTTTAGGGAGAGTCTAGTTGATTTAATTGGTATGCATATATATATGTAGGTGGATATGATAAAGAAGATAAAGCAGCTAGGGCTTATGATTTGGCTGCATTGAAGTATTGGGGGACATCCACTACTACCAACTTTCCTGTAATTTACTCTATATATGTACCTTGATGCTTCATTTCAATCAATTAATTCTATATATAATTCCTGTATCACTGTTTTTACAGATCAGCAACTATGAGAAGGAATTGGATGATATGAAACACATGACAAGGCAAGAATTTGTAGCCGCCATAAGAAGGTTAGTTGTACTAGTGCAATGAATATTCTTGAGTAGAATATATATTATTCAAACTCAGTTATTTTTTGTTCATCAATTGCAGGAAAAGTAGTGGTTTCTCGAGAGGTGCATCAATGTATCGTGGAGTCACAAGGTCGTTCCTAATCAAGTTTAATTTATCTAATCTATATTCTGTAATTATCACTAATGGAGTTTATTATATTGTTATTATTATTAGGCATCACCAACATGGGAGATGGCAAGCAAGAATTGGAAGGGTAGCCGGAAACAAAGATCTTTACTTAGGAACATTTAGTAAGAAATAGTGAATACAAATAATAGAGAAAAATGAAAACTGAATTATAAGAAATTGTGTGAATATAAGAAATTAAAATTTGTTGCATGCAGGTACGGAAGAAGAGGCTGCAGAAGCTTATGACATAGCAGCCATAAAGTTCAGAGGCCTTAACGCCGTTACGAACTTCGACATGAGCCGTTACGACGTCAAAGCCATTCTTGAAAGCAACGCTCTCCCAATTGGAGGTGGTGCTGCTAAGAGATTGAAAGAAGCACAAGCTTTGGAATCTTCTAGAAAACGAGAACAGTTGCTTGCACTCGGAGCTGGTGCCTCTTCTTCTTCTTCTACTAGGTTCCCTTTCATGCAGCAGCACCACCAGTTCAATCAAGAGCTTCAGATTCAACCATTGTTAAACCTACAGAACCACGAGGTTTCTCATTATCAATTCATGCAGCAGGATCTTTCTTCTTCTTCTTCTTCTCCTTCTCCTTCTCCTTCATCGTTGCTTCATCACAGTTATCTGCAAACGCAGATTCAGTTACACCAACAGAATGCTCAGTTTTACAACAGTTACCTTCATGGAATGATCAACATTGGTTCTTCTCCTTCTTCTTTTTCGCTCATGGATAACAATAATAATAATAATAATAACATGCTTGGTTTGGCTTCCAATAATTCTTCTTCCGAGGAACTTGCGTTGGTTAAGGTTGATTATGATATGAATCCTGGCGGTTATGGCGGTTGGCCAGGAACCACGGAGACAGCGTCGGAGTCTATGCAGGAACAAAGTGGCGGTGTTTTTACAATGTGGAATGATTAGAGATGAAGAAAGTGAAACTAAGAACTAACAAGTAAATGGCACAACCAATTAAAAGCCATTATATTAATTTTTATTGCTTCTATTTTCATTTTTTTTTAATCTAGCTTGAGGAAGAAGAAGATGAATAGTTGTTGATTTTCAGTGTGTAATGTTATTATGACTTTGATTATTATGCTTAATGTTTATGAGTTTTTTCTTTTCCGATCCTTTTATTGCATGTCTATATGTATTGAATTTCCATTATTCTAAAATGAATAGACATCAAAGTCAGCTATACTCTTTGATCAATTAATTTGTTTCTTCTATTCAAAAGAAAGAAGAAGATAAAGAAAAAGGAAGAGTGTTATAATATAATCATTCATATTCTTATTTTTATCGGTTTAAATTAAAAAAAATTAATTTTATAATAAGTTATCAGAATTTTTATAATTAAAATATCTAAAATTTAATTATTATTATTATTTAAAAAAAACATAAAATAAAAAAACAAAAAAAGACTCTCGTATAAATAGTTACGTTAGATATATAATAACTTATTTATCTTCTGTATCACTTTAAATTTTTTAAAAAAATAGATTCATGACAAAATATTTACTGAATTATCTTAGATGATTTAGGTAAACAGTTAAATATTTCTTTTATGAATATATAATTATTTATTAAGGGTTATAAGCTAAATATTAAAATAACTAATTAGAATTTTTTTGTAAAAAAAATACAAAATTTAAGTGTTTAAAATATTTAATGTATATTTGTTAAAATAAAAAGTTCAAATTTTTTTTAATAACCTTGTGATCATCTTTTCAAAGGATACATGTTAGCTAAATCTATTTATTAATTTCTACTACTCATTTTTTTTTCACTTTTATTATGATTTTTAAGTACTATAAATGAAAACAAATCTGTATCTCATTCCCATGCACGTTGGATGTTAAGTAAAATGCAAACAACAGCAATTCGGATTCCAAAATTTTATGTAGACTACGAGTTGTCACGTGACACATGCAAGATTGTCTCATGCTCAAGAGAGTTGTGTTCAGTGCAATATTCCACACAAAGTTTTGGGAGTCAGAACAACCAAACTTTCCTAGTATAACAAAGTTATGGATGCTAAGTTAAGGAACATGTTAATTTTAGTAATAATAAGCGAGAGATCTCAAAGGTTTTTATAAGAACAGTTAAAATTTAAAAAGTTTACATAAAAAATACAAGTCAAATTACGCATATGCATTAAATCCATGAAAAATTTTCAAAACTTTTTAATTTCATTCTCTGAAGTACCAGCATAACAGTTTATATTTTGTCGGTTGCTACTGGATCAAATGCTTTATAAATTACAACAGTTAACTTTAATCAATTAGAAGCCCTAGAAACAACACATATTTATTGTCGTAAAGACGTAATTTACTAAAAGGTTCAAATATTTCAACAACTAATGAACAAGGACAAATGGTTGCAGGTTGGGCTGAGCCAGAGAGATGGATCATGTATGTGCTTCTATTTAGATTGATATACAATTCCAATACTAAATTTGGAACGTCTAATCCGAGCCCAAATAAACATAAAACCACATCTTTATTGAGATTCAATATCTTCTGACCAAAAATAATATCTTCAAGTCCAAGTTTTTATTAGTCTATTACTGTAACGTTGAGTACTTATTAATTAGGTTGGCATTTGTCCTTTTAAATAATTTTTCGAATATGTGAAGGCACTGAAATTGGATCAAGAACATGACTTCTATTCTTATTGTGTCAACTAGTAACTCCTTATCTGAATCTGAGTCTAGATTGGCTATTATTGACTATTGAGAGTAACTTTGGAACTTGGCTCAGTTGTTAAATTAGGACACCTTTTTTCCTCCCATAGATTCCCGTTATTTAAACTTTTGTAATCCCTGCCACTGAAATTTGTTCTTCCCGAAATTAATTGAGACCGACAATCTGTGTTGTAACTGCAGACTTCGGAGTTAAAATTGGCCTTCAACACAAGTCTAAAGATGTGTTTGAGTTTATTATACGGAATTACATCGCCGTCCATATTCTAATACGCATCAATTTATTAAATAGAAGCTAAGTTCCTCTGTTTCTTTCTTTTTTCCAGTCTTCCGATTTTTTCCCACTAATATTAATAGAAGGTTTGCCAGCCTTAGTCTGAGAAGTTTTCACAAGAAAAGCACAGGAATAAAAACACTAGAAGGACACAACAATTACAATCTAACTAACCACAAATCTAGGATGCTCTTGAAATCTTGTGTAAATTGTGCATACCATTTTTAAGCATCATAGATGCACTACTATAAAGGTAAAACCAACAAGTTCCACCAAACCAGCAGAGATTTAAAAGCTTAATACACTGGGGGGCGAACATATATATTTCTTTTGCCAGTTACATGATAGAGACCTCTACTTCGTATTGCAGACATGTCCTACAACTCCAAGTATCCCACACCACATACAACAATATAATAAGAACACCATTAAAATATGCAGGAAACTTGGTCATTTCATGATGAAATCGAGCATAACAAAATCTCAGCGCGGTGAAACTTAAGCACAAACAAATGTTAAATCTTGTCAAGCTTCTCAGCCTTGACAATTGGGTTTGCTTTAGCTATGGCATCCTGTCCAGCAGTGCGGTAATCAAATGGACAGTTATGTTTGTCTGAGTAACGATGTACAGTGCAGAAAAGGTTACCGCACCGACAATTGAACCCTGTCAAACCAACCCGCTTGTTGCAGCTACTGCAACGTTTAGGACCGTCCTTTGGCTTTGCCTCACCAGTCTCCTCAGAACCTGAACCAAATAGAGGTTGCCCTGAGATAGTTTTAGGCTCTACTGAATTGACTGGGATATCCACATTGGTGGTAGCAACAAGAAGATCATTTCCGCTGCTGCTTGATGACCCATTAATAATATTCCCAATGGACGATGCTGCAAGCTTGGCCTGCTCCTGTTTCAGCATCATGTCCTTGTGGCACTTCGAACACATGTTCATGGTAGCTGCACTACCAAAAAAACCACAGTTGTTGATGCACAATGTAGGACCTTCAGGGGGAGCCTGGCAACCAATTTTGTCATGGTCCATCCTTTTTCAACTTTCCTGCACCACAAATATTCAAATAAACATCATCTAGATCTGGCATCAAGTGAGCAGTAATTAACAATAAATATATGGCACTCTGGTCTGGACCACAACCAGTACCCTATATTTCTATTATGATTAGTAACCAATAAAAGGTTGCAATTATGAACACCATATTTGGCTGAATTTAAATAATAATGCTCAACAAGTTCCTAATCTGAGATAACTTAAACAAGGAATTCTCTCCAGGACAGTGTCTTTTTTCCTTACAACTGTCCATTATACGGTTACATAGAGGGAAAAACATAAGAATACGAAAAAGGTGATGCAAAATCTTCAAGACCAAGTTGACAATTATAGTTTGTCAAATTCATTAAGATAGCACACAAGTTTGATCGGTATACCTCAATCCACCCAAGTTACAATACTGAAACACATAGATAAGTGGAGCTTCCAGATGCTCCAACAGAGGAGGAGGAGGGGGGGGGGGGGGGGGCTTACAGCTATAAAGAGGTACTTTAAAACAATCCCGATACCTATCACTTGCTCATATGACAAGTTAAGGCATTGATACTACTTTAATTAAGGTTGTATATTGACATAACCCATTGAACAAAAATTTACAACACAGAAGATTGAATATGTCTACATGAATTTTATTTCTCCTCAATTGTAAGTTGAGCCTCCCTCGGATTGAAATGCTACGACAGTTATACATGATCAAATTCAAACCCAAAAAAAAAAGCAGTCCAGTAATAATTTTTCCCAAACCAGCCTTAGTTATGACAACCAACTTCGACTACTGCAGATACACCGTACACGGGCTCCGCATGTATCAAAGTATCAAACCCCAAATACACAATATAAATTTACCAGAACAGATCATGAAATGGTAAAATATCATTACTATCCACCAACATGAAAATTTTCCTCCTTTTTTATAAAATAAAAAAACAAAAATCAAGCATCACCAAAAACCTTGATAACAGAGTTTCAAGTAAAAGTAAAAACACTAGACAGTATTTAGTATAGACAAAAAAAATTACCAGAAGCTTCAGAAACACAGAGAAACACAATAACAAACCCCAAAAAGCATTCAAAGTATTCAACGTTAGGATAAACTAGTTTCGGGAGCTACAACCAGAACAGTTAATACTTAATACTCTCCAATCAGATGACACAGAATTCAGACACCAACAATATTAAGTCTCTGCACTGAAAAATTTATAGATAAATTTATTACAAAATTCAACAAAAGCACCAGTCACACCACCATTATCAGGAAAAAAAAAAAAACACCATGATCCTGTAAACTGGAACGCGAGAAATGTAAATTCCAATATATAAACGATGATCTTACCAGTTTGACCGGGAAAAGAAAATCGAAACCAAAAAAAATGAAACAGGAAAACGAGACCTTGACGTCGATCTAGAACAAGCTCATACTAGAATCGGATACGAATCTTTGATCCACCAAAGGAGTAAGAAAAAAGGAACGGAAACGAAAAGTAACGATTAACAATCAGAGAAATTTCAGAACGAATTAGCGAGTAAGATGAGAGAAGAGAAACCCTAACCCTGGTGAATTTGGGATCGATGAGGAGAGAGAGAGAGAGATGCGTCGTTTGTGTCAGTGTTTTTGTATATAAAAGCGCTTTTTGGTGCTTTCACTTAGTTATGGGCGACGTGGGAAGTTATTATTGGCCATGGGTGTTATTCTACATTCCCTTTTTTGTCCTTTCTCATTTGCTATATTAACGCTTTTGCCACCTTCAGGATCATGTTATTCGTATCTTATTAATTAATTAACCTGCTCTGCTAATTCTTTGCTTTAATTAATCAATTGATACGACTATAACTCAAACATTTGCTGATTTGGAAGGTTTAATAATGTGGAAAGCTTAAATCCGATAATAATATAAAAATATATGTTATGTAAGTGGTAAGATTTGAATTATGACTTATGATGGGGCAAGATACGGGAAGAACGCAAAAATAACTTTTGTTGAATAGTCTCTTCCTTGTTTGGCATAGAATTTTCTAGGCTGTGAAATAGACAGAAATACCCAAGCTTGTGGTTTTTTTGTTTTTGTTTTTTGATATAAACTTTTTCAGTATCGTTCCTTAAAATATGAAATGATGCTATACCACTCAAAACATATTGAATTTTCTTATTGAAAACACAGAATTGCTTTTCTACGTAATGATATGCAATTATGCATTATGCAATCCCCTATAACCAAGAATACGATTTTGCTCACCAGTCACCACAAACATACGACACATGTCCATTGCTGTCCTTCAACAATTTATTCTTCAAACACATCACTTCTCTCCCAACCACTCTTTACATGCATAATAATCATTTAAATAAAAATCAAATAATCTAGGTGGCTAATTTTTTTTATATTGATTAAATATATGTAATACATTGTTATTAGAAAATTAGATATTTTTTTATATGGTGTTTTATTTAAATTGGACGGTCCGATGTGTTTGGTGAAAAAAATAAATTACAAATCGAAGGGTCCGATTTACTTAAAGAAAAAAATAAATTCTAAATCAGAGGGTCCGATTTATATTTTTTTATTTGTTAAAATAAAAATTGGACGGTTCGATTTTAACATTAAAATTTTTTTTATTTTCGAAATCACAAATCGGACCGTCTAATTTGTGATTATTTGTCATACACGTTTCTCTCTTCCACACGAAAAATCAAAAGCATCAATTGGTTCTTATTATTAACTTTTTTTTTATTTATCCAAACGGTATTTTCTAACCCGACTGAGCTTTATTTAAGAGTATGTCGCTAGCCAATAAATTGCTGCATACACAAGACAGGGTTCGAATTTCCAACACTTATTTAAGCGGACGAGTGAGCTGACCACTCGACCAACCCAAGTTGGTTTCTTATTTGAAAATAACTAGCTTGGTTTCTTATTATTAGCTTGGTGATGCCTTTCCTGTTCCTATTCAAGGGGGAAAAACCCATAAGATTTATGCAATAACAATGTTAAATAACTAGAAATTAGGAGGCCCAAGTTAACTCTCAAGTTTGATGGTGTGTAATTCGTAGTTATCTTGTAATTTTTTTAAAGTTTTGGGCCACAATAAAATATGTCAAACTTGAGAGTCTAGTGTACAAAACCGAATTGGGTAGTGGAAGAATTGCTTGAGGTTCATTGGCACAAGTTGAGGTATGGGGCCCCATGACTCTGCCATCTGTTGCAGATATTTATTTTTTCACTTGTTAAAAATATTTTTTATTTATTTTTTATTTATTTTTTCTCAAAAATTTTGATTTACATCAAATGTGGCGGTGACAGTTAATATAATTATCGATATAAAATATATGTATTCATAAAAAATATATATTAAAAATAAATTAAATAATATATATATTGATCTTGCTTGGAAAATAAGTCGGCCTCAACTCCTCGAGACTAGCCGAGCTATGTGCTGCAAAGTTAAACGTCCGTCTCTTAGAATCCGAATTCCTTATGTTCGTCGTGAATGTGAGAACACGAGCAATGCCAAAAGAGGGGAGTGTACCTGCAAAGGCACTCCGAAACTTAAGTCAGTGTGTATTCTAGTTTTCTCAAGAAAAACTTAGGTCCTTAGAAATAGTCTACTTCCCTTTTATATATGATGAGTTATTTGTCCGTTATGTTCTCGGTATTACCGTTTAGCTGAATGATATCGTAACCGATCTTATTTTGTTGTTGGAGCATTGGTTATGATGAAGATGTTATTGTCGCCGAGTTATTGCTCATAATTCCGAATAGTAACGGAAAATAACGAAGTACATCATATATTGCTTAATGGTTATGGGGCCGAGTTATAATATATAATAATGACGACCATTATGAGATAATGATCATATCACAACCCCCAAGCTTAGCCTGAGGAGGATTTTAATGAAGCAGGTTGAGCTTTTTTGGATGAGTTATAACTCGGCTTGCATGGGTTAGTGGATGAGCTCCCAGATCAACTTACTTCATTAAAAGATGGTTTTGTGTTCTAAATTTTGGTACATGGGAAGTCGTGTCCGTTATTTTCTGATGAAAGAGGAAGAGTAATGGTTTCATTTAATTTTGCTGATTCTCAATGTTGGTTTCACTGTTTGATGTGGCTTTCAGAGTGGGGGTTATCATTTGGAACGTTTTGTTCCTTTAATTGCCTTAATCTTTTCAGATTTTTGTTTGGTGTTTGGCTTTTGGTTATATGCTTGCTTTTCTGAAGAATGAGTAAGAGAGGTATGAATCTCCTTTTTCGTTTCTGATCCATTTCTGTGTTTTTTTCTCTGTGTCTTCTTGTTTCTGTTATTCTGATATTGCTTTGTGAGCTAATGGGTTTTGAGAAAGAGAAGAAGGATAGGGTGGATTGGTCTTATGATTGGGTAGGGGAAGATGTTAAGTCACGGGTGTCCCTTTTCTCTGATGAGGCGGCGGTGAGGGAGGTGGATGTGAATAAAATAGTGAGGGTGGATTCCAGAGTAAAGGTAGAGTTGTTACCATGTAGTGTGGATGATAGAGTTTTTCACCGAGAGTGGGGGTTTGGGTTCTTCTACATGTATAGTTGTGTGCTTGAAGAATTGCAGGTTAGGCTTCCATTTACGGATTTTGAGTGTCAGGTTCTTAAACAGCTCAACTGCGCTCCATCACAGCTTCATCCCAATGGGTGGGCTTTTCTGCGATCTTTTGAGGTTTTAATGGAATTCCTGGAGGAGGTGCCGTCTGTGGAGCTTTTCTTTTCTTTATTTCAAGCGAAAGGGGTGTGGAAGGGGGGTTGGGTGAACTTCAATAGTACTCCGGGATTTGGGATTTTCAAACTTTACAAGTCTTCTTTTAAAGACTTCAAAGAGATGTATTTTAAAGTCAGGAGTTCAGAGGAGGACTTCCCGTTTTTTATTGATGAAAATCTTGCTGAGAAGTTTCCTCTGTTTTGGTGCTCGGAGCCGCAAAATATACTCGGCCCAGAGGTGATATCGCCGAGGAACGAGTGTGTGATAGAGTTTTTGGTGGAGAATGTTGATCGAAAAAATTTGATATCGATGTATGAGTTGCTGAAGTGGGAGGAGGATAAAGGTGCTGTTGTAGAGTATTTAGGTGAGTTTTTAGGGCTTATGTCGATGTCTGTCATTTTTTCTGAAAAAGTTTAACATAAAGTGTTTTTTGTAGGTGGGAAGTATCCTGGTGTTTCTGCGGCGTCTCTGAGGACGCGGTTTAAGAATAAGAATTTGGACAAGGAGGTATTGTCATCTAATGCTGAGAAGGTTGTTGGGACTGGCGAGGTTATGCAGTCTTGTCAAGGTCGGAGGAAGGTGATTGTGAAGAAGAGAAAGAAGTCTGACCTTGTGGATTTATCGGATGATTCTGATGAAAAAGAGTTAGGTGTTCCTCTAGAAGAGATACATGCTTTTATGGGAAATCAAAAGAGGCTTCATGAAATTTCTGAACAAAGTGAGGCTTTTTCGGTGTGGGGGAAGGAGTATCCTTATATGGCTATTGTGGACGAGTATTGTAAATCATCGGCTGATGTTTCTCTTGCAAAGGAGGTTGGGGATGTGGCTATTGGGCAATATATGCAGGTAAAGACTTACTGATTCTTTTTTATTTTTCCTTTTGAGAGTTCTTATGAGTTTTTGTTTGTTTTGTTCTGTAGGTTGTTGGGCTGCGCCTAGCAAGTCTTGGGCGTAGCCAGGAGTTGAAGTATAAGGGGTTGCTGCAGAAAAAGGAGAGGTGTCTGTTTTGAGGGAGGAGTTGGTTAAGTGTAAGAGTCTTGCTGTTGAGCTTCAAGCCCGTTTGACTGAGACCGAGAAGTCGTTGAAGGAGACAAAGGAAAGTTATTCTAAGGATGTGGAGGATTTGAAGAAGAAGAAAAGCGATCTGGTGAACGTGCAAAGTCGTCTGATTGAGGTTACTGCTCAGTTTAAGGATATGGAAAAGAAAAAGGCGGATGAGATATTGGATTCGTTTGTTGAAGGTTTTGAAAGGGCAAAGTTGCAGGTTAGGTTTTTGGTTCCGGAGGCTGATCTTTCTGGCATGGATCCTGGAAAGATAGTGCGGGATGGGCAACTGATTGAGGATGATGGGGACACAGAAGATGAAGCCGATAATGTTTAGGGTGTTTTGTGAGAAAAAACTTCTTTGAATTTGTTTTGTAGATGTAATAGTATAGCTTCGTGGTTTTTGAACCTTTGTTGAACTTGTTTGAATTTTGAATTTGATGCTTTTTATAAAAGCTGTTTTGATTGTTCGGATATTTTTCCGAGTTTATTGCCGTTGTGGTTCATGATGTTGTCTGATGGTGGTAGTTTGTAGCTTAGACGAGTATTTGCATTTGTCTGAGCTGTATTGATAGATTGATAAGATCATTTTTATTTGATAAGATAATATTTGTCTCCTATATATTCGGAGTTGTTTTGAACCGTGTACATACGAAGGTGCAGGTAGGCTAGCCTCGTTAAAACCTCTCCAAGCAAAACCCTTTGGGATAAAATCTTGGTAGTAGGAAAAAGAGTACAAGCCTGTCCCTGTCTTTTAACTATAAAATTTCTTTAAGGAAGACACGTTCCATGTATTAGGCAAGAGTTTACCATCTAGTGATTCTAGCTTGTATGCTCCTTGTCCGAGTGCTTTGGATACTCGGTATGGGCCGTCCCAATTGGCGGCGAGCTTTCCATGTGTTGGTGGCTTCCGAGTAGTTTCGGTTTTGCGGAGGACTAAGTCTCCTTTATCGAATGATCTATTTCTGACCGACTTGTTGTATTGTCGAGCTATGGCTTGTTGCGCTGCGCGTTGCTTCAAGGCGGCGATGTCTCTAACTTCTTCGATGATGTCGAGCTCAGATCTCCGAGTTTCGTCTTGGTTGTCGATATAAGTTCGGATGGAGTTCTGGGAGATTTCCAGAGGGATCATGGCTTCCGATCCATATACCAGTCTGAATGGCGTTTCCTTTGTTGATGTTTGTGGGGTGGTGTTGTATCCCTAGAGTACCTCGGGAATTAATTCGGCCCACAGTCCTTTGGCGTCATCTAGCTTTTTCTTTAGTGCATGCAGGATGACCTTGTTTGCGGCCTCAGCTAATCCGTTTGCTTGAGGATGCTCAACAGAGGCAAAGTATTGTTTTATTTTGAGATTCTGCAAAAAAGATTGGAATTTCTGATCGGCGAACTGGCGGCCGTTGTCAGTTGTAATATGTTGAGGTATGCCGAAATGGCAAATAATGTTTTTCCATATAAACGAAATTATTTGTTGTGATGTTATTTTTGCTAAGGGTTGGGCTTCAACCCATTTGGAGAAATAGTCAATTCCGACAATAAGAAACTTTACCTGGCCCGGTGCCGTAAGGAACAGTCCGAGTATATCCAAACCCCATTGGTTAAATGGCCAGCTGATATCTGAATGATGCATTTGCTCGGCAGGGATGTGTATCAGTGGTGCGTGTCGTTGGCATTTGTTGCATGACCTTATTTTCTGTTGGCTGTCCTGTTTCAAAGTTGGCCAGAAAAAATCCGGCTCGGAGGATTTTTGATGCTAGGCTTCGAGCCCCTGTATGCGTGCCACAGATTCCTTCATGTGCTTCTGCTAATGCTATGTCTGCTTCTGACTTGTTGAGGCATTTGAGTAAAGGGCGAGTATATCCTCGTCGATACAATGTTCCATTGAGTATTGTGAAGGAAAATGCTTGCCGTCGGAACTTTTTATCGCTCTCGACCCCTTCTGGTATATTACCTGTTTGTAAATAGTGTATAAAGTCGTTCCTCCAATCTGTTTCCTGTGAAACACTTAACACGGTTGTCAGAGTAACAGTGGGTGATGTTATTGTGAACTGTTGCAGTGTGGATAGATCGGATTGTGTACTGCCGAGTTTAGATAAGATATCCGCTCTTTGATTTTGTTCGCGTGGTATATGTTCTATTTCAAATTTGAAAATTTTTTTTTGTTAACTTCTTTACTAATAGCAAGTATTTAGAGAGTAGGGGATCTTTTACCTGAAAAAGGTCATTTACCTGCTGTACGACTAACAATGAATCACAGTATACCTTGATCATCAAGATTTGAAGATCTAAATAGAGTCGGAGTCCGGCGAGTAGTGCTTCATACTCAGATTGGTTGTTGCTCGCTTTGAAAGCGAAGTGTATTGAGTGTTCCAATATGAATCCATCGTCGGCCTCCAGACGAATTCCTGCACCACAGCCTCCGTTATTTGAAGAGCCGTCCACGTACAAAATCCACTGTTTTGCATGATCCTCTTCGGATGGTATTGTAAGCTCGGCGATGAAATCCGCGAGGAATTGTGACTTGATCAGTCCCCGGGATTGGTATCTGATGTCGAATTCAGATAGTTCGACTGCCCATTTTATGAGTCGACCTGCAATTTCTGGTTTGTGTAACACTTGTCTTAGTGGGTGATCGGTTCTGACGTGGATAACGTGGCTCTGGAAATAAGGTCGGAGACGTCGCGCCGAGAATATCAGTGCAAGTGCGAGCTTCTCAATCCTTGGATAGTTGAGTTCGGCATGCTGGAGGGTCTTACTGACAAAGTATACTGGATGCTGAACTTTGTTTCTCTCTGTAACAAGGGCCGAGCTTATCGCCCAATCAGTAACTGACAGATATAGAAATAAATCCTCCCCTTGTAGGGGTTTTTGTAAAATCGGCGGTTGTGAGAGTGTTGTTTTTAATTTTGAAAATGCCTTCTCACAATCGTCGTTCCATTCGAATTTATTTTTCTTTTTAATTGTTTGGAAAAAAGGAATAGAAGTTGAGGCGAGGCAAGGAACAAATATGGAAAGGGCAGCGAGTCGTCCTGTGAGGCGCTGAACTTCTTTTACTGTTTTAGGGCTGGCCATGTCCAGCACTGCTCGGCATTTGTCTGGATTTGCCTCTATTCCCCTGCATGTTAGCAAAAAACCCAAAAACTTACCCCCTTGAACTGCGAATGCACATTTCTCGGGGTTGAGACGCATGTTGTACTGGCGGATCTGGCCGAATATTTCTGTAAGGTCGCTGATGTGGTTATCTCCGATTTTTGTTTTGGCGACCCTATCATCGACATAAACTCGATATTCCTGCCGATTTGTTTGGCGAACACCTTATCCATAAGGCGTTGGTAAGTTGCACCTGCGTTCTTTAATCCAAATGGCATAACTTTATAACAATAGTTACCGAAATCAGTGATAAAAGCTGTTTTATTTTGATCAGAGGGGTGCATCATTATTTGATTATACCCTAAATATGCATCCATAAAACTTAGAGTAGCGTAGCCTGACGCATTGTCTACTAAAGAGTCTATGAATGGCAGAGGATAAGAATCTTTTGGGCATGCTTTGTTTAAATCAGTGAAATCGACGCACATGCGCCACTTACCGTTTTGTTTTCTTACCATTACCACATTGGCTAACCAGGTGGTGAATCTGATTTCTTTGATAAATTCGGCATTGATGAGCTTTTGTGTTTCTTCCAGTGACGCTCTCTTTTTTTCTTCGCCGAGTTTGCGTTTCTTCTGTTGCACTGGTCAGATTGCCGAATTTATTGCTAGTCTATGACTGATGATCTGTGGGTCGATTCCGGGCATGTCTGATGGTGTCCATGCGAAAAGGTCGACGTGTTGAGGTACCTACATATGTGAATTTATTAGAGTCATTGTTGAAATACACTTTTTGTAGGTCATCGGAGGGTTTTGGGCGATCGAGGAAATCAGCTCTTGGGTCAAGTTCGGCTAGCGTGTCCTTCTTTTGGTTTAGGCCGACGTTGTTGACTTGTTGCGTTGAGCGATTTTGGAATTTCATGCTGATGTTGTAACATTGTCGTGCCTCTTTATGGTCGCCATGGATTGTGACAACCTGGTGGTCCTGCAGTGGAAACTTCACACAAAGATGAACTGTAGATACAATGGCGCCGAACTTATTTAAAAAAGGTCGGCCGAGGATAAGGTTATATGGACTGAAACAGTCGACTACTAAATATTGAATATCATTAGTTTTTGAAAGAGGTTGCTCACCCAGTGTGGTTTGTAACCACACTGACCCGAGTACTGGAACCCGTTCTCCTGAGAAGCCGACCAAGTCTCCTCCTGTGGATTGTAGCATGTTGTCGCTGAGCTTCATCTTTTGAAATGTGGAGTAAAACAGAACGTCGGCACTGCTCCCGGGATCTAAGAGTACTTTTTCACTAATAGATCTCCTAGCTGAAGGGTGATTACCACAGGGTCGTCCAAATTTTGTATGTTGGAGTTGAAGTCGGCATGTGTGAAAGTGACTTCTGGTTGTGGACTAGAGATTGTTACATCTTGTTTCGGTCCGTCTACTGAGCATATTGCTCTGAACGATCTTTTCCTTGCCGAGTTTGAGTATCCTCCACTTGCGTATCCTCCTGAAATACAATTGATAATACCTCGTGGTCTTTCATATTGGCTTGAAGATGCCTTCTCTTTTCCTCGGTGTTTTTCAGAGAGGTCGTTTGTTGTGGAACTAGGGCCGCGCTTTTGGATGTGACCACCAATGTATTTGTCAAGGTGTCCTTGTCTTGCTAGTCGTTCTAAAAGATCTTTGGCGACCACACAATCATCGGTATTGTGGCCGTGTTTCTGGTGGAAAGTGCAGTACTTTGATTTGTCCACGTTCTTTGCATCTTGGTATGTGCCGGCTTTTCTCGGTGGCTTGATTAGTTTGGAGTTCAAGATTTCCTTGATTATGTCTTCCCTCTTGGTGTTAAACTGCGTATCAGAATCGAATCGAGGTGTTAGTTTAAAACTTTTCTTAAGGGATGAGCTCTTATCTTCTTCACGAAAGTGTGACTTGTCAGACTTCCGAGCTTGTCTGAGCTCCTCGATGTCAATTTGTCCTTTTGCTTTCTCTCGAAATTCTGCTAGAGTCTTCGGTTTTGCTACTGCGATCGTCTCCTGGAACTTCCCAGGTCGGAGGCCGCTCTTAATTGCGTGCAGATGGACCTCGGGGTGGAGATTTGGTATGCTGATTGCGACCTTGGTGAAGCGAGTCATATAGTCCTTTAAGCTTTCGTTTGGCCCTTGCTTGATAGTGTTCAGGTAATCGGAGTCGTGCAAATATATTGCGGATCCGGCGAAATGTTCTTCAAATAACTTCGCCAACTGATGAAAGCGCGAAATGGAACCTGCAGGCAAAGCACACAACCAATCAAGTGCAGGACCGTCTAAATAATTCGGAAAACAACGACATAAAACTGTATCTGATGCACCATTGACGATCATTATTGATCGGAATTTCTTTATGAACTTCCTCGGGTCACCGAGTCCATCATAAGGCGTGAGGGTCAACGGCAGGGTGAACCTCTTTGGTAGTTCGAAGTTCATTACTTCTTCTGTAAAAGGGCCTACAGCGTCCTCGGACTCTTCTTTCTCGTCTTCGGGCTGCTGCTCTTCGTGTCGAGCGGTTTCTAAAACATGAGTCGGTTGGGATTGATGCTCCTCGTCTTCCGCCTGACAAGCATCGTTGTGTTCAATCCGAACATGATTTAGTTCGGCAATTTGAGCAGCCATTATTTGGTTCTCGTCAGCCATTCGTTGATTAGCTTGTTGCAGCTCAGCTACCATTCGCATGAGTTCGGACAGTGAAGGAGGCGGTACGTCAGCCATGGATGCAGATGGAAGCGATGGGACCAAAAGAAAAAATATGTTTTCTTCGGCCCCACGGTGGGCGCCAATTGATCTTGCCTGGGAAATAGGTCGGCCTCAACTCCTCGAGACTAGCCGAGCTATGTGCTGCAAAGTTGAACGTCCATCTCTTGGAATCCGAATTCCTTATGTTCGTCGTGAATGTGAGAACACGAGCAATGCCAAAAGAGGGGAGTGTACCTGCAAAGGCACTCCGAAGCTTAAGTCAGTGTGTATTCTAGTTTTCTCAGGAAAAACTTAGGTCCTTAGAAATAGTCTACTTCCCTTTTATATATGACGAGTTATTTGTCCGTTATGTTCTCGGTATTACCGTTTAGCTGAATGATATCGTAACCGATCTTATTTTGTTGTTGGAGCATTGGTTATGATGAAGACGTTATTGTCGCCGAGTTATTACTCATAATTCCGAATAGTAACGGAAAATAACGAGGTACATCATATATTGCTTAATGGTTATGGGGCCGAGTTATAACGTATAATAATGACGACCATTATGAGATAATGATCATATCATATATAAAAATATAATAATTGATCTAATAATTAATTTTTAATATATAAATAATATTTTTAAACAATTATATTTCATAAATTAATATACAATATATTTGGCAAATATTATGATAAAGAGATGACCATTATTTAAATGCTATTTATTAAATTAAAACTGTTACACTCTTTATTGCATGACCAAATCTTCCCCATATATTTACTTAGTAAATCTTCACAGTGGTTTTGAGTTTGGCGTGGCAAAAATGGCCACGTTAATTCCTAATCTGTTATTCGTCGGCGGCAAACTAATGTTGCTTGATAACGTGCATTTTAAGTGACACATATTATAATATTATTTATTTATGTCTCATTTGTTATGTTATTATTATAAATATATTAAATTAGTCATTATTTTATATGAAATAATTTATTTTAATTTTTAAAATTAAATGTGTATTAAATTAATTTCTTCAGGAGTCCATTTTCTTCTCTTGTTTTTTTGATAAATTCAAAATTTTTAATATTTTTTATATATTAATTTTAATTATATTTTTTTATATATTATTTAAATATAAATATTTTTATAAAATATTTTTAAGATGTTATATTTTTTTGCAATAATTTAATAAAAGAATTATATGATTGAGTAAGCATACTTTTTTATTTTCGTCGAAAAATACGCACATTTTTAACAAAAAATTAAAAACCAAAATATACGTTTTTTATTCCTATAAAATACAAGTTTTGGTGATTAAAATAAAAAATATTTATTTAATCAATCATATAAATTTTTTATTAAATAACATAAGTATATATTATAAAATTTATTAGTATTAAATTATTATAGAAAAAATTATATGAACTAAATCTTAAAAATTTATACAAGTATTTGTATTTACACAACATATAAAAAATATAATTAAAATTAGTGTATTTAAAAGTATTGAGAATTTTAAATGTATAAAAAAATTGAGAATAAATTTATAAAAGAATTAATTTGGGACATGATATTTTAATTATTTAGGGATTAATACATAATCAATTATATCTACAATGTTGATATAGTAGATGATATGTGAATAAATAATATTATGATATATGACATAATGATTTAAGTTAGTATATCATGTATCAAGAATATTTTTGTCACTATATCATTATATATTATTATATGTGGTCAAACCATAGTATGACACATATTACTAAAAATCAACATAACAAAAAACAAATTAAAAATTAATGTGAAGTACTTTTACCGATGTTAAAGACATAATAATTAGTGCAACTGAAATATCAGAAACTATTTTCATATACAATGTTATATTTACTATATTTTATATAAGTGATTTAAATTAATAAGAATGATGGTGCTAATGAGCCTTAGCTCAAGTGGCACAAATTTCCTTTCTTACTAAGAGGTCTCAGATTCGAGCTTTATCATGTGCAAATTTAATCGAAAAAAGGGATATCATATGTGTATGGTGTGGTGTGTGTGTATGGTTTTGGCCATTTTCCTTTATTTGGGCTACGTCTGTGTTCGCCCTAAACAGGCTAGAAGAAGTGGCTTCTGGAATTGATCAGGTGGGGTTTTTGCATGTGTTTTGGACCTGTCCTTAAATGTTATTGGAGGGGATATTATACGTTGCTGCTTAATTAGTGGTTTGTTTGTTTCAGATTTCAAACAATGGTTGTTTAGTTTTAAAATATAAAATAAAATTCGGCATTTTCAGAAGATTTGAGAGGTTTGGATTAACTAGATAAGGGAACTTAAAATGTTAATTTGTTTACAAAACATTTCACCGTTCTAGATTTTCATTTATTCATGAGAAATTTTTTTGTGAAAGTATAGAGACAATGGCTAAGCGTAAATGTGTTAATGATTAGGAAGTATTAAGATATGACATTATTACATTGTCCTATCAGGTTATGCTTTTGGATGGGTGGATTCATGACATGTATTAGAGTTCTAGATCTGAAAGGTCAAGAGTTTGATCTTGGTGAACTCCAAAATCAACTTAAATTTTTGGGATGGGTGATTTTATGACATGAGATGTTTATTATCCATAGTATCCGGATGATTATTCTAGATAGTATAGATAATATTCATTTTATTCATGGATTAAAGATTTAGCCCGTTGTACACATTGTACACTTAGACCATTAAATTCCTAGCAGTATCCAATTTTTGTTATAGAACCAACCTTATATTTTTTAGTTTCATCCAACTTTCTCTTCCTATCCAAACAACAAAAAGTTCAAAAACTAACCAAATGTTAATCGGAGATGATGAATAGCATTAGTGAATTAACTTACGTGTTACGTTACTGAATACGTGTCACCTGTGACATGGATATTCGAATTTAAAATTAAATCAAAATTAATAAAAATGATGATTTAAGTAAAGACTGAATATGACTCTTCATTTCGCGCTCTTTATCTCATGAAACCCTTGTCCTTTGTAACTTGATCACCATTGAAATTGTAGTCAAAAGAGAGTAATGTTTGGGTGATACTGGCGTTCTCGTGGTGCTCAATCTATCAGAATGCCTGAGGGGCTATCTCTTAAAGGAAGGAGATTCACTTCTCAGCGCCAAAACGACGACACATCACACATACATAGATAAGTTCGTGAATCGTTCTAGCTTTTTTTTGTTAAGTTACAAAAATTTAATTTTTTTTTCTTATGTTAGCATCTAGGTAACACTGAAATGCTTGTAGTGGTTGAATTCAGATTGGGTTTTAACATTTGATTGAATGTTATTTATGCTCCATATTCTTCCGGTTTTTAAGTTTAGTGGTTACTGTTTTAATTGGTTTTAAATAGAATATTGAATATTGTATGTTCTTGTGGATTGAATATTCAAGTTACAGAGGACTCCACTAGGATAAGGGTTTTATGAGATAAAGAGCACGAAATGAAGGGTCACAATTAAAGTTTTTGCTTAAATCACCATTATCAGCATAATTTTGATTTAATTTTAAATTCAACTATCCACGTCACAGGTGATACGTATTCCGTATGTGACAAGTAGACTAAATCACTAACGTCATTGACGTTTAGTTAGTTTCGATGAATGGAATTGAACATTCAAGTTACAAAATAGTTTTCTTTCTTTTATGATCAAATTTGTCAACGTTAAATCTTTCAAGATCAATTTTGGTAGTTTATTCCATTTGTCACCTTGTCTTTATTTTGTTTGTCTCACGTGAAAGCAAAAATTATAGGAAATCATTTTCAGATCGATACTGTATAATCTTAAAACAAATGAGAAATTTGGTATGCAATTTTTGTTTTTTCATAAACAAAAGAAAAAAAAAATCAAATTTTCACTAATTTGACTAATCTTAAATTTATTACCATTAAATATATTTAATAAATAAACGAGTAAATTAATAGTGTTCAATCATTATTAATCTACCAATATTAGACAATGCTTTTAAGTTTTAACATATGTATGCAAAATAAAACAAAACAATGTTAACAAGAGCCACCTTGTTTCTTGCTCATATCATATTCCCTAGCTTCTAACGTTGGCCACTCTGGCCATGGTCCACTTACCTAGAACAAATTATGAACAGTTTTGCACCACTGGATCATCCTCATACTTACCTGGTTTATAGTTTTGCATGTTCTTCAAGTTTATTTTAAATTTAAGAACCAAATCACAACTTCATCCCCAAGTATATGGCCGTTGATTCTGCCTTAAAACATACTTTTATGGGTAGCCGTTTGAAGCCTGCTTTAAGGGACCACCACAAAGCAGCAAACAAAAATGACCTGTCTGGTGTGTGTGGGGTCCTATGCCAACCTCAAAAGAATTCAAAAGCATTAGAGACGTTGCCGTCTCTAAACTCAATTGCTCAATTCATTAGCTTAAAAATTATTCATTTATCTAATAAGTCATAACAATGATTACCCACAATAATGTGGAGTGATTAGTGAAGGCTATAAATAAGCCAAAGAGTTATTGCATTTCTCAACACATACAAGATAATTTCTCCACCTCCCTAGCTATTCTAAAGCTTTTAAGCTTCAAGTATACCTGTTCCCTTTCTTCTTTGCATCTAAATGGCACGCATTAGCAGAGCACTGTTCTTCATGGTCTTCATCGTGGCACTTATGTTTGCTGATGCAGTGAGGGCACAGAGCGAAGCGCCGGCTCCAGCACCCATGGACGCTGGAGCTGGATCTATGGTCACATATTCTGCTACATTTGTTTGCTCCACGTTGATCCTCTCTTTCCTTGCCCTTCTCCGCCACTAAATTTTCCCTGCATCTTTATTTTTTTTGTTAAATTTTAAATGGGTTGCAATATTTGTTGTTTATTTATTATGTTGATTACTTGATTATATTATCTTATTCTTCGTCCCTAATTATTGGTTAGGGTCTAATTCAATTCATCCTATCTAATCTATTGTGGACAAGAAGAGAAATTTGTACGTGTATTATGTGATGAGTTGTTCTGTGTCTTCTTTTTCCTTCCCGTTCTATAAGCGGTGCTCTTAAAAGGGTCACAAAATATGAAAGTAATAACTTAAACCAAACAAGCACTCACTACATATATCAATTGTTTTACCAATTATACAAGCACCGAAGCACATGCTATGTAAGATACTAGCAAGTACTTTGTGCAAACACTCAGAACTTTCAGAGTAATTAAAAGTTTAAAACTAATAATACTATGTTCGCAGGTCTAGATGTTCAAACAAAAATGTGATAAAGAAAGATCCTCAACTTGCATTTCAAATTCAAATGTGAGAATGTTTATTACGGCCAAAAGTAATCAACACAATTGTTCGGTTCCATACTTCAGTTACATGTGTTCACAACATAAATTGTAGTCTGTAGAAAGAACAATATATTTGTTGCAATTGAAACTCTACAGAAAAATAGGAATTAAGAGATCAGTTTCATGCTATCAGTATCAGGGAACTATATCTGCAACACACACAAAAACCAACAGAACTCGAATCAGGTTTGAATAACTGAAAATACCCATTCCAAGTTACCTCCTTCACCCATGCCTTTTCTTTATCCTGAGGATCTAGCAACTACAACAATGTGTGCAATCAAATAACTCTAAGTATACACATCATAAGCAACTAAACCAATCCCAAACCAAATGCTCTATGTTCATCAACTACCAAATGGTTTTGGTTGACTGCCTATTCTTAATCCCTAAATCGTAAACATACACAATTATACCTCATTCTCTTTCCTTATACGAGCATACAATAATTTCTCCTATAATATATCAACAGCCTAGATCCTTTAAAGCAAAAGCACCATATTTTGTCTCAGCATTGTATCAACATCATAAACCTTACAAAGGTCAATCTCCCAATGGATTCACAAATTCTAATACAACAGAATGATCAAATGAAGTTCAAAGACCCAGTGATGGGTTATGTAGCTACAAACTTGAGATTTTACAATCTTATAGAAAGCACTAAATCAATTTCCAAGGGTGCTTGTAAATGCAAACTCTAATAGAATACACAGAATCAGATGAACTTAACAGACAGCACTGTAGCAAGTAAAGCTTGAAAGTTGAAAGCTCACTTCCACAAGCTAAAAGCACAAGTTCAAACCAATTCCAAGCACAAGAATATGCAGTCCAGACAACATAATTTGATAATTACATCAAATCATTAATATTTGGTTACAAACCTTGTAAATGTTTCTTATTTATTTAAGAGATATCATCATTGTATAATAACTATGCATTACAACAACACTACAAAGTGCCTCAGTAACAATCAAAATTGATCACTCTTCCAATCCAATATCCAAACTTTGTTCTTTACCAATGAGTAGTTCATCCTAATTATTACAATAAAAAATTCAACCTCATCCTATGGACTACGGTTAAACAATTCTCATCCCTCCAAAAATCTTAACAGTATAAATAGTATCATTTGGGATATTAAATTCAGTTCACAATTTAATCCCAAGAAATTAAATTTAAAAGTTACCAAAAATTAGGCAGAGAGAAAGCAGCCCTATCACCATCCACCTAAGAGCTCTTTGCTGCCACTGCAGCCTCTGCCGCCGATTCCGCTTCTTTCACTGCAGCCTCCTCAATGATCTTCTTGTTCTTCTCAATAGCCGCCGCAACCTCCTTAGGCATATACTTCTCGTCGTGCTTTGCTAAAACCTCCGTGGCGGAAAAATAGCAGTCTCCGCTCCTTGCCTTTCCGGAAACGCTCTTGGCGGACACCTGCTTCCTGATCTCATCGGTGAACGGCTTCACGAACCCTTCCACCACCACAGAGTGACCTTCCCTGAAGAGATCGGGAAGCGAACCCTGGTACCGGACAAGAATATCGGTGATCAGATCGGAGACCACGAATTCCATCTCTGCAGAAGATGCAGGCTGCACGACGCTGCCTTCCAGGACCAAACCTCCCAATCGGAACTTCGTCTTCGTAGGGTTCTGAGCGTACTTTTCGAGAGCTTCCGATGGAGTAACGTAGAACACTAACTGGTCCTGGAAGTTGTTCAGAACGATCACGATGAACCCCGCCAAGCATCCGAACGTTAGGGCGTAGGTCCACAGGCGCCGTGTCTGCATCTGCCTGGCTCGCGCGCCGATGTCAACCGTTTTCTTTGGTCGAGATGCCGAGCGACGAGCCGCCGTGGAGAGGAGACGCCGGTGGATAGAGAAAGCGAAGGGGAGGGCGGAAGGTGAGTCGATGGCACGGATGAAGGAGGCAGCTGCGAGAGACGGCGAGAGATTGGCGGCGGTAGGGTGGCGCGTGTGGAGAAGGGGGGAGTGGAGGAGTGAGGTGGTATGGAGGAGGCGGGATCTGAATCTGAGGGCGAGTCCGGTGGCCATCGGAATTTTCTTTTTACTGTTTTTTCTTGTGTTTTCTCGGGAAAGTGAGGGAAAATATGTTGGGAATAAGACACAATTCCCCTTGAGAAAACACCTTGACAGAGAAATAAAATAGACACAATCACAACACAAGAATTTAACGTGGAAACTCCAATTACCGGAGAAAAAACCACGGCCGTTGTCAAATGACAACCAGAGAATATCACTATGTGAAAATTGTTACAACACATAGACTTCTTTCTCTCACCGGCACCCAGTACACCCACACTCTTTCAAAGCAAATATCTAACTACACCTCACAACACTCTCTAATCAAAGAGTACAGAGGAAAAGAAAATCAGATACAAGCTTAAAGTGTTTCTGACTGGTGCAAAAACAAATGGAGAACTTAGCCTCATATTTATAGCCTAGGCCACCCACTCCATTTGCTATCCTAAGCAATGTGGGACTAATTCAACCAAATCCTAACAATCTCCACCTTGATTGAAATAGTCACACATCTTCAGCTTCCATTGTCAACACCGACAATTCTTTGCTGCCATTGTCTATACCGACAATCATAGTTCAGAGAACTATCATACTCCACCATGAAAGTATACTCACTTGGAATTAGACCACTCCAAGAATTTCGCCTTGGTACAGATCGAAACCTTGCTGAAAATTCATGGTGCAACTTCCAAATTGGCTTTTCCTGGAAGTTCTTCAGCCATCGACCTAACTCCGCCACACACCTTGCATCTCAACGCCAACCAATGCCCGTGTGCAATTGTGGACCTGATTGCCACAACTTATCCTTATCCATGGCAGTGCGGTAATACCATGAGGATACTTCTTGTCTTCTAGAGAACATCATCTTCTCTCATAGAGAGAGCAACCAGAGATCTTCTCCTTCAACGCCTTGTGCAAACCTGATTGTATCAACACATCATTGACTTGTACTTGCCACAAGCCAAAATTGATTCTTCCATCAAATTTCTCTATTTCAAGCTTCACAGCACTTGAATATCCTGACATTGTTGCAACCGTATACTGGAATATTATAACTCAACTGTAGACCGTGCACTAGGAAGGGTCCCCAGGAAAGAGAGGTGGGTCACAATGGACACACTTAAATACCAAGTCTTTCCTTAGCCAGAACCTTTTCCAAACTGCACTCTCACAGAGTCACACTGCCTTCCAGCAACAACAACAGCAACCAAAGATCAACCTCAAGCCACAGGACAAAATTCTTTTCTGATGTGGAAGGTCAGACTAGGCTGCAACCACAGAGCATACTAAGAATAAATCCCACCGAACCGAAGCTCTGATACCACTTGTTGGGAATAAGACACAATTCCCCCTTGAGAAAACACCTTTGACAGAGAATAAAATAGACACAATCACAACACAAGAATTTAACGTGGAAACTCCAATTACGGAGAAAAACACGGCGTTGTCAAATGACAACCAGAGAATATCACTATGTGAAAATTGTTACAACACATAGACTTCTTTCTCACCGGCACCCAGTACACCCACACTCTTTCAAAGCAAATATCTAACTACACCTCACAACACTCTCTAATCAAAGAGTACAGAGGAAAAGAAAAATCAGATACAAGCTTAAAGTGTTTCTGACTGGTGCAAAACAAATGGAGAACTTAGCCTCATATTTATAGCCTAGGCCACCCACTCCATTTGCTATCCTAAGCAATGTGGGACTAATTCAACCAAATCCTAACAAAATAAACGTGGGAAAATTGGAGATTGGGGGTTAGGGTTTAAGAGTATTAGCCGCCATAATTGAGTAGAAGTTTGGCGGCAGCAATGGTCTTTTTTGTGGCAGCGTTGGAGGCGAAAAAAGGAGAAGATTCATGTAAACGTTCACAGAACATGGAACAAAAAGAAGGAGAAAAAGTGAAAAAAGGAAAAATATTTGCACGTGATAAGTGGAGTGCGCTGGCCCAATTTATGGGCCATTTTTCTTCCATGTTGGAGGTCCATTGATATCGAGGCCCAGTATGTAGAAGACTTCTGTAATGCATGGTCAAAATTCAAATCCATCCTTGTTCAACATAGGGAGGTACAATTTGTTAGTGAACTAATGGATCCAGGGGAAGGATGGAATTCTAGGAAGATCAGTTCTATCTTCAGTTCAGAGTTAAAAGAGAAGATCATTAAAACTCCTATTAGCTTCTTAGATAGAGAGGATTGGATGGTATGGCCATATATTTTGGATGGATCCTACTCTATTAAGTCGGGCTATTATGTGGCAAAAAAGGAACACATGGGAGTGAAGGGAGGAGAAGCGTCCACAAGCAGTGACCTAAAAGAATTATGGGCAGAAATTTGGAAGATTAAAGCTCCTCAAAAAATAAGACATTTATGTGGAAAGCTGCACATAATATTATCCCAGTGAATGAGAACCTATTCAAAAGAAGAATTGCTAAGAGTCCTATGTGTCAAATTTGCAACCTAGAAATTGAAAGCACAGAGCATGCTATTCTATTGTGTCCTTGGACGAGAGCTGCCTGGTTCGGCGCCCAGTGCCAGAAATGCCCAACTATGGATACAGTTTCATCATATGGAAAGTGGATTCTCGAACGTATACAGGAAATCAGACGAAACGTAAAAACAGGGCAGGATGTTTTGATCAGCAGGATAGCCTTTCTTAGTTGGGAAATATGGAAGACTAGAAATGAAGCAGTGTTTCAAAAAACAGGAATCAATCCAGCCAGCACAATTCACAGAGCAAAAATGGCAGAGATACATTTCATAGAAGCAACACAGGATAGGCAGATAGAGAATAAAAAACTAGTAAAAAGAAAAAGTAAAACCCTTACCTGGAGACCTCCCCCAGAGCCTTGGGTAAAGGCTAATGTTGATGCATCCTTTAAAGCAACAACAGGGACAGGAGCCACTGCAGTGACAATCAGAGACAGTACAGGAAATCTTGTAATTGGGGAATCAACAAAAATTATGGCGGGTTCTAGTCTAGCAGCGGAAGCTTTAGCAATCAGACAGGCCATTATTCTATCAAAAAATATGGAGATGAAGAAGGTGTTAATAGAATCAGATAATATAATGCTAGTGCAAACGTTAAAATCAAAAAGCAGAATAGGTGAAATTGATCCTATTTTACTGGATATTTTTGAACTCACAAGAGGGGAAACCGAATTTGACTTCACATGGACTCCAAGAGAAGGAAATCGGTTGGCTCACAAGGTTGCAACATTGGAGGCTATGGGGACGCTGGAGAGATCATGGATCATCAGACCACCCTCAGAAATAATTGTACAGATGCGCAAAGATGCACCCTGCAAGTTGGAACAACATAACTGTAAGGAAGGAGCATCGATGAACAGAAGTGCAGCAATGGCAGGAGAAGAGAAAAGACAGCAAAGCGCGAAATCGGAATAACAACTCAACAGGTTATTTGGCGCAGTATCAATACAACCTCCGATGAAAGACGACGGTGGCAACGGATACCAGGCTGAAGAAGAAGAAGAATGGCGTTGTCATTAGGAGGGGTTGGAAGAGATCGTAAGGCAAGAGTTTGGAGAACCCACCGTGAGAGTTGGCTAATTTGAATATGTCATGGAAATTGATTCAACGACAAATTCAAGAAGAAAAGCGGTAGTTGGTTTCAGATAGATTGGGAGGATTTAGTTGAATTTAGGTTTTAGGTGGGTTGTCTTGTTGGGCTTATAGCCCATGGCCAAAAAAAAAAAATTATTTCAAATCAATGTAATGTGGACAGTGGAAGACAGGAGACATGAGAAACAAAGAAATCAGTTAGACTTCTTTCTAGTGATTAACTTACTAGTATGTTTTAACAAATTTAAATTTTATTTTGTACATATAATAATTTATTAATATTGATAAATTTTTAAATAAAATTTTAATCTATGACATAACATATTAATTATTGGCTTACTGGATTGAGAATATAAAAAACAAAAAAATAAAATATGTTAGTGAATGGTTATTTTAGTAAAAATATTTTTATATGAAAGTGATTATTAACACTGAGACATGGACGTATTATGCTAAGTCTTTTAGTCAGATATATAAAATAATTTAATAATTTTTAATTATTATTTTTATATTAAAATATTTTTATATAAATAATCATTTTATCATTATCTAATTTAATACAATTATAAAAATTAGAGTTTTATATATTAAAATTCCATAACGAAAAAATGAGGACAAATGTTAAGAGAAAATTAATAATAAAAAATGTTAAATGATCAATATTATTTTTTCATTTGTCTTGCACCTGAGCTAATATTTGTACAAGCCAACTTTTCATTTATTTTTCCACTAAAAATATTGATCCTTTAATATTTTCTATTAATGATTTTTGTATATTTTATTTTCAAATAGTACACTTTATTTTGATTATATTTTAGAGGATATAAATCTTTGCGCATCTGCTCATGGTGGTAACTTATTCGAAAAGAATTAGGTTCACCTATGATAACATATACATATGTATCTCTACCCAACCTAAAGAGGAGAAAATAATAAAGTAGTGCTTTTCGTGGACCAACTTCCCAATCCATCTCTTTCTTTTGCTATCATGTCTAATTTAGTTTTGTTTAGTTCTTATGCTTTCGAATATTCAAATACCACATACCTTATCCCTCTCATTTCCCTCCACAAACGGTTACTTATTAATATTATTAGTGCTATAAAGATAACAATAACAATAACCGGTGCAGTCCAGCTATTTTCTTCTTTCAATTATCAATCACTTCCCCAAAGGTTTAATTAATTTATTTGTATTGTGTTGCATTGAATAGAGCCGTGACATCCTTAATTCAAGGTCATGGATTCTCAGCTCATGGTTGGTCTTGCTCTCTCATGCATTGGTGGCTTGAGTACTTCCATAGGTACTATTTAATTTCATTTTTCTTTCCATCAAAACTCTAATTTGCTTCATTTACACAAACTTGTCTATGTTGAACAGGTGGACTCTCTGTAATAATCAACAAAACTCCAAGTTTAAAGTTGCTTGGACTGTTGCAGGTATACATATATGATGTTTCATTATTGATTAATCAAACTCAACATTTTTTTATTACTTAAGCATTCACATTCTAATCATAAAAGGGTTTTGCTGCTGGTTTGATGCTGAGCATTTCATTCTTTGACCTTGCTCATAATGCTATTAACTCACTTGGATATCTCAAAGGAAACCTTTGGGTAAGTTCTCTTATATATTATTCTTATTCACCATAATATAATGTTTTTTTCTTTTTGTTATCACGGTATCCCTCAATCCGACAGAT
The DNA here is from genome assembly GCF_003086295.3 of Arachis hypogaea. Lineage (NCBI taxonomy): Eukaryota > Viridiplantae > Streptophyta > Magnoliopsida > Fabales > Fabaceae > Arachis > Arachis hypogaea. Next base: position 3,457,020 of record NC_092038.1, on the reverse strand, counting down.
CAAGGACTACTCCGTGATAAATCTGAGTTGACTATCATAATATAATGTCTTTTTAATCAACGATATCTCTCATCCCGACATAGATTAAGCACTAATCGGCGTGGATCTGAGCTCTATTTAAAGGTTTTGTATTGGTTAATGGATTGTTGTATAAACAATGCGAGATTCGAACTCCTAAAACTTATTTAAATAGATGAGTGAGCTAATTACTCGATAACCCAAATTGGTTACCATAATATAATGTTTAATTAAAGTCATATTTATTTTCACAATGAATATATTTTTTACCTTCTTTGTTTCAGTTTTTTGCTGGTGTCATATTCTTTGCTGTTGTAACCAAATTTATCCGAGAACCAACAGCAGTTCCCATTCCAGACGATAAAAAGACAAAGGTTCGTTCTTTTACTTAAACTTGTTTAATTTCTATCTACCAAATTAAATCTTAAATAAAATGCATGGTATTATAGCTAAGCTGCTATATATGTTGAGTAAAAAACAATCTTATAATATGATAGCATGCTTGAAAATAGAATGTTGGAGATCGTAGAAACAGGGACATTATGAAAAGGCAGCGCCGTCAAGTTTTGTTCAGCGGAATTATCACTGCCATTGGTATTAGCTTACATAATTTTCCTGAAGGAATGGCAGTGTTCCTTGGTTCCATGAAGGTAATAAACTTCAATTTTGGTGTTATTGTTGCATGTTAATGCCTTAATATTGTAACTTTATGCCATTAATTCTTCTTTTATAGGGCCTTCGGGTTGGTCTTAACCTTGCATTAGCCATTGCTCTGCACAATATTCCAGAGGTATTTTTAATTATCTTTTACCTTATAATATAATCTTAGTGTTCTATTAATAAATTCCTTAATTAGTTTAACGTTAAACAATTGTGACACTCTTGTTGTATATATCTTTTTTTCAGGGTATTGCTGTTGCACTTCCTGTTTATTTTGCAACAGAGAGGTAATAAGATCTGGATCTTTTTCTCTTGTTAGTTAAATCTATTCATATCAAATATCACACATATAGCAATAACCATTAATTTGTGGATGCATGGTTCTTAATTAGTAAATGGCAGGCATTGAAATTGGCATCATTTTGTGGGTTTGCTGAGCCTTTAGGAGTCATAATTATAGGTACATACACCATCCAAAACATTCTCTATATACATAAATAATTCAAAGATTATATAAACTATGATGATGATGATGATTTTCCCTTGTTACATAACAATGTAGCATGTCTGTTCCCTAGAAGCTTAAATCCCGAGATTCTTGAAGGTTTGCTTGGAGCAGGTTAGCCCTTGCAACTTGATTAGTTTGTGTGCAATTAGCAATATGATATGTTATGTTATGTTGTGTTGATATTAATTACTGTTGATTGCATTAAACATAATACACAGTTGGTGGAGTAATGGCATTTCTAACACTTCATGAAATGCTGCCACTGGCTTTTGATTATGCTGGACAGAAGCAGTCTGTTAAGGCCGTCTTTTGTGGCATGGCATTCATGTGTGCAAGGTAATTAAGAAATAAGATTAGTGCTAATATTGTACATTTAAATTATTATAAGATACTTAGTTAAGTGTTTCTTGGATGCTGCTGCAGCTTGTTTCTTCTACGACTGAGTTTACCAGAGAACATGGTTTAATGTACAAGTAATCCCAGGAGTAACATACATGACATGAACATTAAAATGTAATTAAATATGGTTTAGTTTCTCCTACTATATAGAGGAATGTTGTACAAAGAACAGGAGGAGGTAAAAAAATAATGACAAGAATTTTAATCCTGTGTATTACTCGAAAAAGAGATCATCTTGTCATTATCCATATCTATATATATAAAGATGATTTGTAACTATATTTGAAGCTATTTGCAAGTGATATACCTTTTATTTCATCTATTAATAGTTTAGTATCACTTTAATAAATTGTGAATTAAAAATTAACTTCATAAATAGGTAATCTAACTTTTCTAAAAAATCTTATATATTATATTGCTTAGTTTCAGTTGGAGTTTTTTTTTTTTTTATCTTCGACTTGGTTGCAGTTGGAGTTTTAAACTTTTTTTTTGTCTTCAACTGTTTTATCTATCATTATGTCTATTGATTGTTGGGCCCTAGCCCATATACCTCATTTTGGGTTTCAATTTGGGTCTCTGCCTACATGGATCATCTCCCCAATTTTGAACACTTTTGTATCCATGACAAAAAATATACGTTTGTATACTATGTGTAATTATTCAAATTTTAGTGGGACTACTGCTCAGCCCTGCTCTAACATCCCAAAAAAAAAAAAAAAATAAAAATAAATAACCTGTTAAATTTTCAATTAAACATCAAATCAACAGCTTAAAACGCAAGACGATTTATAGATACCTCTCTCTATCTATTCCGGTAGTATCTCTAATACAACAAGATTTAATTTGGTAAAATTTTTATTTTTTAAAAATAATTTATAAAAGTTAATTTTTAAAAAATAATTTAATTTTGATATATTGTTAATGTAAAATCATTTTATACGTACATCTAATAATCATATAACACTATATGAACAAAAATAATTATTTTTTATATTGATAGCGTGAATAGTTATTCAAAAGAATAGTTGTAATTGTACGACGGTGTAAAATTTTTTATATTATAAGTACATCAAAATTAAACTCTTAAAAGATAGCTTTTCAAAAATTATAGTATCTATGTTTAGTAAATTAAATTAAAAATAGCTTTTAATAAGCACAAATAATAATAACAAGTATATTTGTTAAATAGTTTTTAAAATTTAAAAATAATATAATAGACATTAATATAATAATTAAATGAGTTTAATTTAATGCACTAACTCGTACAATGACAACTATTCTCTTGGATGACCATTCACGTAGTCAATGTAAAAAGTAGTTATTTTTACTAATGTAACGTTATATAATTAGATACACGTGTAAAATAATTTTACATTAACAGTGTATCAAAATTGAATTTTAATTTAAAATTTAATATTAATTAATATATAAAATTATATTAAATTTTTTAATTTTAATAAACATACATCATTTTTAAAAGGCTCTACCTTAGGTATTTTAAAAAATGTCCATATCTTTTACTTATTTTTCTTTTATTTATCAAATATGAGAGAAGTTTATATTTTTGAAAAACAAAAATCTTTTTTTAAAAAATTTTACTAAATAAATCTAAGTACCTAGGGGAAAAAGTAGTTATTACCAAATTAATTATTTATTTAAAGTTTAAATTTTGTTATAATTAAGAGATTCTTCTTATATTATTTTTATTATAACTTGTAGAATCATTAGAATACAATTATACAAACCTGTGTATAAACTCTCATACATGCATACAACCCATGTTCCTCATCAATATTATTTGTATGAATCCGAAATCTCTCTTTTTATTTGGTACTCACAGAAAGAACAAAAAGGGAAGTAATCATTGATTGTAATGAAGAATATTTGTAGATATCACATGAATCATATAATCACATGCATGCACGCATTACTTTTGGGATGGAACAACATTTACCTTTTAAATATAAAATATATCCTTCGTCGTTGATGTGCCTGAGCCATTAAGGAGACAAATTAAAAATTTCCCACTTTATTAAAGAAATACAAAAAGATATCAATAAAGCGTTTTCCTTTTTCTTAATTTATATTTTTTATTTGTTATGGCGCGCCACACTTAGAATGACACTTAACACTAATCAGTATTAATCAGCCCTACATGCTCCACTGCTAGCCTTAAAGATATGGATTAGCTGATAAACTAAATACAACATTAACTTTATTCTCTAGCTAGGAATCCTTTTTAATTTCGTAATTAATTGATGGCCCATCTTTCTCATCATAATTTTAGGTTCGGGGAAAAGCTTATGCTAATGATAATCATCAAGGTTAAATTATATAGCTTACAAAAATACATACAAGAGATGAACCAATAATATATATAATTATTCTGCATGTCTCTATAATTTTACCGAATTTTTAATTAAATCTTTATACTTTTTTTCAGTTGGATCTTTATATATTAATTTTTTTTCAATTTATTCCTTAGTAATGTTAAACATCTAAAAAATGTTAGTGAATTATAAAATTACTTGTATATCCTTATGGACTCAATTAAAAAGAAAAAAAGTATAAGGATCTAATTAAAAATTTGATGAAATTATAAATATTCAATGAAAGATATTCGTATAATTCCTATTCAATTATTCTATCACATGTAAGATATTTCTATAATCTTTTTTATTTTGTTACTATAATTTTTTTGTTTATTTATATACAAATTGTACCAAAAATACCTTCTTCTTTTTTTTAACTTTCAAAATACCTTATCTTAATAACATACAAAAAAAAAGAATGGATAAAATAAAATAAAAATAGTAATATAAAATTCAGTTTCCATCATTCAAGTATTTATTATAATAATGTAACATTTTACATTTGTGTGAATTCATGAAATATAGTTTGTGTCTTTATTATATTATGATACACCATAAATAAGTATTCAGAAATCGTTACCTTTTTGGCAGATCGAATTGTTTAAAAAAAATTATTTCTATATAGTTCTTTAAACAAAAAAACTAATTTGACCGACAAAAATTCAAAAGTAAGTATATTGAAGGTATGAATTTTTTTTCTATATTTAGACTACAATAAGTAATACATATTTTCCCAAGTATCAACAAAAGACAAGACACAAACAGTCCAAAATTTTTTCTGCAAATTCTTGAATTAACACTATGTCTCATGATATATTATGCTATTTTATAACAATCTTTTATAAAAGAAACTTTTTTATATATCTTATAGTCCTTCAAGTTTATAATTGATGAAAAAAATCTATAGAAATATCTTGGAAATACAATGGTAAGTTGACAAGTAAACTAATTTACATTCTGAGAATTAGCATCACTTTTTTCACTACTATCTTCACTTTCTATAAGTTCATAATCTGACCTCAATAAAGTTAACAATGACATTTAGGTCAGATTTAGTATCTTTAAGAATTGGTCGTGCTTCTAAAATCATTGCATTGTACCGGAGAAAAAGATAAACAAAAACAACCAAGTCTCAGAGCAATTCAAAAGTAACAAAATACCTTTCTTATTTTGTTGAGGCATACAACAGTTTTAACCAGAATTACAATCTTAATCTACATAATTTAATTGCAATAATCCATATAAATTAGCGACATCAATTCGCATACGGCAAAAAATGCTTAGCATCTCTGTCATTTTGAGAGGAATCACCCATAGCAATAGAAGGATAGGTTGATGAATCATAGACATGATGGGGTAGCATCTTCTCCAGAAACAATAATGGCATTGACGGCAACAACTGGGTAGTAGCAGGGGGTGCAGCCTTATTTTAGGAATCCTAGATTTTTCTTTGGATTCTTGAGTGTTATTGCTAATGCTCAAATTTTGTCACTTATCATGAATTACTACAAAAAAACAAAAATTAAAAATCCTAAATTCTTGACTCAGTTTGTTCACACTCAAATTTTACTATTTATCTAGAAAAAAGAATACATGAAGGAGAATTAGGCACATTGCGGTTTAAAACCCTAAATTGAGATAAGACGCAAAATTGAAAAGGCTAATTAAGAGAATTTTGCACCTTGAGGTCGATGTTGGAACGTGAAGTGAGAAAGGGTGTGAATTGGGGATCTTTGAGAATCTGCTTCTGATTACCCATTTTCAATTTCGTTCTTCTTTCCTTCTTGAATTCTTCAGCTCAATGAATTCAGTTTAAGAGAAATTGAAGAGCTTTTCCTAGAGTTGTGGAGGTAACCAATACTTTGATAGTGACATCTGTGTTATGGAGTTGCCACGAATAGCGCAGAGCAGTGCAACATAGACCAAGGACATCGGACGATGAAGGATGCTCACGCTGCCAAGGATGACGACAATGCAGATGGACGACGACACCAATAAATAGAGAAGAAACGCTACTGATTTCATAGAACAAGCGCTAGCTAGGATTCTACAAAATGTCAAGGGTAGTTTTGGAATTTTGAAAATTTTGAGGTGGGTTCAGTTTGCTTTCTTAACCAAATTAAAATAATATTCGATTTTTTAACAGAATATTTTGTTATCTCAAACAATTTTGTCACAATAGGGACTAAATTAATAAAAAAATTAATGTCTAGAAACCCAATAAAAAAAGAGTATAAATACCTAATTAAAAATTCAGTGAAACTATAAAGACATACAAAATAATTAAACCTATATATAACAAATAAATGTTACAAGTACAACTCAAGAACAAAAATATGGAAGTCAAATTTATTAACAAACCATGTCTGAAACCGACATATCATGCATGCGATGAGTGTGAGTCATACTCTTCTAACTTCGAGAGTTTTCTGTTTTCATCATCATTTCGTTCATGAAATTATAAAATGTTGTGGTTCAATAATTAATCCTTCTAGACTAAAGAATATAAGAATGCAAAAACAAACAATAGAGATATCTTTCTCTATTATTTTTACTATCTTTTCAAAGAAGTTACTAATATTGAAAGAAAATTAAAAATTTTAAAAGATGAAGTATGAAATTAAAAATCCCTTTCCCTTAGGGTTGAGTGCATGCGGACGAAGACTGTAGGTGGATACATGTGTGTTGCATGTGGAGTGATATTGATATATGTATGGAAAAGAAAATAAAGTTATGTTATGTTGTATCACATCTTTGTTTTGTTAAGTTGACAGGGTTTGCGGTTGTGACTGATTGACGTTACACTGTTCTGAATGGATTACCAACAACTACAAGCAATGCAATCCATCCATCCCCTTCTCTTTGATTTCTTAAATTTCCATGATTATTATTTTTACCATGTTTTCAACATCATCCAAACAAGGGGGACAACAAGGAACGTGGAGTCCCGAATTTGTTGGATGACATTATTTCTATATCTATATATGCAATTCAAACTCTGCTATCTATGTATTTATCACCCACTTTTAAAATTGAAATGACATTTCAACCTGCTGCATCTCTTTCTCTCTCTCAAATTTACTTCACCTGCCCTACACCAACATTCAATCTTCAACAATTATATTTCTCCCTTCTACATACACTTAGTTCATTTTCTTGAGATAGAATGTAAATAATAAATATACAAAAGAATGTATTTACAATTATGGGCAATATATATATATATATATATATATATATATATATATATATATATATATATATAAAGAATTTAATTTTTATATATTATTTGTCTGAATAAAAATAATTAATCGTATATTATTATTACATTAATAAAAAATTAATTTTTAAGTCTATTATTTAAAATATCAATTAAATACATACATCTAATTGAATGATAATTTTATGAAATGATGAAATATATTGAAATTAAAATTATATATAAAATAATCTATCTCAAAACTTTTTTCTTTTTCTTTTCTTTTTATAGTTTTTGTCCTCCCAAAAAACAATGAAGACATAAGCAAAACACATTCAATATTCGTGTCTTTGTTCTATATCAAACGCCAGCTATAAATAATAAAGAAAAACAAATCACCTTAGGGTAAAAAAATAAGTACAAAATTATTTCTAAATGTTAAAATTAAAGCGTACAGTGTTAGGATCAGAAATTGGTGCCTTACGTTTTGAATGTGGTGATTGTATTAACGGGGAGGCTTATAGACCGTTGTTTATTTTCAATTGAAATTGATAATTAAAAATTATTAAATAATTTTGTAGATTTTGATTAAATTATAATTTAATAATTTTTACCTATTAATTTTACATAAAAAAATTAGGTGTAAATTTTCATCTTGTATGTATTAATTTTCATATATGTTTTTTCCCTTTAAGAATAGTAATAGCAGTACATGAAAATTAAAGATGTTCTCTTCAGATCCTAATCATTTTTCACAGAAATCATTATAACATAGTATTATTTGACGGTCCTTCATGCTGATGATCCATCAAAAGTAGTTGAAAATATATAGCAGCATCATACGACTCATAAAGCTGATCATGGCTGGTTCTATTATGATATGCTAGTACGTGATTATTAGTTTTGTTTTATTTCTTTCTTAAATATATAGTGACTTTATTAAGAATTAATTCTTTTTAACTAATAATAAGATAATAAAATTAAATAGTTAGAATTTTAATTATTATTAAAAAATAAATATTAAAATAAAAAATATATTAAAAATGAATTAAACTGCATATATATATTTATATTCTAATGTGTATTCTATTTTAATCACTAATTTTAGTAACTGTTTTATTAACATATTGTATCAATAGCATTGTTGTTTACCATAAAGACTATGCATAATTGTTGTAAATGACTCTTGTTGCATAATTATATATAAATTAGTTACAATTTTTATTTTGAATAAATTAACTTTTATTATGATAAAAAAAAGTTATGCGATGATAATCAAGTGGAGGGATTTGTCCCATACCGGATAAAACAATTTTGGAAAATTTTATAAGATGAGAAATTCACAATACTCTAAGATATTAAGTTGAATATGACATACTTTTATTTTGTATTATTTTATTTGATTATTTTTATAAAAAACTTTAAAAATTTTAATAAATCGGCTAATTTATAAAAATTAATATTAAAATTTGAAGACATATTTTCAATGAAAATGTCTATAATATTACTCACTTCGTGTTAAAATAAGTATTATTTTTACTTTTGAATTTATTGAAAAATTAATGTATGAAAATTGTCTAAATACATTGATTTTTTTAATGAACTAAAAAAAAGTGAAAGCCACATTTATTTTGAAAGAGTGAGTGACAAAAAAAAACTTGTCTTATTTAGTATTTATTAATTGTCGCAACAGTTAATGAATGCCAAATAAGGCAAATTAAAAACAATTTTAGAAATCTTTCCCTGTCCCTTTTTAGAAAAACGATTTAATTCCTTAGGCATGATATGACCACTGAAATTAAAATCCTGATCACACATTGAATCTAGAAAGTTAAAAAATTACTTAGTCTACATACATATGCAATAACAGGAAACATACATAAGGAATTAAGCTAGCTAATAATAATAACAGAGTGCTAATTAAGCTAGAAATTAAAATATATATGAGAAAGCATAGCATGCATCATGTAATTAAATTATACTAGGAGTGGAATGAATCATTTTCTTCAACTTCAGAGGCAGCTCCATTATTATCATCTTGATCAACACAAAGATGGTCATTAATTGCATAAGATTTGTGTCCATTTCCAAATGCCTTGATATGATCCTTAAGGGATCTCTTGTGCTTAAAATCAGAGCCACAAGAGCAATACCATCGCTTCCCACAATTCTTCTCATGAGTCCTCCAATCACCTCTCACAGCAAATGCCTTGGAACACTTCCTACAAGTGAAGGGTTTAAGTCCATGCTTTCTCTTGTAATGAGTTTGAAGGGTTCTGAAATCTTTGAGTGGTTTTGCTCTAGGGTGGTCTATGTTGTTCTTGCATCCTGCTGCACAGCAATAACATGGCAGTTTCAACATTGCTGTTGGTTGTGTTCCCCTTAGAGATTCTGGACCCTTTCTATATTGAGATCCATGCCCCCACATATGCATCTATACACACAAATTGTTTTCCTTTCATGCATTAGCTACCAATATATATGCATAACCAAAATGAGTTTAATTTTGATGTACTTTAACAAATTTTATATCATCATTTAATTAGATTAATATATTTAGATAATTTTTTATTAAATAATAAATTTAAAAATTAATTATTTTTACACTAATATTGTATGAAAATTAAAATTTAATGGAAAATGTTATAGGATAAACACTTTTGATATGAAAAATTAGTTATTTTAATTTATTTTAACTTACCACAAGCCCTAATATGATATATATAGCAGTATGCAAATAAGTTACCAATGAATGGGTGCAATGGTAAATGGTAATAATGACTTGGATGTAATAATTAGCTGAAAAGGGAAGCATGGAAGGAACCACACGCATAGAGGACTGAATTTTTAGTACTATTTATATCATCCAATATTAGGTCTCTTTGTTGTATGATGTAGGTTAATTAAGTTTAACTGTTAAGATTTTGAATAATTATTTTATTAATTATTACTCTAACATTATTATTTATAGCAGGACGCGCCTCCTTCATCAACACAGGGCCATGTTTAGGATTAAAGAAGCTAATTAGGTACAACATGGGTCATTTGCTACTAAAGAAAAGGTTTGGAAGCCCAGAAAGAGAATATTACAGCTACTTGTATTCATTTTTGTGAAACTTAATTAATTAATTCATGTTGCTGGGTTTAATTAATATATACATATTTGTAACCTCAACAGCAAAAGGAGTGTGGTAGAACAGTAGTTTAATTAGAGGTCGGTCCAGATAAAAGTGAAAAAAGGCAGTCTAAAAATTAGGTAAAGTAGAAACCCTAATTATAAGTACAGTTCCTTAGAGAAATTAATTGAAGTAATTAGTGAGTACCTGCATGTTATTGTATCTGTTGAAGGTTTTGAAGCAAAGGGGGCATGCGAACTGTGTAGGACCGATGAGGATCTGAGTAGGTGTTGGGATCCAATACTGTCCTCTGTTAATTCCATTTGACATAACATATTCAGAAGCAACAGTGATTTTTTCTTCTTCTTCATCTTCTTCTAATACTGAAGAATCTTGTACTACTACCGTGCTTTGAAGCCCTAAGTGTAGAGGCACCTTATTGTTATTGTTGTTGTGAACTTCCATGGCAGAAAATGAAGATTGAAGATCTAGTTGTTGTTGATGTTGATGTGTTGTTGTGATTGGTGGAGGATGAAAGTAATTGAAGGAATTGGTAGAAGGAGAAGAAGATGGAGAAGGAGAAGGAGAATAATTGAGATCCAAGAGAAGGAGGTTGTTAGTATTAAAGTCATTATTGGAGTTGCTGTAGGTTGAATCTGCCATGACCATTGAGATAGAGATAGAGAGAGTAGAAATAAAAGGAGGATATATATGACTATCACTGTCATCCATGATCACCTACAAATAGTAGTAGCAACCTTATTACGAGAAAAACTCAGGGTCACTATATTTCATGTGAAGTTGATAGTTAAGAGTCGTTTGATCAAATTTTAGTCATATAAGTTAAATAATCTAATGACTCTCAATTATCAACTTCACGTGAAGTTGACTACATCTGAGTTTCCACCCCTTATTATACCACTACTATTCTACACTATCAACACCAATAATATTACATAATTAATAAATATTATTATTTTAAATTAATATTTAATCAATAATTATTTATATTTATTTAGGAAAAATAAGGAATAAGGCACTTCACCCACAAAGAATTAAACTAGAAAATTATAAATTTTAAATATATTGACTTATAGAATTAAACTATAAATTTTTAATAATAAATAAAAAATTATCAATTATTGTTCATCAATTAAAAGTTACTTCTTTACATTTATTTACATAATAATTATGCTCTTTTATTATTTATTTTCTGGTAACAAATCTCTATATTTCGATTTTTTAAGGGGAAAAAATATCATTAGATTAGATGTTTATAAATTGTTGTATGTATACATTGTCGGTATATATATAGTCTGTTATAATTGTTGTAATAATAATAATAAACTAAAGTTTAACTAGTATATGGTTATTTTATTTATGAAGAGAGTTTAAAATCTCCATGTAGTTATACGTGTAAAATTAAATAATGATTGTCTCATAAGTAATTAGTACTACATACTTAATATTTAACGAATAAATTTATGCTTTTAAATATTTGGACATAATGATTAGATTTTCAAACGATAATTATTGATCTTTAATTTTATTCGATGCTTATATAATATAATGATTAAATTAAATATTCATTATATATATATTCTACGCCTATTATGTTTCATAATAATAAATAAATATGTATGTATATATTGTGGTATCTAGAAATTAAAAGAGGTGCTGAATAATATGTTCACCGACTTAACCAACATGTAGGAGAGAAAATAGAGAAGGCACAGTCACTTATCGAAATTGAAGTCTTGAAGACTATTTGCCGTGTCGTTATTACCTAAACATTCCTATTCCATTCAGTCATTCACTTAAACTAGAAACTACTACCTTGTATTGGATACAAAACAGTGGGTTATAATTGTACGTATTCCACCTAGCTACTTTACTTTCACTATTTCATAATAGTTATTTTTAATTTTTATATAAAAACAATATATTTTATAGAAAAGCATTAATAATATGTAGTATAAATATGCCGAAGTTACATTGGTATAGTTTCATCTAATTATTATACACAAAAGAAGCTGAAATAGTTTGTTTATTTGTTCTTTTTGCTCTCTTGTTTTTGTTTTGTCGTGGCTCCACCACCCGGGACTTTTCTGAATAGAATTTTTTGTATTACTAGTTATTATTATTGAATTCTCTACTTTTTCAATTTAATTACCTTCTTCCACCAGAAAACCAGCCATGCAACCTAACACATTGGAAACTGATGTTACTGTGTGATTTTGCTTCTTTGATGTGTATTACTCGTTTAGATAGAGTAAACTCTTTTTTTTTAAATTAATTATGTTAGGTATATATATACTAAAATCAACTATCAAAATTAATTATTATGTATTTGTATATAAATATATATTATTTAATTTATTTTTAATATATATTTTATATTTAATAATTAATTTTAATGGTTAATTTTAGTATACTAATAGTATTATTAAAAAGAATATATCTTTTGACAATTAAAAATACTGAATATAAATATTTACAAAAGATATTCCAATATTTACGTCGATATTAATTTATCAGTTAATAAAGATAAACAAAAATATATTTTTTTAATGTTGATATATTTCTTTTATAAGTAATGAATGATAGTAATTTTGTTAGTAGTTTACAAATTTTAGAATAAATAATGTCCATAATGAATTAATAATTTTACGGTTAATAACTTATGAAAAAGTGGAGGGGTAAGCAATTTTATTAAAATTTGGTCCATACTTAATCAGTAAAAAAATAAAAATAAACAATTATATACTATTAGATAATTTCATAGCATTAAAAATACTAATAATAACTCATTAATTACTACAAATTATAAAATTTGCCGATCCTAACCCTCTTCTTAACTTATAACATTAAAACAATATAGTTTTTTGTTCAGATCAGAAAGAACTATTAAGAATTGAACAAATAGAAAGAGAAAAAAAACACATGTATTATTATTTTAAAACAACAATGGCTAGCTAGCAATATAATAATAATAATAATAATAATAATAATAATAATAATAATAATAATAAGGCAAATAGTAATAGTAGTAGTTAATAAGTTAATAGTAGTAGTATTTCCGAGGGGAACATGCACAATGTGAATGTTTGACATGTTGGATTATTGTGATTTTCCGTTCCTAGGGAAGCAGATAAAAATTAGATAGATAGTTAGGTGGAATGTTAAAGCGGCAATTTTTCTTTGGCTTGCACGCTTTGGTCGGCTTGGCTTCCTCAAGGGACACAGATTCTGTCGGTGTCTCCCATAATGCTCACTCATTTTCTTCACTTCTAATAACATTACATGCAAATCAAAAACACCCTTCACTGATTCCATCTTCTACTATCTACTATCCATGCATCTTCCATCTTCCTTTTTCTCACACTATCTATAGTGATACGAGCTATTTTTGTTCACCGAACACACTTTGGAATTTGGAGTTTTGAAACCAATCACATGCCCAAGTTGAAATTATTTTCCAATTAGTATCTTTTCTTTTTTTTTCTCCCTAAAGATTCTTTTACCTTAACATTAAGGCTAAAGCATTAATTCAAGTTGGTACGTATTCATCAATAGTTATTGTTAGTTTGACTTAATTCTAAGTTGCTTTATCTAATATTCTCATGTTATGTATGTACCATAATTTTGCCATCTATACTTTAAATGGCATGCATGCATGTAATTTTTCTTTTCTTTCATGGATTATTTCTTTCTTTTATAAATAATAACATAATCCAATTTGAGCTATTTTTCTTCCATGTGGAGCCAAGAAAAATATCATAATTGTATAAAATATTCACTTAATTTATTTGTTTCCTTTTTTTTTGGGTATTTAACTTTTTTTTTTGTTTTCTATGATATCTATTAATTCGGCAGATCAAGTACTAATTTGCTGTGAATACAAAGATTATTTAAAGGTTTGTCGATAACCAATTGGTTGCAATATACACAAGACGGAATTCAAATCCTTAAATCTTGTTTAAGCGGACAAGTGAGCTAATAACTCAACTAACCAAAGTTGATTTAACTATTTTTTTTAGTTGAATCAACTAATTTTTTTTAAATATATGTTTACTCTTGCTGGGCTAGATCAAAAAGCAAGGCAGGCTTTAAGCCCAAAATTATATAGTGCCCATTTTCCTGCTTCAATATTTTTGTCATTTGATCAAGGTCTGAACCCAAACCGAAAGGTCTATTGTAGACCAAAAATCTCCTCTATATGAAAAAAAAGGGTTCTCTATTCAGTATTTAGTATTTACCAACAGAATGTATGTATAATAATAGTAATAATACACTATTCTTGTGGCATGTATGCGATTAGTAATTTTTGTCACTATTTTCTGGATGCTAATAAGAACTCTGCCTCGTGAAGAGGCATTTCAATTCTTATTCAACTTGTATATGAACAGTTTGTTCGTTTCATGTGCTTGTTTTACTGCTTACATGCTAATCTGATTAGAAGCATGAAAATGATTGCATGATTCTTAACTAAGTGATGTTTAGTTAGCAAGTATATCTTATCCGTGAAAATCAGAGCTTCTGTAGTTGCATTATGTATGTTATACATATTTTTTGTTAGACCATTTTAATCAAAGGCACTGGTTAGTTTAATATAGTTAGTAGATTGAATGCACTGATGTTTAGTTATGTATGTTTTAATATAGTTTAAATAAGAATCTTATTCATTGTTCTTGATGCAGATGAGAAGACAACCGGGTGAGAGAATATAAGATGAGAAGACACCACATCTAACTCAAAACCTTAAGGTGTCAAGTTAATGAGTCTCCCATCTTATAAACTCCTCACTCTTCCATGCTTTCTTTGATGTAGGACTAACTTCAACACTCCTCACAGTTGCAACACTAACAACTTTGTGGGTGAAGAACAAAAATTAACCAGATTCATTAAACAAATTGTTGAAATCACGATCCTTAACACATCTTTGGTTATATAATCACACCAATAAAGTCACCAATGATGGAAAATTTTACTATATACACATAATTTTCATAAATCAAGGGTGTGTTTGGAAGTAGATATAGTTACAGCAATGGATCTTTCTAGAAAGACCATGTTGCGCACATGGCTAAATTACATTTAGGCCCTTGGTGCAACCCTTTGATCAGTATCAGGTTGCTTCCACAATTCCATGGCTTGCTTGCTAGTGCTCACTTAGTGCGGTTTTTTCATTTCTTCTGTGCAGGTTTATAAGAAACACTTTGATGTATTATTGTATAGTCTACTTGACTGATTTCATGTTAAAGCTAGCATTAGTCTTAAATAATCTTAATGGGCCATTTCTTTTTTAACTTTCTTGAAGCTCCATCTTTTAATTTTGGATTAGCTAATAGATGTCATTTTTCTCTTTATTTTTGCTGTAAGTATTGGATACCAAATAGGTGGGGTCCCTTCTTTATCCTTAACACTTTATTTTTGAAATAACAAAGATTACTTGTTCATAAAACCAACTCATATTCTTTACATACATACCTTGCCTTAACTAGAGTAATTAAGTAGTTGATTATCATTCATTGTGTTGTATTCTAGTCTTGGCATGATTGTTAAATTACAATTACAATGATATAGGTGATAATTAATATGGCATTGGAATACATAACACCTGGTTGAGTGGTTGATAATTATTTTACTTATTAGTGTAAATATTAAGCATCTATGCCAGTCTTATTATATAAATTTTTTCATTCGAAACATGTTACATTATGTAATTTTAAATTCAAGCGTGATTCTTATGAAACCTAACCACGATTCTCAACAGTTTATTTTAGCTCTCTTGTCTTGTTATCCATGGAATAATAACAAGTTATATATATTTTCCTTAAACAGAAAGAGAGCAGAAGCAGAGGATGATGATTGATGTGGGTTCATGTAAACTATGTAAGGTCGTTTTCTCTAAAATGTTGTATGGCATGTGACATAAAATAAAATGTGCAATGTAAAAAAAAAAAAGAACAAAATGAGACCCTTCACCTTTGTGAACAAGGAGTGAATCTCTTTTATTCATGACCAGCCGAATAACAAAGAAAGAAAGGGGGTACCGTAGCTTATTATTATGATTATTATAATTATTAATTATGAATGATACTTTTATAGTGGCTTCACTTCACTTGCACGCCAGGGTTTTGGATCATTCGCTTCTCAATTATGTTATCCCTGATTCCCCTCCTCACATGCCTGACAGCCTTTTCCTTTTGTTCCTTCTCGCAGGTCTCTCATTACTTATTTTTGCTACAAATTAATTAAAGTCTAACAATATAAATTACTCTTAGTTTAGAACAAGATTGTTGTTCTACTTGGAGGAAAGTAGAGGAGAATTTTGTTGGTTGGTTCCTAACAAAAGCAGAGTGGTTTGGTTTTGGTCACCTCTATCCAACTAAATATAAGAGTAGAAATCACCTATTTCCAAACTCAGCCCAACAACTAGACTTGTCCCTTGCAATAATAATATTACTACTAAAGTATATTTGATTATTATACATAAGTAATACGCGACATAGAAATCATAATATTCTACGTACCTATTGTGGAGATTTAAAAAATAAAATCAAAGGGGGAAAAAAGAGAGGACACATCTTCCAATTTCCTTTCCCTTTTTTAATAACAAAAATATGTAAAGAATGCTTAAAATGATTCAATGTTCTGATAGTATTGTACTTAACTAATTATGATATTAAATTAAATGCTTCCTGACAATATATATTGAAATTATTACTAATAAAATAAATTAAATGAATAGAGTCCATTCATTCATCCAATAATGGGAGCCACTTAAAAAAGGTCTTTTTTTATTTTTTTAAATAATTAAAATTTAATATATATAATCGATAAAATTGTATTATTTTTATCTAAATTAAATCAAATAAATTGATTTGCCCAAAAATCAATAAATCAAACATTGAATCGATCTAAATTAATATTCTTTTATATAATTTTATATAAAAGATGACTACAATAACTTTATTATAAAAAATGACTAAAATATTTATATATATATATATATATTAATTTTAAAAATTTTAAATTCTAATCCTATAACGGTAAAAAAAAAAAAGAATTAAAATTTAGAATTATCAAAATTTATAAAAATAATAATTATAATAATAATATTTTAATTATTTTTTATAATAAAAATATTATAATTATTTTTTATAAAAAATATTAATTTAGACTAATTTAAAATATAATTTATCGATTTTTTAGCCAAATTAATTTATCTAATCTAATTTTAATAAAAATAATATAATTTAATTAATTATATATATTAAATTTTAATTATTAAAAAATATCTTTAAAAAAATATTTTAAACGTGGCGCCCTCCAATAATATCACATTATTTTGGCAACCCAAATGGAGAGAATATTTCTATCCTTTAATTAATTTTTTTACAACATATTTAATAAAAAAAATCCGCAAGGGGTTGGAAAACAGGTGCGATGCAGGTGATCACTGTCTATCTAACGGAGTTGGCGTGTTGCTGAAACCAGCACCACTGTGTGCGTAAAGCAGCACACCACAGGAGGGGGAGAGAGAGAGAGAGAGAGAGAGAGAGAGAGAGAGAGAGTTACAAAACGAGTGTGTGACGAAGCCATTTCACCATTTTCACTTCTCTCACCAAGTCACCAAGCAACGAAACCGAGATCAAGGTATCTAACATTTTCATTATCCTCTCTCTCTCTCTCTCTCTCTCTCTCTCTCTCTCTCGCAGCTTCTTCAATCTCATTCCATTGTTTATTTCGTTACCTTTTCACGCGATTATCGTTCTTGATCTTACACTGTTTTCTCGTTATTGATCCGTAAAGGAGCATTGCATTTTCAGCTTCTGTTGCAATCGACGCAGCTGCCGGATTTCTCTGCCTCGATTCCCGCATTTGCGTCGCGTTTAGCAGGTGGCTCCACTCTCTTGGCTCTTTTTGCCGTGTTTAGTTTCAGCCGAATTAATGACAGCGGATTTGAAGTTTGTTTAGGAGATATAATCTCGTTGTTTTGCTTGCATTTTCTACTGGATCAGATGCCACAACAATTTCCTTTTCAGTGTTTCTGTCTGTGTATTTTCAATTCTTCATTGATGAATCTTCGTGCCTTCCCGAGAGATCTCGGTATATTATTATTTCAGAAAAAAAAATATGATCCTACGCTGCATTTTTTTTAAGAATCCAATTAGCGAAAAATTGTATTCAATTTGCATTTATTATATATATATATATATATATATTAAAGCATGATTTTGGTTTTGGTGGAGTTTTGTCAGCTTCATTTGTACTAATGCGCTTTTTTTTTTCACTTAGTTTTTTGAGCTGTTTGATTAGGAATGCAGATTTTAGAAAAAAGTGATGTGAGCAAAACAAGTGGAATTAACATTGGAGGAATGGCTTTCTGACAATTGTCTTCTTATACATGCTGAATATATCTGTATGACTTTTTTTGGGTGCAGGTTAACAATTTAGGAGTAGCTGTCTCGTGTTAGTTATCTTCAAGTTTTATTGATGAATCTGTGAATATTAAATTTGTGTATGTAATTTAATTAATTAATTTGTTAATATTAATACAAATTTTGTTGTGTTCTACTGTTTCTGCACCTCATTGTCTTTGCTCTGCTTAATGTTAATTGCTGGGGATTCATTCCGCAGACTAGTTGTGTTGTCTGGCTGAAAGGATCCAAAATGAGTTGGAATCCACACATGGAAATCCACCATTACAATAACATCAGCTATCCCTATAGTACAGCAGGAAGCTTTATTGAATATTTCGAAGGTCTCACATATGAACATGTCAATTTCATCTTTTCTGGTGCATCACATGCTCAGGTGCCTGCAAAGATTTCTGTTCTATTTAGCATTTTATGTCTTTGTTTTGGTGGAAATTGTTGCACATTTCTTGTTTCCATTATATAGATCTGCTGGAAATACCCTGCTCTGTTTCACATTTTGTCTGCAAATTATTTTGATATCCTTTTGGTATTACTGGAAATCTATTAGAAAGTTCCATAATATTCGAGTTGAATTAAAATGGTATTCCATTTATATTCCAGGAAAGTTCATACCCTTCAACTACAAGCTTTTATAAGTTTGGACTTTCTGAACCTGACAGCACTTCATACTATCGTTATAATCATGGTTATGATGTAAATCATCATCATGAACCACTGGTTGACGAATATAGGAGGCCTTTGGAAAACTCAACGACTGTCAATGAGCATACTGCAGCTGTAAATACAGAATGGGGAGAAGGGGTAAACAATACCACACGAGACAATTCTATTGAGTGTATGTTCCTGAGTTTCATTTGAAGATAATTTTCATATGAAACAGATAGATTTAGATCCTCTGCCTATGCTTTGTTTAGCTGATAAAAGAGATTGAAATCAGTTAAATGAGTAATCCCACTTTTGTAATCCATCCGGTGGTTTTCTAAAGTTTTTTTTTGTCTCTTCTGTTCCAGGTCCACGAAGACATCATAGTAATTCCAATGATTATCAGGTATTTGCCTTCAAAAGTCCTGATTTATTTAGTGTTAACTCCTGTGATTGTGTTAGAAATTTGTGCAGTTACCTTTAGCTTTCCATCTCTGAGAAGCACAATGAAAGATATCTAAGCAGTTTTGCCATGTTTTACAGGTTGTTTGGCAAGACAGTATTGATCCTGACAACATGACCTACGAGGTTGGATTGAGATTCTCATATTATGATCTTTATTGGCTTAATTTACTTCTTAAAACACAGCTACTATATCTCTGGTTTTCTTAGGGTTAATGTTCTTGATACGTATAATAGTTAATCTTGCAATTAGAAATGTTGACTGCAGTTAGAAAACTGTGTCGATAACAACTAAAGTAAAGGAACATTAGTTTAGAAAATGATATTAACAGGGACTAAGTTTTGTCCTCCCAAATGGGTCACTAATATGGATCAAATGATTCCAGTGTCCTATCATGAATCATGTTTCCATTTAAGCCATATTTGAAAAATTTCTCAAGTGCAAATGTGGCTTTGTTTTCCCCCCATTTCCCTGCCTTAAGATCATATTATTTATTACAGGAACTACTTGAATTAGGTGAAGCTGTTGGAACCCAAAGCCGTGGTCTTACCCAAGAGCAGATTTCGATGCTTCCAGTTTCAAAGTACAAGTGTGGGTTCTTCTCAAGGAAGAAGTCGAAGGATGAGAGGTAATATTGGTGTTTTTAGAGTTTCAAAGCAATTGCTGCTGTTATTATCCATTTATGTCTTACTGTCAAATATTTGTTTCAGCTTTATATTTTTAACTTACTCCTGTTCTTCGGTTATTAACTTCTTTTTAACAATTCAACTTCCCTCTGGGGTAAATCGATGTTAAGCTTATTCTTTGGATTAATATTAATCACATATGCCTTTTTCTTTGCCAAACTACTAATTTCTATAGTTATATATATTATGGGGTAAAAAGGGACAAGGTGCATATCCTCACTGGAAGAGGAAATTTATATTATTCCACGAACTTATAGATTCTTGTGATCTTAAAAATACTAAGGTCATTGAGAACAAATTTACTATGGATCATAGTCCTAAAATCTAATACATCCTGTATCATAATCTGTGAATGAGAACAAAATGCTTACTCAAATGAGTAGTCAGCTCCTTTTAACTGATAGTGACTATTATCTGCTAATTTGTTGATCTAACACATTGTCCGGTTTAGGTGTGTGATTTGCCAGATGGAGTATAAAAGAGGGGACAAGCGGATCACTTTGCCTTGTAAACATCTCTATCATGCTAGTTGCGGGACCAGATGGCTTAGCATCAATAAGGCAAGATACTCATCATGAACTTGATACTTTTAGTTCTTGTTCTGGTGACAAACACTGTATTTGGCATCCACTGAAATTCATATGATTTTAAACTCTGTTTTTCTTCTGCATGTTTTTTCAGGCTTGTCCTATATGTTACAGGGAAGTGTTTTAGCCAACAGAAATAACCTCGGACAAATTTGTAGAAGTAACCTGCATATGATTCTATTCTCCTTTAGTCTGGGGTCTTTCATAGAAATACATTTATTTGTTTCCTTTTTTCCTTAGTGAGACGAATCATTACTTGGTTTAGGGGAAAAAAAATGCAAAGATAGCTTTGGCGTGGGTCATAATCCCAAAGTTTTATAAAATATTATGGGACGATTGACAATTTGACATGCATCGTGTTGTATTGGATAACCTGGATTTTATGGTTTGTTTTTGTATAACTTTTTAGTGTGCTTATATTCACGTACTTATTGTCAACTGCTTAATAAGTGTGTTTTTGTTGAAGGGATCGGTACATCACTTGAAATTGCATGATGTATCCCGTATCCACCAATTTTATGACATTATTTAAACTTCTATCGATCAGGGTAGTTACATCATTGGACAAAGAAGTGATTAACTTTCCTGCGCTTTAATCAGTCTTTATGATAGTACAATCATTGGAGGTAAAAGCTACATTTTGTGCTGGCATCAAGCATTTGCATTTGGACAGACTTAAATCTTGTACATATAGTTTGATGACATAGTCGAAGTTGTTTGCTCTAGATAGAGATGCTTGTATTGTATCTCTGATTTTAAAAAAACATATGAAGTAACTAATGTTTCACGCTGGCACTTTAGTTGTTATTTGCTAATAATCAGAGTTCATTTCTAATTTATAGGATCAAAGACTGTAGACTCTGGTTTTTTCATTCCTCTTGGTGTTGTTCTGATTTGCAATTATGTATTAATGGGACTCACAAGTGTATGTATAGATGGACGTTATACTGTTCAGGGTCATTACATTACACTCTGCATATAAACAACGAAAAATCTCATCCCAGTTCATCAAGTGGACCAAAATATAGTAATATCATAGCGGGAATGAGGTTAATGACTCGATCTTATAGCTGAAAAGACAATCGATGATAAAAACATGTGAACGTGGAAATTCGTTTTCATACGAAATTGATAGTCGAAAACTGTTAAATGACAATTTAATTAAATTTGTCAAATTATCTAATAGTTTTTTTATTGTCAATTTCACATGAAACAATTACATGAACTGCACGTACGTTTTTATCCATAAATTATTTATACTTCACTTCAATTGCTTTAGTGCTTCAACCAGCTCATGTAACTCCTTGGAGGAGCTTCCACTGCCACCGACAGCCTTAATAGCTTCCTCTCTCAATGCTTTTGACCTTTCCTTTTGGATGCTATCCGCACCCATGGACTGATGTATGACCCGACCCAGATCATCCGGGTCAAACAGAGAATCTGCCCCATCAGATACCATCACAGCAACTCCCATAACCTCCACCAACCACCATGCATTAACAAATTGGTCAGCCTCCATTGGCCATCCGAATAAAGCAACCCCAGCTGCTACCGCCTCCAACACTGAATTCCACCCACAATGGCTCAGGAACCCACCCACAGCTCGATGACCCAAAATGCTCACTTGTGGAGCCCATCCCCTCACAAGTAGGCCCCGACCCAAAACCCGATCCTCAAACCCATCCGGCACTGACCCGTACCCTTTCTCCACGTGCTCTGCTGTGGTTGCCTCCTTCACCACCCAAACGAATCGGGTCCCTGACCTTTCCAACCCGGCCGCCAAGGCCTCCATGAGCTCCTTCCTCAACAGCTTTTGACTCCCAAAGCACACATACAAAACCGATCCATCTTCCTCACACCCATCAAGCCACTCCAAAACATTACCGGATCCGGTATTCGGGCTCCGATCGACACGATTAAACCCGCCACCAACTCCAATCAAACACAAGGGGCCCACCCCAAAAACCCGCGAATGTCCCATTATTTTGCTCACGTGCTCCAAATATGGACCCTCCAGCGCACGTGACGTGTTGAATATGTAACCCCAACTTTTGGTCGTGTTAGCGATCATGCTCTCCCTCACGAACTCTGATTCCGATTCCGATTCTTTATAGAGTCGTAGAAGCGACGGAAGGTGCTCGTTCCTAAACGACGGGGCTCCGAGCAGGTCAGGGAACTCCACCACCGGACGGGCTCTGAGTGCCGGCGCCTCCGGCCAGGTGCGGTGGAAGATGATGGCCAAGAGAGCGGAGCTGGACTGAAAGGCGATTCTCTTGATACCGAGTTGGTCAGCGAGTTGGTGAGTCCAGCCAAGGAAGAAATCGGAGATAAGAGCCACAGGGGGGTTAGTGTGGGTCCTACAACACTCAATGATTGGAGTTTGGAGTTTAGAGAGGGCGTTGATGAAGGGGTAATTTCCAATGTTACCAACATCGCGGACGTGTTCTACACGCGCCGGAAGGGTAGGGTGAGAAGGGAAAGGGAGTGTGAGTGTACGGATGGTTGTTGGGTGGGTTGTTAAGAGGGGTTTGAGGATTGGGAGGTTGTTCGGTGTGATTATTATGGTTATGATTAGACCTCTTAGAGCTAAATTGTGGGTGAGGTCTAGGAGTGCTAGGATGTGGCCTTGAGCTGGGTATGGGAACACCAGGATGTGAGTGTTGTTACTGTTGACGGAAGAACAAGACATGTCTTCGTTTTTTTCTTTTTTTATTGCTTTGTGGTGTGTAAAGAATTGAATCGAGGTTTGTCTGCCGATGAGATGAAGAATGAAGTTTATCATAATAATAACTAATAAGCAGTGATTGGACTGCATAGGATTATTGGGTCAATCATTATTGTCTGCGGAACTTTTCAAGATAAGAAAATTCAAGTGGGTACCGGGTCGGTTAGGGCCAGGGGTTCTTTGTTTATGGTCTGGGCGGATCTGTTAGTCCAAGTTTCTGTCCAAAAATAAAAAATAAAAATACAAATTTAATAAGAGAAAATTATCATTTTTATTCGAGTAAATATCCAATTCGATCTTTGTTCATTTTTACGAAAGACAAAGCGATTTCTATTAAAGAAAAGAGACACTTCGATCCTCAACCTTTTTATTTTGGGATAATATGATTTCTATTAAAAAATTCATTAAACAATAACAAAAATTAGTTTTGTAGGAATTTTATTTGTATGCTATGGAGGTTTTAAACCTCCACAAACTATTAATAGATTTGTTTTTTAAAAATTTCTTTTTCAATGGTGGTTAAGTGAAGACAAATAATTGGTGAAAATGATGTCGCAAAAAAAAGTAATTGTAGTACAATATCTTTAAAAGGAAAAAAATAACATCTAATAAGAAATGAAAGAAGAGAACTTTAATATTGATAATATTGATATTGGTGATGATAATGGTAGAGGAGATAATGATGATGATAAAATATGGTTACACAATAAAAATAATAGAAGTAGGAGTGATAATAATGAAGATGAAAAAGGTAGTGGTAGTAGTGGCACTAATTAGTTATATTGTTGAAAAAAAATTTGTGGGAGTTTAAAACATCCACAAAATACAAATAAAATCCCCACAAAAATAATTTTTGTTATTATTTAACTATTTTTTTAATAGAGGGATCGTATTGTCCCAAAATAAAAAGGTTAAAGACCGAAGTGTCTCTTTTTTTTAAAACATGGATCGCTTTATCCTTTGTGAAAATGGACAAAGACCGAATTGAGTTTTTACTCTTTTTATTCATACAAATTGAAAGCATTGATATATCTATACATAAAAAAAGAAATTATTATTTATACTAATGAAATATAGATTTTGTACAATAAAATTATCCAAATACTAAAAAATTATCTAAAAATCTCAAATTACTCTTATCTTTATCACTACTATTATCATCTCTTTCTCTTCGCATTTCTTTTTTTATTTTTCTAATTTTCTATTTTTCTCATTTCCACCCCTCTTCACAATGGACTTCCGTCGCCGGCTTTTCCTAATATTACTGCAGCGACCAAAAGATCCACAATTACCACCATTACACTTTTTCCTCTACCTCCCAAGGCCTCCGACGCCCTCCTACTTTCGACCTGCTTCGTCGAAAAGCAAATCCTATCTCTGCTTCCAAAAATCTTGAATTTACTGGACTCTCTAAAACACTGTCACGCAACCTCCATCAGTCATAACGACTTCAATACACCAATCATTAGCACCGTTGCACGACCTCCATCATCCACAACGAGCAGATGTTGCAAAGCGCGAGGACGCGGTCTCCGATGAGGATTGGATTCCATGGCTTCGCAAAAAGATTGGAAGAGAATTTTATCTACTGGTGGTTGTTGTCGCCGGAGAACTAGAGGGCGAGCAGTTTGCTAAGGACCATCACCGATGACTTCATAACGCCTGGTTGTGGAATGGTACTCTTCAGACCCTTCATCCTTTCTCTCATTTTCTATTACCCCTTTATCATTGTTGTTGGTGCTGTTGTTGTTGTTAGAGAATGTGAAAAGGAATAGAGACGAAATGGTAGACTTGCACCTTGTGAATTGAATTTGTGGCCTTAGATCTGTTTCTTCTGTAATGATGTGGTTGCACTGGTTCAATTAATTTATGGTTCTTCTCTATTTGATGTGTTCTGCTACTGTTATTGGTGCAACAATACACATGTTTCACACACACACACACAGAGAGAGAGAGTAATATAATGATAATTCAGATGATAATAAGGGTAATTTTGAGTTTTTAGGTATGCAGATGATGATAAGGGTAATTTGAGGTTTTTAGATAATTTTTTAGTGTTTGAATAATTTTGTTGTGCGGAACCATGTTTCATGGATACAAATAGTAATTTCCTTCTTCTATGGACAAATGTGTTAGCGTTTTCAACTTTCGTAGGTAAAAATGATAGTTGACTCATTTAATAATCTTTTATGGTCATTGCTATCGTTGGCCTCCTCTTCTCTCGTCGAACTTGACATAAGCTACAATAGGATCACCTCCTTGTCTTGTAAGAATCTAGTTTTTGATAAATAGATTTTTTTTGCTATTTTAAAATCTATCTTACAAAATCCTGAATCCCGGCCCAGTAAAAAATAGTGAGGCAGATCCAATGGTTAAAAAAAACAAAATTTAAAAAAAAACTTAAATAAAAAAGACCATTAATAACGTCAAAATTTACTTTATGAGAGTAATTAATCTCCCTAAGTCAAATTTGACTAGTTGGTATTAAATATTAGCTTAACATTGATTTATTTTTCTCACTAGAGACTTTTAAACCCGAAAACACTTTTAGTGATGGTTTGCGTGCGCTGAGAAAAACTCTAGTAACTGAAAGTCTTAGAATCAATGGTAAAAATAATTTCTACCCAACTAAATGTGTCTCAAGAGTTATGTAAGCCATCCATTCATGATTTACTTTTTTAAGAATAAATATTAGCCATTAATTATTTTACCGCACGGTAAAAGTTACTCGAACTGAATTTCTAGCTAGTATTTTGCAAACAACTACTAAAGATCTCGAATCCTCTTGCTTGTTTTCAAAGCAACACGCCCCTCTCTCAGCCTCTAGGCTGAGATTATCTCAGTCCCTCATCCCTCTCTACTGTGTTTTCAACTCCGAGTAACTAACTGCAGTTAATTGCTAATAAGCTTGACATGCAAGTGCAGACAAAGCTTCGTCGTTTTCACGCCCCTTCTTCATTAAAGCCCAGCCCTTGACCACGAAAATTTCAGACTCTGTTACCATCATAAATTCAGCAGGACTGTGATTTATTATTTAAGAAAGCATTGGTCACAAAATTCACAAACACTTTATGCATTTTATTACTTTTTACCTTGTTTTAGAGTGAGAAAATGAGAGTAAATTCTGTATTACTCCTCTATATCCTAATCCTTATTCCTTATTGTTCATACATTCTTCTTTAAGTGTTTTTCAAGGAATCAAGCCATATCAACACAAACCTTTGCCTGTTTTCGGTAATTCTTGTGTTTATATCGAAATTTTGGTAAGGTAGACTCTTGTTCCTTCTCTTTTTTTTTTCAACAGTAGACATGATAAATTTTTACTCTCTTTCATGTATAGAAAACTCCTGTTGAAGCACCCATAGAACACAGCTAAGGAGTTAGAGAAATTTGAGCTCAAAGTAGTTGAATTTCGATGTTTTTATGATACTTTCGGCAAAAAAAAATTGCACCATCACCAGATGTGCTTATGTCCTTGTGTATACATTTTATAGTGTGTGAAAAGTTTAATAACTAAATTAAATAAGAGGTAAAGGTTATGATTGGTGCGAAATTTATAACCCACAAACTAACCGGCAAGTGCACCGGGTCGTACCAAGTAATACCTCATGTGAGTGAGAGTTGATCCCACGAGGATTGATGGATCAAGCAACAATGGTTATGTGATTTACTTATTTAGGTAAACAGAAAATGATATTTGAGAGTTCAATAACATTAAACAGTAAATTCAGAGAATTAAATAAGCAAGCAGTAAATTGAGATAAAATATATATGCAGAAAACAGTTAAGGCTTCAGAGTTATCTATTTTTCAGATTGACTTTTCTTACTAACTAATTTAACCAAGCAAGATTTAATTAATGGCAAACTATACGTGACTAAACCCTAATTCCTTAGACCTTTTTATTCTCCTCTAAAATTCATCAACCGCCAATTCCTTGGTCACTTAATTCCAATTAGAGGGTGAAGTTCTATTATAGTTTATATGCCACAGAAATCCTAATTACCCAAATATAAGAGGATTATATGTCACGTATCCTGTTAAGTCCAGATAATTAGAAATTTAGGAGAATATGTTTTCAAGCTGTTGTTCAAGTAAAGAGCTTTTCTAAGTTATACAAGAACTCAATTAGAAAAAGGGTCATACTTTTGTTCCACCCAAATTCATAAGATAAAGAACGAAAATAATTCTTGAAATATAAATCAGTACATGAATTAAAATAGAAAAATAATAGTATCAATCCATACAATAGACAGAGCTCCTAACCTTAACAGTGGAGGTTTAGTTTCTCATGGTTCAAAGAGAAAATAAGGATTCAGGTAAACTGTGAAGTGCGGAATGAGGTTAGAGAGAAGAGAAGTGCTGATTCTCTTTCCTTTTATATCTAATCCTAATTAATTTAAAATCTATTTTCTAAAACTAAAATAATATCTTTTTCTATTTTAAAATAAAAAACAAATTTAATCAAAATTAATTAAACTATGCGTGCAGCTTTTGGAAGAAGATTGGGGACCACTGGTATTATCAGGATCCACGTTGAACTTGAAAATTTCCAAGTTCAGCGTGGAATAGGCCGTATTGCTTCCATGCTTTTCTTTCGAATCCACGCTGAACTTGGAAATTCCCAAGTTCAGCATGGGATAGTACATGGATTTCCCTTAGTGCGTGAATTCCACGCTGAACTTGGAAAATCTCAAGTTCAGCGTGGACAAGGCCAAACTTGACTGGATGGAGGGTTAGTGCTCCATGTTGAACTTAGAAAATTTCAAGTTCAGTGTGGAGTGGACAGTATCAATTTTTCGTTTTTTCCATTCTCTAGCCTTGACTTAAACTCTGCGAAATTTGTCCAAAATGCCACCTGAAATAAACATAATTGCAGACGACTCAAAGTAGTATTCATAGTGGATAAAATATATTAAATCTTGATTAAACTTAGTAATTCAAGTGCAAATTCACTAGAAAAAGATAGAGAAAATGCTCACGCATCAATGATTAGTTAAAATATGTTTGTGCTTATTTTTTGTATTTATATGAGCCACTTTGTGTTGATTTTGTACTTGATTTTTAATTCTAAAAATTCAGTGATGCTTTTCTAATTTTAGATTGTTATTTGAGTAATATATGAAGCTTATTTACCTCTGAAAAATATATGGAATAGCCAAAGATTAATGGAGTACTTAGGGTTTAAGATTTAAACCTTAAACATCACTAAAAATAGAGAAAAATATAAAATTGTGCCTCTGAAAAATTTCAGCACGAAAATTATGGTGAAAAAGAGTTAAGAAGAAGTGAAAAAAGTCATTTCAGATTAAAAAAAGGCTAAAAATATAATATAAACAAGATATAATTAAAATTATGAATTGAATAGGTTTAGGAGTAAATTAATAGTTATATAAATTATTTGGGTCAAAGTGATATTTAAAATAAAGTTTTAAATTTAAATAAAAATTTTAACAAAAATTAGAAGTAAATCGATAAAAAATGGTAATTAGAGCAAGTAAATAAATTAATGAAGAGTAAATTAGTTTTCAGGTTCCTAGTGGTAAAAACTAGTCTTTAATAAAAATATTAGGAGTAATTTGGTCATAGAAAACTACTAGGATTAATCCGATAAATTTTTTACGCTAAACAAGGTTCAACGATAAAACTAGAATACTTAGGTGTAAAAATAAAATATTTAGGCATAAAACACAAAATAAAAAATGACTAATTAACTTAATGAAGGTAAAAAGACCTTGTAGTGAAAATATGTGAGTATAATGGTAAAGTAATAACATTAGTGATAAAAATGTCATTAAAAATATAAAAAAAACAGTAAAAAGAGAAGTTAAGTAAAAAGGATAGAATGGTAAAATGATATAAGGTTAAAATATTTTAAGAAAAAGACTGGGCACAAGTTTTTATAAAAGAAGGACAGAGAAGTCCCTTAGAGATAAATTTCATTTGAGATGTGCCACAAAAAAAGAACTGTAAACCTCAAGGTGCTAGAGGTTGTTTGGAAGCGAGTATTACCCACTAACTGTTAAAATTTTGTTTTTCCTTTTGTGCACATATTATGGCATCAAACTTTACGACGATTGCCGGTGTCATGAACTGGTGTTATTCCTAACCATGTCGACACGTATGCACAGATGGACGCAATCAGAAACCATATCTAGAACTAATTCCCAAGTAACGTCGGGTTGCGAATAGTCAACCAACGCATGAGTTGATGGCCTGCATAAGACTAGATATGCATTGTACTTGGTTGCTGCCTTCTCCTTGTTTGTGATTACTTACTTGTACCTGTGATTGTGTTTTATCTCTACTTCTTGTATTTTGTACTTGGTTACTATTCTTCTATACACTTGTGCTTATACTTGTTTGCGTGACTTATCTATATAACTGCGCGAAATCTTATACTTAAACTGCGAAAATCCTTAGATTTTTTTAGTAGTATCCTATTGGAACTTTAGGTTCTCATCCCTTACTTCTCCCATTCTGCATATGTAAACTGGCGAGATCTTCTATGAGTTTCCAACCTTGAGATAGGCGAGTAGTATTAGCATTACTGGTGGGTCAAAGCGACTTCTTTTACTTTTCACACAGCACTTTTGTGTTTCTTTAGCTGCCAAGGATCGGTGACCAGCAGTAGTTATAATAGTAGTAGCAGTAGTAGTAGTAGTCTTTACCCTCATTCTGTATAGACATTTAGAGGGCTAACAAGTTAGAATGACAGGTCCCAAACTAGGGTGACTCTTGTGAGTCGAGGCCTGTTAGTATAAATATGGAGTCTGTAAATATTTTCATGAATAAACAATGACGCAACCCGGTGTGAACTATGATGTAGTAAATGATCCTTCGAGCATATATGTATGATATTACTACGTTTTATGTGTTTTCTATGCTTCATGTAGACATTATCTGTCTAATTATTACTTATTCTATTATATCTATATATCTGACATGCGATCTCAACTAGTACTACAGGCTCATATGTATATATTTAATATAAAGTCTAGAGTCTCTAAGAAAAATTGTGAAGTAGCGCCTGGCAACTAGCATTGGTTATGACGCTCTAGAAGTTGGGTCCTTACATGCCTTCCTCCATTGCTTGACTCAACAAGCTCCAGAAGTCCTGTGTCGATGATAATTCGCTCATGTCGCCACCACTGTAAGTGGTGGAGCAGGGCTTGTATGTCGCGAAGGGATACTTCTGCTAAAAGATGAATTTTTTGTCGTCGTCATCTCATGAGAGCCCATCAGCAAAGAAGAAGTCATGGGTTGGAAAGCTGGTGAAGTATGAAACGTTTAACGAAAAAAATTAGGAGTAGTAAAATTTTTCTGTCAGATTTAGTCAAGAGATATGATGGAGGGGTCGTCATGGCTCACTTTTGAGATAAAACAGGAATCAATATGAGTGTAGTTTTTTTATAAAAGTCATTTTGTCCTAATTTAAAATAGAAGAGACTAAGTTAGATATTCACTTCTTTAAAATAATAGAACAATATTAATTAGGATGGATATATAAAATTAAGAGAAAAATTCACTCTCTTCCCCTGCGAGATGCTAAAATGACATTTTCCTCCCCTCTATTTTATAAATGTACATTCCCCTCCCTTCTAACTTTTAAAAAACCTCATCTTTAATCCATTTTAAATTTTGTGTTAACTAATATTAACTTTATCCATTTTTTAAGAAAAAATAAATTATTTTTTAAAAAAAATCCATTAGCAAAAATTTTATTTTTATCATTAAATTTTGCTTATCAAAATATCCTTTAATAAATTATTTTTTTATTGATTAAATTATATTTTTACCAAAATACTTTTAAAAAATTAATAATTAAATTATTTTTCAAATATACCTACTCTTCAATAATTTTTTAATTATTAAATTGTGATTTTACCAAAATTTTTGTTAACAATTATTTTATATTTTACTATTAATTTTTCGATATTAATATATATTATTTTAACATTAAATTAAAAATTTTTACCACTGTTAATATGTATAACAATTAATATATATTGGTATTGAAAAATAATCTTATTAAATTTTTTTATTTAATGTTAAAATAATATATATAGATATCAAAAAATTAATAGTAAAATATAAAAAAATTGTTAACAAAAATTTTGATAAAATTATAATTTAATAATTAAAAAATTATTGAAGAATATTTAAAAAAATATAATTATTAAATTTTTTTAAAAATACAATTTAATCAATAAAAGAATAATTTATTAAAGAATATTTTAGTAAGTAAAATTTAATGATAAAAAATAAAATTTTTGTTAATGAGTATTTTTTTTAAAAAATAATTTATTTTTTTTAAAAAATAGATAAAGTTAACATTAGTTAATACAAAAGGTTTAAAATAGACTAAAGAAGAGATTTTTAAAAGTTAGAAGGGAGGAGAATGTACATTTATAAAATAAAGGAGAATAGAGTGTCATTTTAGCATCTCGTAGAAAAAAGACGTGTAATTTTCTCTTATTAATAATTAAAATTAGTCAAATCAATTAAAATATCTTAACGTATAGATTTTTGCTTTTAAAATTAAACCCTAAAAATAAGATATTAAATGGACTTAATTTTGATTAATCTAAAAAAATATACGAACCGGCTCGCATGGTAAACAAATTGCCTATTTACTTTAATATTTTAGTAATTTTACATTTTTAAAAGTCAATCTAATCATAATTGAAGATCCAATCTAACTCAACTAATACACCCACGCACCCCCTAATCTGAGGGAAAAAAAGCCTAGTTCAGTATTGTTTAAGAAAATTGTAGCTGTTTAAAGTTCTAGTTGTTTTTGTCCAAATTGGTTTCTGTTAGATTACGGACCTCAAAATTCAAAAGAAGTTGCATTTTAAAACATTGAGCCAATGTTAATGATGATGGTAAGATAACACTAGAAGGGATAGAATCGTCCTGGGAAAAAAATAACAAAAATAGGGGATAAAATCCTTCCTTTTGCCACCAAGAATCATATAAACTATATGCAGCATAAGTTTTAATTAGGGAAATGGCCAACGTCAAATGGCATAGTTTTTATACCACTTCAAAGATCGTGAGTTCGAATTTTTTTATTTTTGAAGCCTTCAAATAACATCATCTCTTTATACTTATTTAACAGATCGCGAATTTGAATTTTTTTAATTTTGATTAAAAAAATAGAGAACCTCAAATCTCAATTAAGCAAAGGTAGTAGTAGCCTATGCTCGTTATATGTAACTATTTGTCTATTTTTTTATTGTTCTTTTCACTTTTCCTACTGCTTGTTCTTTTTTTCCTATTTTTTTATTTTTGTTATTATCGTCGTTGTCACCACCACTATACTATCACCATTCACCTCCTCTTTCTTTTCTCATTTGAAATTTTTAGATTTTTTTCTTTCTTTTCTCCTTCCTCCTCTATCATTATTACCACCGTTATCGTTATTGTCATCATTTTTGTCTTTTTCTTATATATATAAAAGTTTAAATCCAAAATGCATCGAAATTTTTGAATGATGACGAACACAAACTCATTTCAAAACAAGTTCAAACCAAAATGCACCAAAATTAAATCCAGAATGCACCAAAATTATTTAATGATAACTCAAAACTCCTTCTTCTTCTACTCCTCCTCTTCTTCTTTTCTCATCTTTCTCATTCATTATAACTGTCGTCACCGCCACCACATCACCACCTCCATCTCCTTCTCCTCTTCTTCCTCCTTCTTTTCTTATTTGAATTTTTTCGATCTCCTTTTCTTTTTTCTCCTCCTCCTCCATCATTATTATCATCATCGTTATTGTCGTTATTGTTGTCTTCTTTTTTTGTATAACAGTTTAAATTTAGAATGTATCGAAATTTCTTAATGATGAGAACACACAAATAAACTCAATTTAGAACAAGTTAAGACTAGAATATACCAAAATTAAATCCAAAATGCATCGAAATTCAAATTCAAAATGCATCGAACTCTTCCATCTTCTTCTTTATCATTATCATCATCTTCTTCTTTTTTTTATTTGTTTTCTTCTTGTTATTTTACTTTTTCATTATTCTTTTGATTTTACTTTTTTAATAAAAAAATAAAAAATCAAATAAAAAATAAGAAAGGTATAATGTCGCAAAATTATTAGGAAGAGAAGAAGAAAAAGAAAAAAAACGCAGTAATAATAACAATAAAAAAATAATAATGAGAAAGAAATATACGAAAAAAAATATAAAAAAAAATAAAAACGCAAAGAAAAAAGAGAAGGAAGAAAAAAGCAACGCAAAAACATTCACATATTTAAAATATATATTTATACTCTGACTAATAAAATTAATTTTTATTAAGTTTGAATCAACTTAAATAAATTTAATTGCTAAAAAATTTAAACATATAACATAACTCAAATTATTATGAATGATGAGTATGAGAAGCCTTACGGTATAGAGGCCAATCTCACCAATATCACTACACCATATAAGCCTATGGATCTTCTCCTCCACCTCCACCACCATTGAGAGGTCCATATGAACTAATCTTGGATTATATTCATTAAAAAGTAATATTGCTTTGCAGAACTTATTACAAATTTGGGTTTATTATATATTAACACTTCAGCATGGTACTATTCGTACCAAATGTAATAGGTTTCTATAGAACAGAAAATTACATGAGATTAATGACTCGATCTTATAGCCGAAAAGACAAAACGAATGATTGAAAAAAAAAACATTTGTGAATGACCAAAAGTAGTAATTAACATGCATGTTCTAAGTTGAGATAATATTTAATTTGGTTTTTTAATGTATACTCAAATTTTAATTTAATCTTTAAAATTTTAATTGTCTTTATTTAGTGTTTAAATTTTAAGAATGTAATTTATATTAAAAATAATTTTTTAATACATAGACGTTAATGAACTGTTTTGGATAGCTGGACGTCATATTAGACTCTATAAAACAAAGTTATTTTAATTTTGATATTTAAATAATTTAAAAATATCATAAGTAGTATTTATTAAAATATTTTCTCTTAAAATAAGTGATACAATATCGTTTTTTAGTTATTTAAATGTCAAAACTAAAACTACATCATTTTATATATTTTAGTGTGATATTTAATTATTTATGTCAATATTCTATTAATATTTATGTGTTAAAAATTATCCTAAAGACCAATTAAATTACGTTTGCAAAGTTTAAAAACTAAATATAAATAATTAAAATTTAAAAAATTAAATTAAAATTTTCATACAAATTTAGAATTACAAATTTAGAGGCCAAATTAAATATTAACTCGTTTTATATTCCTATAAGATAGCTAATGATAAACTATATATACAAAATAACAGAATTACAAGTTATAAACCCAACTTAAAATAATAATATTAACTTAATTTACCCCGTCAACTGGAGACTCCGCATATACATAATTTAGTTACAATAACCTTACAAGAGCTTTAATTTCCCACATACTCTTCTATCTTAGATAAACCAAGTCACAAGGTGGAAGTGATCAAAGGAAAAATTGAGCAAATTAAACTTATTATAATAACGGGGAAAAACAAATATTAATGTAGCTATTTACAGCGACAGATAGCGATTATTATATATACCAAGTCAGATCTCAAGGGAATTTTCTTCGGTGCAATTTGTCAGGTGTGGTAGTTAGCCTGTTGATGACATTTGACAAAGATGTGTAGTAATAAGTTTAGCACTAAATCATCACCTCCACCGGCATCTAAGCATACAACAGCTGTGAAGAAAATTAATTTAGTTTTGC
Source organism: Arachis hypogaea (assembly GCF_003086295.3). Lineage (NCBI taxonomy): Eukaryota > Viridiplantae > Streptophyta > Magnoliopsida > Fabales > Fabaceae > Arachis > Arachis hypogaea. The sequence goes on along the minus strand of NC_092038.1, from coordinate 3,421,448 downwards.
TAATAATCATCAGCAATTTTTTTACGAGTATATTACATGCATGTATATCAAAATCAATCACTAAATTAAATTAATTATTAATATAAAATACATATTAAAATATAAAATATATATTAAAATTAAGTTCAACAATATATATTTATATAAATAATATTTTTTATTTTTTAATATAAAATGTTTAAAATGGTTGGACATTAATCTTCTTATGAGAGTAAAAATATAAATAAGTTATGGAATTAACTTTTATATCAACAAAAATAAAGGGTGGTGTAAAACTATTTCAAAATGAAATAATATATACATATATGAATGAGCTGTATCCTCGAAAACACGTTTTATCTAAAGATATTGAACAAATCTACCGTGTACTTGTTCAGCCAAATGCCATCATCATACATAGTTATATACCTTGCACGCACTCTTCTTGACTTTGTAAATTAAACTTTGATGTTGAAATATAAAAAATATTAACATCTGCAGTGTTAGGTGACATTTTAAATCATTATTAGGGCAGTTTTTTAATCCATTTCATGTAATCTATCTCTAAGCTGCCATTGAATGCTAACACTATATAAAGGATGAATTACAATCCTTACTTTGCCAAGCAAGAAGAAAAGACTACAAGTGTTCAAAGTTATAAACACACAAGAGATTAAGAGAAGATAGATGGAAACCTCAATGAGGCCAAGGCATTGGCCTCAACTCATCATGTATGCATTAGCATTTTGTCTGATTGCTATTAACAACGTTGCTGCCATTGATGAAGGGAAGCAACCACCATACTACTTTTATCCCCATCCAACTCCGCCATATCATGATGAAGAACATCCACCTCCCTATTACTACAAACCGCCACCATTTCATTACAAATTCCCACCTTCTTTACCTCCTTATGGCCACAAATCTCCACCTCCATCTCCCTATCTTTATAACTCTCCACCGCCTCCTCCGTATGTCTACAACTCTCCACCCCCGCCATCTCCATCACCACCACCACCATATGTTTATAAGTCTCCACCTCCTCCGTCTCCATCATCACCTCCTCCATATATATACAAGTCTCCACCTCCACCATCTCCCTCACCACCTCCACCATATATTTATAAGTCTCCACCTCCGCCTTCACCATCACCACCACCTCCATATGTATACAAGTCTCCTCCACCACCATCTCCTTCGCCTCCTCCACCATATATTTACAAGTCTCCACCTCCACCTTCTCCTTCGCCTCCACCTCCCTATATATACAAGTCACCGCCTCCGCCATCACCTTCACCACCTCCTCCATACATATATAAATCTCCACCTCCACCTTCTCCATCACCTCCTCCACCATATGTTTACAAGTCACCGCCACCACCATCATATTCACCACCTCCTCATTATATATACAAATCCCCACCCCCACCGTCTCCATCACCTCCGCCATATCATCCCTACCTCTATAACTCACCCCCACCGCCGGTGTACGGATAATTAAGCTTGGACTAAGTACAATTTATTTTTTTCTTTTTCCTTTTAAAAGTTTTACTACTAGCATTGTGCTATTCAATACAGATGATTGTTGAAGTTTGTAATCGAGCATGGATAAATAATAGAGAGTCCACAACTAAGTACTCCACACTATGAATGTGGACTATGTTGTGTCACTATATGTGTGTGTACCACTATCCTTTCAATTAATTAATTCAGATATTCGTTTTGATTTCATGTATCAAATTTTCATATACTATCTACGGCTATATTATACATACAAGCCTTTTTTATTTACAAGTCTTATAAATTGGGCCAAATCCAACAAAACACACGCATATTTTATTCCTCCACTCGAATGTAAAGACACGCGCGTCAGTAAAACGTTTTCAAAACGTACTACTCACCATTATGAATCGCTCTTCCTCTATTACGTACATATATAGTAGATACTGTTAAAAACAAGAGACTAAACTGGAGAAAAGATTTATATATTATTTAATGTATTCAAGTTATCTCAAACGATACAATATAGAAGGGTATTTATATGAGTTAAGAGAATCGTAATAATAAAGACGTAATATTCTATAATAAATATTCAGATATACTAAATAATTCTAATTGATCCTAATTATATTCTAACAGATACAATAATTAATAGATTAAAATAAAAATACTAAGTTATTCTTGATTACAAAACCTAAGAATTTTTTTTCTGCAGATAAATTATTGTTATACGTTTTTGATATTATGATTTTTGTACTTAAGGCACATATTCTATAAATAAATAGTATATTCTTGAAGAAAAATAACTCTTTAAAACGATACGATTCTTCGCAGAGATAAAACTTTTCAAAAATAATGTAATCTTTAGGCATAATTATTCATAGATTTTTAAAATCTATCTCAAATTTATCATCATTGTACAAATATATAATGCAGGCTCATGTCCTTACATATAGTTTGGGGTTTAAAATTAATGTGGTCACTCTACCTTACGGTTATAGAAAAAATGACAAAGTGATTCTTGATTTTTTAGTCTGTAAATGTTTAAGTCCCTAAAAATTTAAAAATATATTTAAATTTCTGACTTTTTCAAAATTTAAACATATTAGATTCCTGAGTTTAATTTGTCCAATTTTAAAATTTTTCTCACGTGTGCATCTGTATCAACCAGATCAGTACAGCGAGAGTCACATTTGATTTTTCTATTGAGTCTGACAGACCTAAATGAACATGAGAGATCGATAAGTCCAAATTTTGAAAAGATCAAGAACTTAAATGAACATGAGAAATCGATAAGTCCATATTTTAAAAAATAAAGAATTAAATGTATTTTCAAATTCTAAAAAACTTAAATATCTGCATATCAAAAGGTTAAAAGACATATTTGTCATTTTTCTTAAATTATAATTAGGAAATTAGGTAGAAAAATCTCTGGAGTTCTTTTGACTCATAAATAAATGGCAGTGAATTATATGGGGTAGAAGTAGTGACTGTCTTTCTATATGTGTAAAAATGTAGTGTTTACTCTTTTATTATGCCCAGTGTATATGAGAGAGAACTTCACTTTACCATAAATGTTCAGATGTAACAGTGGCCTTTACTATTTTCATCACTTGAAGAATTAGTAACATTTTTAAATTGAATTAAATTTAGGTGGGTTAATTAAAGTGAGAGAATAAGAGGACAATAGACTTTAGCGAGTTGAATTTTTTTTAGATTGATTATTGTGGTGAATAAAATATGGGTCAATAAAAATGACTCCAAATAATTTCAGATTATGACTTTTTATTTTGTTTTTTTTATTATTTATTATATTACTGAGATCTGAGTCATTTAACAGCGAAATTTTGTATAAAATACGAAAGATCTATAGTTAAAATCGAATTGTAACTCTAGAAACAATACTTTGAAAAAGTCTAATTACTGTTATGTATCTTCATGCGAAAAAATGTTTATACCAATTATCTTTATAATGAATTGTTTGATATATTCCATTCAAATTACATATTATGATTGTTAAATTGGTATATTAAAATTTTGATATCATTATATTTTAACGAGATATATAAGTATTTAACAAAGCATCTTTTTTATATATGCTCAATTAATAGTAGAAATTCATTTAACTTCTTTTACAACTTTTTTAAAAAAATATTACGGTCATATTATTATTATTATTATTATTATTATTATTATTATTATTAAATGTCATTGTGTCACGTTAATAAAATTAGTACATATAAAAATAATATACTACAAAAACATCCCGCATGTATCAGGATATGAAATATTTCAGTATTTTTAATTATTAATTTCAATCATAAAATTAATTTTAATAATTGTTAATTTTAATTATAATATATTTTTAATTAAAATCAATAATTAAAAATAAAGAAACACAAAAAAAATCATAGTACATGCATGTGAATGCTTCTTATTATACCATGTGACATGTATTGTAAATCTTAGTCCACGTGCAATAGAGTATATGATTTCCTATTCATATTTCAAACTTTATAAAGTGAATGCAGGTAAGATGCTGTTTTTCATGACTTCATTTGCTATCCATTCTTTCTTCATAACTATTAGTGCTATAAAAAAAATATGATAGCATAAATCAGTTGAATAATGAGTTTAAAATTTAAATAATTGTTATTATGGAAAAATCAAAAAAGAAAATATTTGGATTCATATTAATTATTCACACAATAATATAATGATTAAGCGTCAAAATAAGAAAGAACTATGAAATAAGAATAGGAATATTTTTGTTTATTTCTATACCAATAACCAATCTAAAAAAAAGTCCAATTCACCTAAGTTTATTATTCTTATCCTCTCACTTTAATTAACCCACCTAAATTTAATTAAATTTAAAAATGTTACTATTTACTAATCCTTCAAGTAGTGAGAACATTCAATTTCATTATTGCATCTGAACATTTACGTAAGGTGTCATTTTTAGTTTTTTCTCATATACACTTAGCATAATAAAAAAATAGACACTGCATTTCTATATATGTAGAAAGACAATCACTCTACACCACAAAATTTACCATAAATGACACTAACTTTGTTGTGCATAATTTGGCAATCATATTTATGAATTTAATTTTAATATATTATCAGTATAAAATTATTTTACATATGTATCTATATGTATCTAATTATATAACGTTATATTTAAAAAATTAATTATTTTTTATATTAATTATGTAAATAGTCATTCAAAAGAGTAATTATGATTATATAATTGTGTATTTTACATTATTAATACATTAAAATTAAATTCTATATTTATAATTCGACAATTACAATTTATAAATAAAAAAAGTAGTTAAAATATATGTTAAAACTCTCAATATAATTGCACTGTGATTCCTATATATAAGGATGGCAACGCCACTTAAATTCGCGGGTATCCACCCTCTATCTGTTTTGCGCAAATTTTTAGCGAGACGAATTTTTGAGCAGGATAGGACAGGACCAGGTTTAGGTAATATGTCTAATATATAATAAAATAATATATAATATGTCTAATATATGTAAAATAATTAATAATATCATATCATATTAAAAATTTTACTTTAATTTATATTACGTATGAGATGATGGTTATATAAATTTTAAAATGTAATTTTATTTATTATTTTTAATAATTATAGAAATAGTCGAACAGGTAAGGATTAGGCAAGTACCCACAAAAATAGATTAAGGTTTAATTTTTTACTACCCACAAACAGAAGCGAAACGAATTCTATGCAAATTAATTATAGAGAACGGAATTGAATAAAACAAAAACTAATCCACACCTATCGTTCTGTTGCCATCTCTATCTACACATGCTCATTAATATTTCAAAAAATTAGTTAAAGATTAATTGAGAAGAGCAACACGTACATTTGACGGTTGTCATCACTAAAATAGTTGTTACATATAATTCGAAAATTGAATTATACCACATAACGGTCAAATCATCAGATGATAGTTTATTAAGTAAATAATTAAGTTAGTCTCCAAAAAATTACTTATTTTTTAAATTATTTTTTTAATTTTTTTAATTAAATTCGTCATTCAAAAATTTTAAATTAGTGTTCTTCCGTCACTTTTATTATTATTGGTATCAGAGTTTATTAATATAATACGTTAAGTAATTAATATCACAACACACATTTAGTAGTCTTAATAGACTATTAACATAATTAATTTATAAAATTAGATCAAATAATTTTTAAATTAAGAAATTCTAATACCTCAAGTTCTCTCCTCAATTAGGTTTTGATTTGATCTAATTTTATAAATTTATTATATTAATAGTCAATTAAGATTCTTAGGTATATGTTGTAGTGTCATTTAAACATAGCACATTAATAAATTTTGACATCATTGATAAAAAAAAAGTGAAAAAAGAACTAATATAACTAATTTAAAATTTTTAAAAGAGAATTTTGATTAAAAAATCTTTTGAACATCAATTTAAAAATTAAATTTTTTTTAAGAATTAATTTGATTATTAACTTATAATTTATATAAGATAAATAAATAAAAGGTAAAAGACATCTAAACACTTATAACAACACTTTAAAATTAGATTTTATTGAATCCTTAGTTAGTTTGAGTTTCAGAATGCTTTTTATAGGTATCACACTCGTCTAATATTCTATATCTCATATGAAAAAAAAAAAAAAAACAGAACGACATCCCCCTTAAAATAACAAGACATACCTAAGACAAATTATCTACACAAGAACAAAAAATACAAAAGGTGTTACTATTTTGTGTTCCACTCATGAATCTAAATATCACAAACCGCTAAGTCCATCAAAAAGAATAGAGTAGCGTTTGTCAATAGAGTAATGTTAGTGAATTAACTTTTTTTAATTAACATCAACTAACTTTTTAAAATTATTTTTTTATTTTAAATTTTAAATTTTAAACTATAAAATTCTAAATTTAAATTTTAAATTATAAATCTTAAAGCTAATTGGTTAATACTAACAAATTAAAAATGAATTCTTTATTTATACTTTTTCTTATCTCATTTTCTCCCTAAAATTATCAAAAAGGTTAAATTTAAAATTAGATTTACAAATTATTTACATATATCACCAATTAAAAGTTGTCTAGTATAAATAAATTTGAACTATTTTTAATTTATTATATAAATAACATTTCAATAAATAATTAAGCGTAACTGCAAATATTAAATTTAGCTAATCCAATATAGATTAATATTTTTTAAAATAAAAAATAATAAAATAAAATAATAAATACCTAATTGGCTAATTACCTTTAAATCAAAATAATAAAAACTCATGCATTATAAAAATTATAAGCTCGATAGTTGTTGAAGTCTCCTTTTTCTCATCTTATCAAAAAAAAAAAAAAAAAAATAGAAAATCTTTTTTCATCACATAAATATCGCCCATATCTGAAAGTTAAATTTAAATTGATAACAAAGATTGTTAGAAGGTCTAACTAATTTTGGCAAATAATTATTTAATGTTAAAATATAATTATTTATATATTTTTATTTATTAATTTACGTTTTAAAAGAATAATTTTATGATATAATATTAAAACTTTAATTATTTAAAAAAGTAAAGTTTAATTTTATTAATTAAAAAAAACAGCATAAAACATTAGAAATATAACAATATTTATATATCTTCTCCAATCAACGTATCAAATTTTTTATTTTCTATTCGTTTTTGCACACATATGCACGTACATTAGTGTAATTTGAACACGTTACACATAATTTATGTATACACATGACGAAATATTATACATGAATAATTATAATCCGCATTCTTTACATCTTTATATTTGTTACTATACTATGATAAATTCATACATATTGATATAATATAAACATAAACAAATAACAAAAAGACACGTGAATTATATTATCTATATTAATATTTACTTTTTAAAAAAAAAATATATATATATATATAATATCAATAAATTTATTAAAATATTCTTATAATTTAGTAAAACAAAAAAAATTATTTAATTTTAAAAAGAATCTAAACATTCTTTTTTTATATCGAACCAAAATTACTTATTTAAATTAATTAAATTTTAAAATTCAACTAAATTTAGTTTTATAATAATTTTAAAATAACACAAAACACTTTTAATTATCCATCAACACTAAAAAAATTGTTCAATCTTATTGATGCTCTCTCATAAATTGATGAACCCTAGTCTCTCGTACATTCATACTAAAACAATACACATCTAAAACACGAGTAAACACTTAATATGATCATTGTCCGTTTTTATGAAGGACAAAATGATTCCTGTCTAAAAAAAAGGGACACTTTGACCCTCGATCTTTTTATTTTGAGACAATACGATTCCTCTGCTAAGAAATTTATTTAAATAATAATAGAAATTAGTTTTGTGGGAATTTTATTTGTATTTTGTAGGATTTTAAACCTTCACAAAATTATTTTCAATAATATAGGTAATTACTACCCCTACCTTTTTCATCATCATTATTATCGCTCATACTTCTATTATTTTTATTGATTTATCATCATCATTATCTCCTCTACCATCATCATTACTAATACCAATATTATCAACATTAAAGTTTTTTTTTTATTTCTTATTTGATGTTATTTTTTCTTTTAAAAAGTATTTGTACTACAATTATTACTTTTTTGTGGCATCATTTTCATTGATAGTTTTTCTTCACTTAACCACTATTGGTGAATGAATTTTTTAAAAACAAACTTATTAATAGTTTGCGGAGATTTAAAACCCCTACAAAATACAAATAAATACCCCCACAAAATCAATTTTTATTATTATTTAAATAATTTTTTAAATAGAGGGATCGTATTGTTCCAAAATAAAAAAGTTGAGGGTCGAAGTGTCCTTTTTTTTGGACATGGATCGTTTTGTCTTTCGTGAAAATGGAGAAGTCAATAGACCCATGCTTGGCCAGATTATTTTTACCAATCCTGACAAGTGCCAATTTCTCAATCGGTTATCAAATCTTACTCTTTTTCTTTTAGTTTACAAGAAATTTCTTAAACAATTTTGCATATATTCATTGCTCAAAGCTACTTCTTTTAGTAATTTAATTTAGATCCTAGATTTTGTCAATTTTCTAAGGTTAGAGTAGGATAAAGTTGAAGACTTCATAATTTTTAACAGGTGATACTAGGTAGTCAAAAAATAATTATAATATAAAAATATTATATAAAAAATTTTATTCTTTTGATAAGTAAATGATATATATTTTTTTATTATTTATTTTTTTTTATCACTTATCACCTACTATTTTGCTGCATGTTTAGAGTTATTAATGTTCTTTTCAAAATTAATTTCAAATTCTTCCAAATCAAATCCCTAACATCTCTCAATCACATTCTTATCCATTAAAATGCAATAATTCTCTATAAAAATATAGAAATTAAATTAAAAAGGTTTAACAACTTCTAGTATACAACTTATATTTTACATATAGACGATTAAAAAATAAAAAATAAAAAATAAAATATAAACAAAAATTAAAAAATAATTTTTTAAAAATAGTTATTAACTCGTCATATTAAAATCAATAAATAAGCATACATATGAACATTAAATAAAAATATTAAAATAATTAAAATCATGGTCTATTAGTGCACATATAAGATAATTTGAAAAATATAATAAGATGTATAGTTTAAAATTTGATAATATTAATTATAAAAATTTATTAATTATAAACATTATAGGTATGAAATTATAAATATTATAAATACAAATTATGAATGTTATTAACATGAAATTATGGATGTTATGTGTATGAATTTATAGATATTATGTGTAAATTTATCAATTGACTAAATTAATTTAAGAATTTGATATTTTTTTAAATTCAATTATGATAAAATTTAAAAAACATCTATGTTAACTTTATATTTACATATGCAATAACTAAAAAATGATATGTGTATAGATGTAATATCTAATAAACATGAATTTAATTTTTAGATGTTAGTTGTATGTAATTATGGATGTTATATATATATGTATGAATGTTATGTGTATGAACTTAGTTAGTATACAATATAATTATAAAGGTCGAATTCAAATGTCATATTATTTGTAAAATTTCTCGACTTATACACCATTCACTTGCAATGGTATTATAGTCATGATTTTTGAATGATCATAATTAAATTCATGAAAAGTATATATTACAAAGAATCAAGTGCAAGTAAATACCTTAATGAAAACAAAGAATTAATCATTTTTTCGTATTTCCATTGATTGATATTAAATGCCTTAAGGGAAACAAAGAATCAAGTGTAATTAACTCAATTAATGTATATTATCATTACCGTCCATTCTTATTATTATTATTATTACTAATATTTAATGTATTCTTAAATATAAAAGTTAAATTATAAAAGGAATATTAAATATTGATTACAAGAATGCCTACTAGTAAGGAATATAATATTATAATTAATATCATTAATAAGTAGAATTGATAAAGATATAATAAGTAAAATGATAAGAGAGTGAAATAAAAAAAATAAAATTGTTATTAAGTGATATAAATAAAGTAAATTATAAAAATTTTTAGCTAATTATGGCTGAAAATTTTTTGTTACCAAACTTTTTCCTTCTTAACCCATAACTAGTATTTTCAATTCAATCATTCCTAAAATGCATCATTTTTTGGATTAGTTTGTTGAATTTCTTTTGAATTTTCGTTGTGATCATGTTTTAGATTATGGGCTCCCATATATCCTCTTGAATCTTTTGGGAAGTTGTCAAGCTGGGCTGAAGGGATACAAGGTTATTGTTCTTGATGTCCCCTTGTTGTTTGAGGCTAAGATGGACAAGTTCACAAAGCCAATTATAGTTGTGTGGATTGATCTTGAAACACAGAGAAAGAGACTCATGGGGAGAGACAAATAAAATGAAGAGGATGCTAGGAACAGGATTAATCCTCAAATGGCCACTTGATGTGAAGAGAAATAAAGCAGATATAGTGACAAATAACACTGGATCACTTGATGACTTGAATGAACAGTTTCAGAAGGTTCTAATTGAAGTGTCAAAACCCTTGAGATGAACTCAATTTTAGCTTTGGAGGAATGGAGCCTTGGTCATACGTGCTTCACTCACTTCGGTGTTGCTTTGTGTATAAAAACTGTAGAGAAAATGAAAAATTAAGCATGTCTTGTCAAAATATACAAAGGTGAATATAGCTCACATCTTATACTTTGTCTGACTGATATGAAGAAAGGTTTTATTCTCATTGTACAAAGTGTTGTATTATTTGTAATTTAAGATGTACAACGTAATATCAACTTATATTTTATTTATGCATTAATTAAGTACATTTAAAACACCCTTTTTATATTGAAAAATCAAAATTTTTAAGATATTTATTAACAAAATCCTTCTTTTAGAGTTCAGGCATTTTAAACTAAATGTTTAGGATGAAAATGTGCATATAAGCCTGACTCTTTAGGAAATTGGGACCATTCATCAGAATTTATTAAAAAAATCTATAAACATTAGTTGGGTACATAGTGTGTGTTTATGTTTGGTCATTTTTATTTAAATGGATTATAATAAACTAAATATTGTTTGAATTACATTATTCAGAATTACTTTTAAAAAAATTACAGAAAAAGATATTAATTTAAATAATTATTTTATATTATCTTATAATTTTATTTTAAATATTTAAATAATTTTTAATATTCTTTTTTGGTACTCTCAGTATTTTTTAGTACTCTAATAGAACTAATAGAATTATAATACAAAATAAAAAAAAATAATAATAACAGTAAAAGAACTCATATAAATAAAAAAAACAGAAATTTTATAAAAAATAATAATATGCATAAAAGAGTATTAGAAAGAAATATTATAAAAAAAATAATAAAGGACATAATTAGTACATATAACATAGATTTCAACTCAATGTGAAAAGGTGAACTGAAAAGCTATAATTTGTAGCTTTTACTAAACGTGGGTTGAAAATAGAAATCACTTCTGCGTGGGAGGGTGTATTCTGTGGCAGTTCTGCAATCATAGTCGGAAAAAAAATGAACGATGATGAAAGCCTTAAAACAGATAATAAGATTTTACAAAAGTTTTTATTTTATGCAAAGGAACCATCTATGTTACTCCACAATCACATATACCAGTTTTTCACATTCTAAGAAAATTTGAAAACGTGAAAACAGAATCACATATTTTAAAGTGATTATGATTAATGACCTTAATCCCATCTGAAAAGAAAAATTAAAACAGAAGCTAGGAATTGAATCATGATATTCGGTTCCTATAAAATAAATAGTAGTTGGCAACTAGCAAGTGATGATCCCACGACGGTCCACGATCTACGGCGACTCAACGATGGCGAGGACCCGAAATCAGAAGACGACGAGCAACGACAACCCGACAAGTTGTTTCTGTCGCCTGCGATGAGGAGTCCAAAGAATGTCGCGAGACGTTGAGACGCCGGTGAGTGTGAAAGAGACAAGACTTGAATGAGACCGAGAGAAGAGAAAGAGTTTGAGTATGAGAATTGAGAGTGAGAGACGTTCTTTTGAGAGTTGAAGGTGAAATAAGAAAACCAAAACATGAAGCGCTTTTTTTAGTTTTTTAGATGTTTATTTTTTTTAGTATGAATGTATGAGATATTAGGGTTCATGAGGAAGTATTAATAAAATTGAAAATTTTTTTAGTGTGATGAATAATTAAAGATGTTTTTGTTTTAGTTTTTGAATTATTTAAAATTTAAAATTATAGATCTAAAATTAGTTAAATTTTAAAATTTAATTAATTTAAATAGATTATTTTTGTTTGATATAAAAAAGGAATATTTAAATTTTTTTATAAAATTAAATAAATTTTTTTAATTAAATTATAAATATGTTTTAGTAAAATTATTAATATAATATATATTTTTTAAAAAAATTAAATATTAATATGGACAATATAATTTATGTGTCTTTTTGTTATTTAGTTATATTTTTTATATCGATATGTATGAATTTATTATTGTACCGAAGTAAAAAAGAAATTACATACCGCCTCAAGGCAAAAATTCTCCAATAATTGTTACATATGATCCAAAATTTGTCTTGCTTCATATCTCATGCAACAGCACCGAATAAGTTTTTTATTCGTTCTAATTCTTGAACTTAAATAAATTTATTTCTCTTTTTTTTTTTTCTTTTTATAATGGCTTCATCATCATCATAATAATAATAATATTATTATTATTATTATTATTATTATTATTATTATTATTATGTACAAATGGGTCGACTAATATTTGAAAGAATATAATCCGTTGACATGTTGCACCTTTATGTATATCATGTCAGAGTGCAAGAAATGATCATCCACTTGTTAGCTAGAACGCGCCTATTTAGTTCATATTATCAAACATTAATTAAATAATTATCATTCCCGCGTAAACTCACCAACCCTCAGTTTATTTGTGTTCGGTACTCACCTTAGACAAATTATTAGAACAAACATTTTGATTAAAATTTGACCAATATTTTAATTAATAAAAGAAAAATAAATAATTTTATATTATTAAATATAATTTCACATTAATTAAAAATAATAATAATAATTAATTAATTATTATAAATTACAAAATCTATTAATTTTTTGGCACTCCTCCTCGCTTTATTAGGGTGAAAAATTTTCGTTTTAATCTTTTTACCATATATATACTACAATAATATTACAATATTAGAGATTTTTCATAAAAAAATCTATATTATGATACTATATTTAAAATAAGAGACTAAATTAAAAAAAATTTGTGTATTATTGAATTATGTTAAAAATACAATGTACAAAATATATATATATATAACCGTTAAAAAATTAAAATAATAAAAACATAAAATCTTACAATTAATATACAGATATATTATATAAATATAAATAATACTATTTTATCTAAATTAATTTTGATAATTTTCTAACAAATACCATGTTGAGGTATAAATGAATCAACAAATATCAATTTGCTTGCCTCACCTCCTATAGATTATACTAATTAACGAGGCATAAATTAACAAAAGGATAAAGTATATTTTTTGTCTTTAAAGTTTGACAAAAATTTTAAAAATATCCCTAAGTTTTATTTCGTTTTAATTTTGTCCCAAAAATTTTTAATTTGCATCAAATATACCACTGACGGCTAATTTTTTAAAAAATTTAAGATCGATTCAACAGTAATTTCATAAGAACAACCCCTCAACATAAATAAATCAAACATAATTTTTATGCATTATTGTTATATTAGTCTTGAATTTTTTGAAAATTTAGCCTCTGAGAATATATTTGATGCAAATAAATAATTTTTGGGATAAAATTAAAACAAAATAAAATTTAGAAATATTTTTAAAACTTTTACAAAATTTCAAAAACAAAAAATATACTTTATCTTTAACAAAATAATTTTATCAGGATGACCGTATAATAAAAGAATAATATTACATATATAAGTCTTTATATGAATTATTATTAGTTAGTTTAATGTTATGTGATCAATAAATGGTAAATATATATTTTCATGCCAAAGATTCTTGCAAGGAAATTATAATTATTATTAGTTATTAGTTTAATGTTATGTCATCAAGTGTTAATGAAGTATACATGCATGAACATGGCATACATATCAAAGGATATAGATAGAGGTCCTTTCGGTTCGTGCCTCCATGATAATCTGAAACATAAAACTATATTATCATTATCATGAAATTCCAAAATAAAATATATAGACCCTAACATGATATAAAAGTAAACAACACTACAAAATAGTAAAATACAATAATTAATTAATTATATTCTCTTTTGGCCAATGAGAAAGGGGACGTTAGCATGTCAAACCCCAAGACCTCCACAGTTGCAAAACTTGCGCTGCTAGTCAACTATATTGTTTATCTCTAATTACTACTATTATAAGGAGAGGATTTAACAAAAGGCTCTAGGGCTGCATCTAATTAAGTCATTAATAAATTGTGGAAGAGTTGAAAATGGATATAAATATTTTTTTTGCTAAGGATGTTTTACTTTTTAAAAAATTAGTAGGTGTACACTAAAAATTAACTATTGTGTATATATACATATTTGTTGAAAACAAAAAATTTAGTTCTTAAAGTTTTAATTGTTTTAAATTCTCAATTTAGTCACTAAATTTTTTAAATTTTAATTAATTACAATCAGTTTCTGCGGTGATTTCTATCCTAGAGTCAATTAAAAAATTTAAGAATTAAATTAAGACAATTAAAATTTTAAAGATTAAATAAAAACTCGAGTGTAATTTCAACGACTAAACTGAATATTTTTTTTTATATTAAGCATATAACTTAAAAAACTATGCCCACCATATATAAGAATGTTGAACAGTTTTTAAATTTTAATTATTATCAAATGTTACGTATGATAAAGTGTATATTAATTTCATTAAGTAACTAGTACTGAAAACAAAGTCCTATTTTGTAGAATGTGCAATGAACAAATAAAATAGGAAGAAGATCAGAAAATAAATGTACTAGCAAGTGAAGGAATAAGAACGAAATTACAACGGGAATATTGACTAAGTATAGATTAAGGAGAAAATAATTCAGAATCAGTCTTTTTCCAATCAACATTCGATTAATTTTGTTCTTTTTCCTTTCTTTTTTTTCTCTCTTTCTTATCTTTTATTGTATGTTTCAATTTTTTTTAATTTTTTTTGTTGCACAAAAAGAGTTGATTTTCCCTAATTAAGTGGGTAAATTAATAAAATACTGTCAGAACATTAGTAATTAGAGAGACCAATCAAATGAACGAAAAATAAAATTGAAGTAAAAACACATATATGTTATTGTCTTTTTATAATTCTACTATAATATCAACTAGATTTTAATAAAAAATGCTATTTGTATATTAAAATTAATTATCAAAATTAATTATTATGTATACATATATAATTTAACTTATTTTTAATATGTATATTATATTTTAATATTTATTTTATTTTAATAATTAATTTTAGTATGTACCTATCAGAATTGAATTTTAATTTATATATTAAACTGTAACTAGTATTTAACACATACAATCACTTTGTTTTGAAATTTTTATAGATATAGTGCTTATTTGGGTGAGCTTTTAAAAAAAATCTTTTTTTGAGTTATCTTTTTTTTTAAAAGATTTTATGAAAAAGTAAAAGTAATTTTATATTTAAATATCTCATACAAAAATATTTTTTTATTTATCAATTATATTTAGGTATAACGATATAAAAATACTTTATTTATTTATTTATTTATTACATGAAAAATATATTTTTTAAGGAAAAAAGATCTTTTAAAAAAAGATATAAATTATAATTTCTCAAAAAAAATATTTTTTTCCTAGTGCTTTTATTTTTACTACTAAAAATTTGTCAAATACACTAAAAAAAATTTCGATAAAAAAAATCTTTTTTTATTAAAATAATAGCGTCAAACAAACACATAAACCACAATTCCTCCAAAATTAGACTCAATTAGGCCGTACCACACAGTCCGCTTACATTTTTTGTTTGAGAAATAATTTATTATCTTTGGTTATTATTTGGTAAGCAATGTTTAAAAATATCTTATTAAATTACTAAAATAAAAGAATTAAGTTAATGTCTAAATAATGATAAAAAATAATAAATTTTGATGATCTTAATATTTTTTGTTTTTGTTTTTTGTATATATATATTGGAGTAAAAAGTAATCATACTCGAGTTAATTACACACAATGATAGTTTTCTACCATATGTCATCATGGTTTATATTTTGTTACAGATTGACAAGGATGTTTGATTATTTTTTTGAAGCAATTTAAACATTATTCACCGACAAAAATGTGAGCAAAGAAGCAAATATATAACACTAATAACGCGTTTTTATAATCCAGAAATATATATTGCTAAATGTGGATCAAAGAACAAATAAATCAAAGTATAAAGAAATTAAAAAGACATATTAGAGCAAGTTAGCCATTGACTTTGATAAGCTGTTTCACAGTTTGGAGTTTGGAGTGCCCGAAGAGAAATAATAACACTCTTGAATCTTG
This sequence comes from Arachis hypogaea, assembly GCF_003086295.3. Classification (NCBI taxonomy): domain Eukaryota; kingdom Viridiplantae; phylum Streptophyta; class Magnoliopsida; order Fabales; family Fabaceae; genus Arachis; species Arachis hypogaea. The sequence goes on along the minus strand of NC_092038.1, from coordinate 3,404,870 downwards.
ATACATATGCTAATGCTACTAATTAATTTGAGAAATTAAATGTTTACTCCTCCATATGATCCGGTGCTTTATATATATTAACATTTTGAGAAAAGAAAGTATGATTAAACACAGAATTAATAAAAAGGATGCATATAGAACAAATATAAAAGAAAGGAAATAATGAGAATTGTCTGCCCTTACGCGGTTGTAATCTGAAAAACTCGTTCTTCAGCCGTGCGTATGCCATCACCAACCCTCTCTAATAACTTTGACTTTTTTTATTTCCTATATATCCACCATTTGTGGAAAATGTGAACTTTGTTTTATGGAAGCCACATCAAGTTGAAATAAAAAATGAGAAGCCAGTCTGTTAATGTATTTAACAAATAATTCTTGTAAGTCAAGTCATTGGATGGTTGCAGTATATAAAGGGTTACAATCCTCACTATGCCAAGCAAGAAATATACAGTGTTGTAGTAAATAGGGTTTAACACTTAACAAGAGTGCGTTAGTTGGTATGGGAACCTCAATGAGATGGAGGCACTTGCCTCCACTCATTTATGCATTAGCATTTTGCTTAATTGCTATCAATGTTGCTGCTCATGATGATGACACTCCTTATTATGGAGGCAACTCTCCCTACCACCCAGCTCCACAGGCGGCGCCACCCGCACATCAACCTCACCCACCTTATTGGTACAAGTCTCCTCCTTCTCCATCTCCATCACCACCCTCTCCATACGTTTACAAGTCTCCACCACCACCTTCTTCCTCGCCACCTCCTCCCTATTATTACAAGTCTCCTCCTCCACCTTCTCCTTCTCCACCACCTCCATACGTCTATAAATCACCACCTCCACCTTCCCCGTCACCACCACCTCCATATATCTATAAGTCACCACCACCTCCCCCATATGTCTATAAGTCCCCACCTCTACCTTCTCCATCTCCACCTCCTCCATATATTTACAAGTCACCACCACCTCCATCCCCATCACCACCACCTCCATATGTCTATAAATCTCCACCCCCACCATCACCTTCACCACCACCTCCCTATGTCTATAAGTCACCACCACCTCCATCCCCATCACCACCCCCGCCATATGTTTACAAATCTCCTCCTCCACCATCACCTTCACCACCACCTCCATATATCTACAAGTCTCCTCCTCCACCATTGCCATCACCACCACCTCCCTATATCTATAAGTCACCACCACCTCCATCCCCATCACCACCACCACCATATATGTACAAGTCTCCTCCTCTTCCTTCTTCATCACCACCACCTCCATATATTTATAAGTCACCACCACCTCCATCTCCATCACCGCCTCCTCCATATGTCTACAAGTCTCCTCCTCCTCCTTCTCCCTCTCCACCTCCTCCCTATCTCTATAAGTCTCCACCCCCACCATCACCTTCACCACCACCACCATATGTTTACAAGTCCCCTCCTCCACCATCGCCTTCGCCACCACCTCCATATGTCTACAAGTCACCACCACCTCCATCGCCTTCACCACCACCTCCATACGTGTACAAGTCTCCTCCACCACCATCTCCATCACCACCTCCTCCTTATGTGTACAAGTCTCCACCTCCTCCGTCATCTGCACCACCTCCACCATATGTTTACAAGTCTCCTCCCCCACCATCTCCTTCACCGCCTCCACCCTATGTCTATAAGTCTCCACCGCCACCATCTCCTTCACCTCCACCGCCATATGTTTACAAGTCACCACCTTCACCTTCTCCATCACCTCCTCCACCATATATCTACAAGTCTCCACCACCACCTTCACCTTCACCTCCTCCTCCTTACATTTACAAATCTTCACCACCTCCACCAAAGCAAGCCTATCTCTACACTTCACCTCCGCCTCCCAAGTATTAAGCTTGCATGAAAAGTGCTTTAATTTGAATTCTTTCAATAATATTATGTTCAACATTATTATGGTTTCTCTACGTATTTATTTTAAGCGGTCATTAGTAAAAGGTTCTACGCCATATAAGGCAAAGTAGAACCTAGTCATTATTATTTGTGAATGTATCTTTATTTTCAATTGATTATCATGTTTTCATGAAATCCTAAGGCAGTGTGGTTAGAATTCTATTTCATTATTTGTATATGATCATAAGATCTCAGTGAAATTCACGAACTTGTGAAACCAAAGTTTAGTTTGATAACAACATTATGATAATAACCTAAGGATAAATTTTAAAAAAATGCAAATTTATTTCACTTAATATTTTTACAAACAATGCAAGCAGCAAAAACTGGATCCTTCTAGTTTGGCTGGCGCACGCTTCGAAAGAGAAAATAAAATGAACGTTGAAGACACTTACGCGCGCTATCATGGCAAACATTAATTTGAAAAAGATAAAATAAAAAAGTATAACGTACTGTTTAATATAAATAATATCTGCACTACAGGATAATAATTTTTTACCTATTAATGATCAAATATTTACTTTCTGAAAAAGCTTTATCTGATAATCTTTATCTTTATAGTAATACAAATGGGGAGCTCATTTGCTGACGTGGCGCTCATACGTTGAGTCTGGGAGTTTATTTGCTTACGTGTCGTTACCAGAAATTTTTATATTTATATTTATAAATTATAAATTATTATTTGCTCAGGTTGTTATTTTCAAATTTTAAGTTTGGGTTGTTTTACTTAGGTTGTTATTTTTAAAATTTTAAATTGTTTTATTTGTTTGGTTATTTTACTTATGTTGTTATTTTTTAAATTTTAAATTATTTTATTTAAGTTGTTATTTTTTAAATTTTATTTAGATTGTTATTTTTTATATTTTAACACTATTTTTTAAAATCTGTTAATTCTTTTTAGCATAATTTTTTAAAATTTTGTTGATTTTTTTTTAAATTGTAGCTACATAAATTCTTTTAAAGAAATTTAGAGTTTTAAAAAAATTTACGTTAATTATTCTTCGGTTGTTACATACTAATATTACAATAAATAAATATTTACGTTAGTTTAGAATTTTTAAATTATTATTTATTTAAGTTGTTATTTTTAAATTTTAAATTTGGGTTGTTTAACTTAGTTTGTTGTTTTTTAAATTTTAAATTAAAGTCAACCAAATTTTAAAAAATTTAGTTATGATGCAACTATAAAAGGATAAGTTCTGAGAGATGTAAAGCACCACAATTTAAAGTATATCAATCCCTTTCTTTACATATATCCAAAATCTCCCTACTTATTCTACTGGCTGATATTCACAAAATTGCTAACATCAATCCTACAATCGACAATTTGTGTGTACATATACGAGTGATATGGTTATGGACACTATCAAGTTATGGAAATTCTCCATTGCCATACTCAATTGAGATGGTTTGACTCGATGAAGACGCGAGTTTTCTACTAATATCCTTTTATCCATGACTCCAAGGTTATTTATTTATTTATTTAAATTAAAGTCTATGTACATTGGATTAGATATTAAATAAGTCTATATTTAACTTTTTCTTATGTTATTTTCTTTTTTAAGCAGGTATCGAATAAAGGTTGGTGTCATTGATGATTCTAACTGTGGATGTTATGTAGTCTTTGACAATGAGGCAAAACAAGTTTTGGAAGAGAGCTGTGTAGAGATACTTGATCCACTCCTATTGGTAAGATCTAACCAATATTTATTTCTAAAAGCATTAGTGAAGATATTTTTATTGGTACTTTTTATATTATTTATTATTAATATATTATGTAATATCCTGTAGAAAGGAGATCTATCAGATACACCTACACTTTTACTCAACCTAATTGATAAGATCTTTCTCTTCATTATTGAAGTTCAAATATATGATATTTCATATTTTTCACCTTCTTATAAAGTTAAGAAGATGACTAATAATGTGGATCTCATAAATAAATTCAAAGAGGCTCACCCTATTCAAATTGTGAGTATATATAAGTGTACTTCTATTAAAAATTAATTTATTTTTTGCTTTCTTGGTCATTAGTAGTATCTAATTTATAAAAAATAATTAATTATAATTTTAGGATATTGACTACACCGGTGCTTTGTTTCTAATTTCAAAGACATCCTCAATCATTGAAGGGGAGAAAGTAGAAGGTACTAAGGTATTTGTTCAAAAAATATTTTTTTTGTTTGTTCTCTCAAAATTAGATCTTAATTTTATTCAAAAAATATTAGTGAGATAAAATCAAAGGTTAGAAAGAAGTCTTTAATTTAACGTGGTTTTTTGTACAGAATTTGTTGCTTGAATTCTCCATTGAAGTTGCGGCCAATGATGAATCTGAATTGTTGGAAAGTGCTATTACACCAACTAAGTGACTATCCTCGGAGTCGGAAGATTCGAAGGTGGAAGGAGATACTTCAACTTGCAAGAAGATCAAGATTAAGAAAGAAACTTGAGAATTTGGATGCACATGTTTTGGAATCTCTTTTAGAGTCTATCTAATAGAATAATGCCAAACATATGTTTGTTTTGGTGGAAACATTGTCTTTTCTTGAGTTATTATTTTTCTTTTGGTTCTTTTCGATTTTTATGTTTGGAATTTAGAATTTTTTTAAATATAAATTGAAGTTATTTGGTTATTACTTGTGATTTTATTTTTAATTTGATTCTCACCGTTGATATTCTGATCATTTTTAATTTAATATTTAATGTCATAAAGTTATAAATTTTTTCTTTGAATTATTGTTGATACAATTAAGTTAGTTATTAATTTTAATTGTGTACTTATTTAAAAAAAATCTAATTATAATTTTTAATTAAAGTATTATGTTTATAATTTTAAATTTAAATTCAAATATACTTTTTTTTTGAATTTTTACGTAAGCAATTGGGTTTGAGAATATTTTTTAAAAATTTATATAATTTATAAGTTACTATACTAATTACAAAGGATTATAATAAAATAAATAGAATTATCAGTCTTATTAAGATGTGAAATTATTTATACTATTTAAAAAAATGTAATACTGTTTAAATTTTAGAAAAAGTATAATAAAGTTAATATTGTTTATGATAAAACTATAAAAATTATTTTTAAATTAACAAATTTCTATATTCCTAATGGACAACGGACGTTTGATTAGAAAATTTTATTTAAAAATTTAAAATTTATACTAGCTAATTAGAAAATTCTATTTTAAAAATTTTAAATTTGAATTTCTAATACTAATTTCTAATTAAATAAGTTTTTAACCATTTCAATTTTTAAATTTAAATTTTTTTACTTGCCACATTTATAATTTTTTATTATTATCTTTTTAGATTGTTTCTCCACAGTAGAAATACTTTCATCTTTTTCTCTCTTTTTAAGTATTTTTTCTAAATTTACGTAATTTATAAGGTTATTAATTTTTAGATTGCATTTAATTTTATTTATTTTTATCGATAAATAATAGGATTGATACTATTTATGACGAAACTAATAAAAATTATTTTTAAATTAACAAATTCCTATATTCTTAATGAATAACAAACGTTTAATTAAAAAAAGTTTATTTAAAAATTTTAAATTTACACTAGCTAATTAGAAAATTCTATTTAAAAATTTGAAATTTAAAACTCTAATACTAATTCCTAATTAAGTGGCTTCTTAGCCGTTTTGATTTTTAAATTTAAATTTTTTTTATTTGTCACATTTATAATTTTTTTTCTATTTACTTCGTTTACATTGTTATTTTTTAGATTATAACAATAGAGGTACTTTTATCTTTTTCTCTCCTTTTACTTATAAGTTTTTCATTTTCAATCTCTTTAACTATAAGTTGAATTTATTGATCGTGAGATTAAACTTATATTTATTTGAAAAAAGATACTTTTGTAAAAAATATATATATTATTTTCTGTAAAATATGTTTACGTAACTAAATAAATGAGAATAAAAAAGAAATTAAAGCAGCCATCAAAAATAAAATCTGTGCAATTTTACATAGACATAAGAAGGCATTAATTTCATGTTCTATTTGGTAAGTTAGACATGAGAAAAAATTGTAAAAAAATTAGTGTTTTCGCATTTTAGAGAGACACAAAATACATGTTTTTAATGGGTATTTGTGTACGACTATGTCTTTCATATTTTTGTCTCAGTAAACAAACAACATACATGTACTCCTGTGTACTCCTGTGTCTATATTTTGATGGACATATATACCAAAAACAGACGCTGTCATATGTGTACTACTTTATTTTTTTAATAATATAAAAAATTTGATAATAAAAATGTATTATGTATAATGTATATACATTTTTAATTGGTTAAAAATTTATTTATTTGATATTTTTAGGTATATATTGAAAGATACAAGAAGTCCAAAGAGAAGTAAGATTATATTGAAGAGAAGATTGATATTAAAAGATAAAGAAAATACAAAGCAAAGCACAATTCAATGTAGATTTCATATAAAAAAATAAATTAATTATTTTATCATTTTTGTTTTTAGGTTAGAATAATATATTTTTTTATTTGGTATTTTTAAGTATGTCAGTTCTATATATTTAGTTTTTATTGGGTATACAAAATAACTAACATGTCATGAGTATTTTGGTCGAATGAAAGCCCATAAAATACAATATTTTTTATATATTATTTAGCTATTGACAAGTAATAAATTATTAATTTACATTGTCTTCGTAATATGTTACTAAATTTGTTTATGAAAAAATTACAGGAAATTCGAGTGATAGTTCTAATGGTGTGTATTTTCAATCGGTGTTGTCGAACATTACAAATAGCATTAATACAGATTTTTATTTTTGTATGATTTTTTTTTAGAACTTGCTTATGGGAATGTACATGCACTTTATGTATTTTGATTTTCCTACTATTTATTCAATTATAAACTTTAACAGAAAATATGTTCAAAACTAATATCTCGAGTTATCTTATTAGGTAATAACCCAACACCACATTGATCAAGGTCTCCAATTACTAATCTACACTCTGTAGATAAAAAAATGATGTTCTAATATTAGTGATATTAGTAATTCAGGTATCACACATGAAGCATATGATAGTCTATGTCATCAGACAAGTCAACAACATCTTCAACAAACATCAAATAATATCTACCAGTTACTATGTTAATATGTTTTTATTATTTAAAGACCAAACATTTAACTTTTTAATTGGTCTATTAAAAATAATCATTGGTATATGCTAAATAATTATTATAGATTCATTGGAGTACACAAATCGAATTAGATTGCAAAGGGATGTAAGACTGAATATGAAGACTATGCTATTTCAAAAGAGACATGGTAAGATAAACATAATAAATTGTAATTATCACAAAACTAAAATTTTACTTTTTTTTATCTTTAATACTACCTTCATAATATATATTCATAATTCAGCTGATTCAAACATTTAACATATATTCATTTTTCTTTTTTTATAATATAAAATACTTGATGTATTATCTCTAATGATTACAGGAGCAAGTACATTTAATTCAAATTTAGATACTAAAGAATTAGAAGAAGTGTGCATAGCTAAAAAAAAAGACACCTGATACAAAGAGAAACATTTTTGAAGGAATTGACTACAAATCTTTCAAAAAATTTTTAAGAAGTTGAGAATATTACTGAAAATACGACTATTTTAGATGATTCTGTGCAAATTTAATACCCAGCCATATTCGATGTAGCTGAGAATACAGGTAATTTAAGAGGTAGCAATATCAGCACTTTATTATTTACTATTGTTATGCTTTTTATAAACAAAAAATTATCGTTTAGTGTTCAAGTTTTAAAATTCAAACTAAGATATGGTTATATATTATAATTTTTGTATTTGAACATTGATTTATTGTAAAACTTAAATCTTGAGATTGGCACAATGAAATTGTATTATATGATCTCATCTTTTTAATCCATAAATTGCATTCTTCGGTAATCTTTTATAAATATTATTTTTATACTTAACATGGTGAAAGAAAGGTATATTTTTATATAAATTATTTGTTGCATATATAACTAAAACAATTTATTATCTTGGTGATTATTAGATGTGATAGATATTGATGACCCAGAATTTTTTGTCGGCATTGCGACGCCATGATATGGTACGAGGAGAGATTAGAGAAGTCCAAAACAGGATCCAATTTTGAGTTCTCAATATGTTGTATGCGAGGGAAGGTACAACTGCCGTTTTGAAGCACCTGATCGGACGCTCAGGAATCTTATGTCAGTTACCGATCAACATAAGACACATAAACCATTTGGTGGTAAGATTGTTATTCTAGGAGGTAATTTCAGACAGATACTTCCAGTGATTCCGAAAGGAAGTAGACACGATATATTAGCATCCGCTATTAACTCATCCCAGCTGTGGTCATTTTGTAAGGTTCTGAAACTGCATACGAATATGAGGCTTCTAATGTCTTCTTTGGATCAAGATGAAGGTGAAATGAAGATATTTGCTAATTGGATACTTGATGTTGGAAATGGAAATATTATCTCTGTTGTTGGTGATGAATCAGAAGTTGAAATTCCAAATGATCTATTGATTACAACTACTGATGATCCTCTCTCTCATTTGGTAGACTTTGCATATCCAAATTTGTTGCAAAACATGTCAGATTACAGGTATTTTCAGAGTAGAGCAATTCTTACACCCACACTTAAGAGTGTCGAGAAGGTAAACGATTTTGTCTTGACAATCTTTCCAGGGATGGAAAATGAGTATTTGAGCTCTGATACAACATGTCAAGCTGATGAGAATGAAGATGTAACAAGAGTGGTTCACACCAGAGTTTCTAAATGACATCAAATGTTCGGGACTACTCAATCACAAGTTGACTTTGAAGCCAGGAGTGGCTGTAATGCTACTGCGAAACATAGACCAGACTTCAGGTTTATGCAACGGGACAAGATTAATAGTTAACAAACTTGGCAGCAACGTAATTGGAGCGACGGTAGTGACCGGTAGAAATATTGGAGATAAAGTGTACATTCCAAGAATGAACTTGATCCCTTCAGATTCAGGATTGCCATTTAAGTTCCAACGGAGACAATTTTCATTAACAGTATGATTTGCAATGACCATTAACATGAGTCAGGATCAATCATTATCACATGTACGGCTTTATTTGCCAAAATTAATGTTCATCCATAGACAACTTTATGTTGCTTTGTCAAGAGTTAAGAGTCGCAGTGGCCTCAGGGTTTTAATTCTAAACGAAGACGGCAATCCAAAGTCATCAACAACAAATGTCGTGTTCAAAGAGGTTTTTAATAATATTTAGGTAAGAATAACATTATTTTCATTTTAATAGCATGTTATGATTTACACTTTTGTACAAATCTTTACTATAGATATAACTAATTTATCTATAACTATTTTTTTCAAATTTGAAATGAAATGTGTAACAAGGAGCACAACATCCAATGATTTTCTAATGAAGTTCGTAAGATATTAGGTTGTTGATAACTTTTTATTAGCTTTTTGATATAAAATTTAGGGTAAAATTAACATGCTATTATTACAGTTATATATGTTCTTATTTTTTTTATCTCCCTCCTTATGGTTCAAGAATATTATAAACTTCGAACTCTTCTATTCATATTTTACTTTGAATAAAGATAAAATAACATATTTAACACGTTTATTATATAACGATGATGATAGTGTTATACTAAATTTAAAAAATATATGATTATAAAATATTATTTTTAATTTAATTTATCAAATTTAAATATAAGCCCGTGCATCGCACGGGTTTAACACTAGTAGTAATACAAATGGGGAGCTCATTTACTGACGTGGCGCTCATACGTTTAGTCTGAGAATTTAATTGCTTACGTGTCATCACTAGAAATTTTTAGATTTATATTTATAAATTATAAATTATTATTTGCTAAGGTTGTTATTTTCAAATTTTAAATTTGGGTTGTTTTACTTAGGTTGTTATTTTTTAAATTTTAAATTATTTTATTTGTTTGGGTTATTTTATAAAAGTTGTTATTTTTTAAATTTTAAATTATTTTATTTAAGTTGTTATTTTTTAAATTTTATTTAAATTTTACTTAGATTGTTCTTTTTTATATTTTTAACACTATTTTTTAAAAATCTGTTAATTCTTTTTAGCATAATTTTTTAAAATTTTGTTGATTTTTTTTAAATTGCAGCTATATAAATTCTTTCAAAGAAATTTAGAGCTTTAAAAAAATTTACGTTAATTATTCTTCGATTGTTACATACTAATATTACAATAAATAAATATTTATGTTAGTTTAGAATTTTTAAATTATTATTTATTTAAGTTGTTATTTTTAAATTTTAAATTTGGGTTATTTTACTTAGTTTGTTATTTTTTAAATTTTAAATTAAAGTCAACCAAATTTTAAAAAGCTTAGTTATGATGCAACTATAAAAGGATAAGTTATGAGAGATGTAAAGCACCACAATTTAAAGTACATCAATCCCTTTCTTTACATATATCCAAAATCTCCCTACTTATTTCAATGTCTGATATTCACAAAATTGCTGACATCAATCCTACAATCGACAATTTGTGTGTACGTATACGAGTGATATGGTTATGGACACTATCAAGTTACAGAAATTCTCCATTGCCATACTCAATTGAGATGGTTTGACTCGATGAAGACGCGAGTTTTCTACTAATATCCTTTTATCCATGACTCTAACGTTATTTATTTATTTATTTAAATTAAAGTCTATGTACATTAGATTAGATATTAAATAAGTCTATATTTAACTTTTTCTTAGGTTATTTTCTTTTTTAAGCAGGTATCAAATAAAGCTTGGTGTCATTGATGATTCGACTGTGCATATTATGTAGTCTTTGACAATGAGGTAAAACAAGTTTTGGAAAAGAGCTGTGTAGAGATACTTGATCCACTTCTATTGGTAAGATCTAACCAATATTTATTTCTAAAAGCATTAGTGAAGATATTTGTATTGGTACTTTTTATATTATTTATTATTAATATATTATGTAATATCCTGCAGAAAGGAGATCTATCAGATACACCTACACTTGTACTCAACCTAATTGATAAGATTTTTCTCTTCATTATTGAAGTTCAAATATCTGATATTTCATATTTTTCACCTTCTTATAAAGTTAAGAAGATGACTAATAATGTGGATCTCATAAATAAATTCAAAGAGGCTCGCCCTATTCAAATGGTGAGTATATATAAGTGTACTTCTATTAAAAATTAATTTATTTTTTGTTTTCTTGGTCATTAGTAGTATCTAATTTATAAATAATAATTAATTATAATTTTAGAATGTTGACTACACCGGTGGTTTGTTTCCAATTTCAAAGACATCCACAATCATTGAAGGGGAGAAAGTAAAAGGTACTAAGGTATTTGTTTAAAAAATAATTTTTTTTATTTGTTCTCTCAAAATTAGATCTTAATTTTATTCAAAAAATATTAGTGAGATAAAATCAAAGGTTAGAAAGAAGTTTTTAATTTAACATGATTTTTTGTACAGAATTTGTTGCTTGAATTCTCCAATGAAGTTACGGCCAATGATGAATCTGAATTGTTGGAAAGTGCTATTACACCAACTAAGTGACTATCATCGGAGTCGGAAGATTCGAATGTGGAAGGAGATATCTCAACTTGCAAGAAGATCAAGATTGAGAAAGAAACTTGAGAATTTGGATGCACATGTTTTGGAATCTCTTTTAAAGTCTATCTAATCTTTATAGTAATACAAATGGGGAACTCATTTGCTGACGTGGCGCTCATACGTTGAGTCTGGGAGTTTATTTGCTTACGTATCATCACTAGAAATTTTTAGATTTATATTTATAAATTATAAATTATTATTTGCTTAGGTTGTTATTTTCAAATTTTAAATTTGGGTTGTTTTACTTAGGTTGTTATTTTTTAAATTTTAAATTGTTTTATTTGTTTGGGTTATTTTATAAAAGTTGTTATTTTTTAAATTTTAAATTATTTTATTTAAGTTGTTATTTTTTAAATTTTATTTAAATTTTATTTAGATTGTTCTTTTTTATATCTTAACACTATTTTTTAAAAATCTGTTAATTCTTTTTAGCATAATTTTTTAAAAATTTGTTGATTTTTTTTTTAAATTGCAGCTACATAAATTCTTTTAAAGAAATTTAGAGCTTTAAAAAAATTTACGTTAATTATTCTTCGGTTGTTACATACTAATATTACAATAAATAAATATTTATGTTAGTTTAGAATTTTTAAATTATTATTTATTTAAGTTGTTATTTTTAAATTTTAAATTTGGATTGTTTTACTTAGTTTGTTATTTTTTAAATTTTAAATTAAAGTCAACCAAATTTTAAAAAGCTTAGTTATGATGCAACTATAAAAGGATAAGTTATGAGAGATGTAAAGCACCACAATTTAAAGTACATCAATCCCTTTCTTTACATATATCCAAAATCTCCCTACTTATTCCAATGTCTGATATTCACAAAATTGCTGACATCAATCCTACAATCGACAATTTGTGTGTACGTATACGAGTGATATGGTTATGGACACTATTAAGTTACAGAAATTCTCCATTGCCATACTCAATTGAGATGGTTTGACTCGATGAAGACGCGAGTTTTCTACTAATATCCTTTTATCCATGACTCCAACGTTATTTATTTATTTATTTAAATTAAAGTCTATGTACATTAGATTAGATATTAAATAAGTCTATATTTAACTTTTTCTTAGGTTATTTTCTTTTTTAAGCATGTATCAAATAAAGTTTGGTGTCATTGATGATTCGACTGTGCATATTATGTAGTCTTTGACAAGGAGGTAAAACAAGTTTTGGAAGAGAGCTGTGTAGAGATACTTGATCCACTCCTATTGGTAAGATCTAGCCAATATTTATTTCTAAAAGCATTAGTGAAGATATTTGTATTGGTACTTTTTATATTATTTATTATTAATATATTATGTAATATCCTGCAGAAAGGAGATCTATCAGATACACCTACACTTTTACTCAACCTAATTGATAAGATTTTTCTCTTCATCATTGAAGTTCAAATATCTGATATTTCATATTTTTCACCTTCTTATAAAGTTAAGAAGATGACTAATAATGTGGATCTCATAAATAAATTCAAAGAGGCTCACCCTATTCAAATGGTGAGTATATATATAAGTGTACTTCTATTAAAAATTAATTTATTTTTTGTTTTCTTGGTCATTAGTAGTATCTAATTTATAAATAATAATTAATTATAATTTTAGGATGTTGACTACACCGGTGGTTTGTTTCCAATTTCAAAGACATCCACAATCATTGAAGGGGAGAAAGTAAAAGGTACTAAGGTATTTGTTCAAAAAATATTTTTTTTTGTTTGTTCTCTCAAAATTAGATCTTAATTTTATTCAAAAAATATTAGTGAGATAAAATCAAAGGTTAGAAAGAAGTTTTTAATTTAACATGATTTTTTGTACAGAATTTGTTGCTTGAATTCTCCAATGAAATTACGGCCAATGATGAATCTGAATTGTTGGAAAGTGCTATTACACCAACTAAGTGACTATCATCGGAGTCGGAAGATTCGAATGTGGAAGGAGATACCTCAACTTGCAAGAAGATCAAGATTGAGAAAGAAACTTGAGAATTTGGATGCACATGTTTTGGAATCTCTTTTAGAGTCTATCTAATAGAATAATGCCAAGCATATGTTTGTTTTGGTGGAAACATTGTCTTTTCTTGAGTTGTTATTTTTCTTTTGGTTCTTTTCGATTTTTATGTTTGGAATTTATAATTTTTTTAAATATAAATTGAAGTTATTTTGTTATTACTTGTGGTTTTATTTTTAATTTGATTCTCACAGTTGATATTCTGATAATTTTTAATTTAATATTTAATGTCATAAAGTTATAAATTTTTTCTCTGAATTATTATTGATACAATTAAATTAGTTATTAATTTTAATGCGTACTTATTTAAAAAAAATCTAATTATAATTTTTAATTAAAGTATTATTTTATAATTTTAAATTTAAATTTAAATATAGTTTTTTTTTTGAATTTTTACGTAAGCAATTGGGTTTGAAAATATTTTTTAAAAATTTATATAATTTATAAGTTACTATGCTAATTACAATGGATTATAATAAAATAAATAAAATTATCAGTCTTATTTAGATGTGAAATTATTTATACTATTTAAAAAAATGTAATACTGTTTAAAGTTTAGAAAAAGTATAATAAAGTTAATACTGTTTATGATGAAACTAAAAAAATTATTTTTAAATTAACAAATTTCTATATTACTAATGGACAACGGACGTTTGATTAAAAAATTTTATTTAAAAATTTAAAATTTATACTAGCTAATTAGAAAATTCTATTTTAAAAATTTTAAATTTGAATTTCTAATACTAATTTCTAATTAAGGAAGTTTTTAACCATTTCAATTTTTAAATTTAAATTTTTTTACTTGCCACATTTATAAATTCTTATTATTATCTTTTAGATTGTCTCTCCACAGTAGAAGTACTTTCATCTTTTTCTCTCTTTTCAAGTATTTTTTCTAAATTTATGTAATTTATAAGGTTATTAATTTTTAGATTGTATTTAATTTTATTTATTTTTATCGATAAATAATAAAATTGATACTATTTATGACGAAACTAATAAAAATTATTTTTAAATTAACAAATTCCTATATTCTTAATGAATAACAAACGTTTAATTAAAAAAGTTTATTTAAAAATTTTAAATTTGCACTAGCTAATTAGAAAATTCTATTTAAAAATTTGAAATTTAAAACTCTAATACTAATTCCTAATTAAGTGGCTTCTTAACCGTTTTGATTTTTAAATTTAAATTTTTTTATTTGTCACATTTATAATTTTTTTTTCTATTTACTTCGTTTACATTGTTATTTTTTAGATTATAACAATAGAGGTACTTTTATCTTTTTCTCTCTTTTTACTTATAAGTTGTTCATTTTCAATCTCTTTAACTATAAGTTGAATTTATTGATCGTGAGATTAAACTTATATTTATTTAAAAAAAGATACTTTTGTAAAAAAATATATATTATTTTTTATAAAATATGTTTACGTAACAAAATAAATGAGAATAAAAAAGAAATTAAAGCAGCCATTGAAAATAAAATCTGTGCGATTTTACATAGATATAAGAAGACACTAATTTCATATTCTATTTGGTAAGTTAGACATGAGAAAAAATTGTAAAACAATTAGTGTCTCAAGTTAAAAATTAGTGTTTAAGCATTTTAGAGAGACACAAAATACATGTTTTTAATGGGTGTTTGTCTACGACTATGTCTTTCATCATTTTTGTCTCAATAAACAAACACCATACATGTACTCCTGTGTACTCCTGTGTCTATATTTTGATGGACATGTATACCAAAAACAGACGCCGTCATATGTGTACTACTTTATTTTTTTAATAATATAAAAAATTTGATAATAAAAATGTATTATGTATAATGTATATATATTTTTAATTAGTTAAAAAATTTATTTATTTGATATTTTTATGTATATATTGAAAGATGCAAGAAGTCTAAAGAGAAGTAAGATTATATTGAAAAGAAAATTGATATTAAAAGACAAAGAAAATACAAAGCAAAGCACAATTTAAGGTATATTTCATATAAAAAAATAAATTAATTATTTTATCATTTTTGTTTTTAGGTTAGAATAATATATTTTTTTATTTGGTATTTTTAAGTATGTCAGTTCTATATATTTAGTTTTTATTGGGTATACAAAATAACTATGAGTATTTTGGCCGAATGAAAGCCCATAAAATAAAATATTTTCTATATATTATTTAGCTATTGACAAGTAATAAATTATTAATTTACATTATCTTTGTAATATGTTACTAAATTTGTTTATGAAAAAATTACAGGAAATTCAAGTGATAGTTTCAATGGTGTGCATTTTCAATCGGTGTTGTCGAACATTACAAATAGCATTAATACAAATATATTTTTAGATGATTGTTTTTGGAACTTGCTTATGGGAATGTACATGCACCTTATGTATTTTGATTTTTCTATTATTTATTCAATTATAAACTTTAACAGAAAATATGTTCAAAACTAATATCTCGAGTTATCTTATTAGGTAATAACCCAACACCATATTGATCAAGGTCTCCAACTACTCATCTACACTCTGTAGATGAAAAAAAATGATGTTCCAATATTAGTGATATTAGTAATTCGAGTATCACACATGAAGCATATGATAGTCCATGTCATCAGACAGGTCAACAACATCTTCAACAAATATAAAATAATATCTACCAGTTACTATGTTAATATGTTTTTATTACTTAAAGACCAAACACTTAACTTTTTAATTGGTCTATTACAAACAATCATTGGTATATGCTAAATAATTATTATAGATTCATTGGAATACACAAATCGAATTAGATTGCAAAGGGGTGTAAGACTATGCTACTTCAAAAGGGAGATGGTAAGATAAGCATGATAAATTGTAATTATCACAAAGCTAAAATTTTACTTCTTTTATCTTTAATACTACCTTCATAATATATATTCATAATTCAGCTGATTCAAACATTTAACATATATTCATTTTTATTTTTTTTATAATATAAAGTACTTGATGTATTATCTCTAATGATTACAGGAGCAAGTACATTTAATTCAAATTTAGATACTAAAGAATTAGAAGAAGTGTGCATAGCTGAAAAAAAAGACACCTGATACAAAGAGAAATATTTTTGAAGGAATTGACTACAAATCTTTCAAAAAATTTTCAAGAAGTTGAAGATATTATTGAAAATACGACTATTTTAGATGATTCTGTGCAAATTTAATATCCAGCCATATTCGATGTTGCTGAGAATACAGGTAATTTAAGAAGTAGCAATATCAGCACTTTATTATTTACTATTGTTATGCTTTTTATAAACAAAAAATTATCGTTTAGTGTTCAAGTTTTAAAATTCAAACTAAGATATGGTTATATATTATAATTTTTGTATTTGAACGTTGATTTATTGTAAAACTTAAATCTTGAGGTTGGCACAATGAAATTGTATTATATGATCTCATCTTTTTAATCCATAAATTGCATTCTTCGGTAATCTTTTTTAAATATTATTTTTATACTTAACATGGTGAAAGAAAGGTATATTTTTATATAAAGTATTTGTTGCAGATATAACTAAAACAATTTATTATCTTGATGATTATTAGATGTGATAGATATTGGTGACCCAGAAATTTTTTGTCGACATTGCGACGCCATGATGTGGTATGAGGAGAGATCAGAGAAGTCCAAAACAGGATTCAATTTTGAGTTCTCAATATGTTGTATGCGAGGGAAGGTACAACTGCCGTTTTGAAGCACTTGATCGGACGCTCAGGAATCTTATGTCAGTTACCGATCAATATAAGATACATCAACCATTTGGTAGTAAGATTGTTGTTCTAGGAGGTGATTTCAGACAGATACTTCCGATGATTCCGAAAGGAAGTAGATACGATATATTAGCATCCGCTATTAACTCATCCCATCTGTGATCATTTTGTAAGGTTCTGAAACTGCATACAAATATGAGGCTTCTAATGTCTTCTTCGGATCAAGATGAAGGTGAAATGAAGATATTTGCTAATTGGATACTTGATGTTGGAAATGGAAATATTGGCTCTGTTGTTGGTGATGAATCAGAAGTTGAAATTCCAGATGATCTATTGATTACAACTACTGATGATCCTCTCTCATTTGGTAGACTTTGCATATCCAAATTTGTTGCAAAACATGTCAGATTACAGGTATTTTCAGAGTAGAGCAATTCTTGCACCCACACTTAAGAGTGTTGAGAAGGTAAACGATTTTGTCTTGACAATCTTTCCAGGGATGGAAAAGGAGTATTTGAGCTCTGATACAACATGTCAAGCTGATGAGAATGAAGATGTAAAACAAGAGTGGTTCACACCAGAGTTTCTAAATGACATCAAATGTTTGGGACTACTCAATCACAAGTTGACTTTGAAACCAGGAGTCGCTGTAATGCTACTGCAAAACATAGACCAGACTTCATGTTTATGCAACGGGACAAGATTAATAGTTAACAAACTTGGCAGCAACGTAATTGGAGCGACGGTAGTGACCGGTAGAAATATTGGAGATAAATTGTACATTCCAAAAATGAACTTGATCCCTTCAGATTCAGGATTGCCATTTAAGTTCCAACGGAGACAATTTTCATTAACAGTATGCTTTGCAATGACCATTAACATGAGTCAGGGTCAATCATTATCACATGTACGGCTTTATTTGCCAAAATCAGTGTTAACCCATAGACAACTTTATATTGCTTTGTCAGGAGTTAAGAGTCGTAGGCCTCAGGGTTTTAATTCTAAACGAAGACGGCAATCCAAAGTCATCAATAACAAATGTTGTGTTCAAAAAGATTTTTAATAATATTTAGGTAAGAATAATATTATTTTCATTTTAATAGCATGTTATGATTTTACACTTTTGTACAAATCTTTACTATAGATATAACTAATTTATCTATAACTCTTTTTTCAAATTTGAAATGAAATGTGTAACAAGGAACACAACATCCAATGATTTTCTAATGAAGTTAGTAAGATACTAGGTTGTCGATAAATTTTTATTATCTTTTTGATATAAAATTTAGGATAAAATTAACATGCTATTATTACAGTTATATATGTTCTTAATTTTTTATCTCCCTCCTTATGGTTCAAGAATATTATAAACTTCGAACTCTTCTATTCATATTTTACTTTGAATAAAGATAAAACAACATATTTAACACGTTTATTATATAACGATGATGATAGTGTTATACTAAATTTAAAAAATATATGATTATAAAATATTATTTTTAATTTAATTCATCAAATTTAAATATACACTAGTCATATTACAAATACTGTTTTTAAAGATATATAATAAATCCAGAAAATTCTGCGAAATTAACTAATAATTAGCTCGCAAACACCTTACGTAAAGGAGGCATTCAAGTTAAATTCTACTTTTTTTATCCATCTATATTTATAATTGATGTTTCAGTAAAGTTATTAACTGAGAAATAAAATGGGCCTCCAACATATATATAAAACAACTTAAAAAGTTAACAGTTGAGTTATGGTTATCCAATATGTCTCGTTTAATTCTAGAGAAATGATATCAATATTATTCTTTATCGATGTGTATATATTTTAATAATTAGAGATATAATCATTTATGTTATTTTTTATCATTTAAATTTAAAAAAAATAATTTTATGACATAGTATTAAAGTTATATATGCAAAAAGACAAAATAATTGGTCTAAAATTATTTATCTGAAAAACAAAATAATTTTTTGTAATTCAAAAATTTTAATCCGATTTCTAACAATTTAAATAATTAATCTAAACGATTTTTGGCACATCAGTTGGTCATTCTTTATAGAGACTGTTTAGTTTAATTATTTGAATAATGATGAATCAATTAGATTAATTAATTAAATAGTTAAGAATTGATTAAAGACTTTTGAATTGTGAGAGATCACGTAAAATATTTGCTCCTAACAATAAGTATATCTAAATTTATAAATTTGAATTTTCTAAAGTTTGAATTTTATTTTAGAGAGTAAAGTGTGATCTTTTATTCTTAAATAATTTTTTTTATATTTATTTTTTGTCTCACCTATAAAATCAATAGTAAAAATTTACATTTTACTCTTTAAAATGAAATTCAAGTTTTAAAGGATTCAAATCTTAAATTTACATAGAGCTGATTTTTTTTTATCGTGAATTGTTTTGGGCCTAAGTTTATGTAGTTTTTGTTCGTTGTCTGTTTTAAATACATTATAAGTTTAGGCCCAAAAAAAAGAAAGAAAGAAAAGAAAGAAAAGAAAAGAAAGAAAGGGTTAGGGGTGGCGCCGCTAGAACGTGAGTGTGATTGAGGACAGTTGAGTATGGCAGGGGTACCAACGACCCTGGAGGAAGTGCGAACGCTATGGATTGGAGACCTTCAGTACTGGGTCGACGAATCATACCTCACTCAGTGCTTCGCACACACCGGCGAAGTTGTTTCCATTAAGATCATCCGCAACAAGCTCACCGGCCACCCCGAAGGCTACGGCTTTGTCGAGTTCCTCTCCCACGCCGCCGCCGAGCGCGTTCTCCACTCCTACAACGGCACTCCCATGCCCGGAACCGACCACAACTTCCGCCTCAATTGGGCCTCCTTCGGCGTCGGCGACCGCAGGCCCGACGCCGGCCCCGACCACTCCATCTTCGTCGGCGACCTCGCCCCTGACGTCACTGATTACCTCCTCCAGGAGACTTTTCGCGCCAATTACCCTTCCGTTAGAGGCGCCAAGGTCGTTACGGACCCTAACACTGGTCGATCCAAGGGCTATGGTTTCGTTAAATTCGCCGATGAGAACGAGAGGAACCGCGCCATGTCGGAGATGAATGGAGTTTATTGCTCCACCAGGCCCATGCGTATTAGCGCTGCTACACCCAAGAAAACCACCGCCTTTCAGCAGCAGTATGCTCCAGCTAAAGGTAAATGTTGTTAGATAACTCAACTCAAATTCACTTATTGAATTGTTCAACTTTATTCTTTAAGTTAAACGCAGGGTTAAGTAGTAGTTATTGTTAATATAATTGAAATCCAGTTAGTGAAGGCAATGTGTTGTTTCAATGCATACATAACTTAAATGTTGATTAGACTGGTATGTGTTATGTGGTTTGTTCTGTCAATTAGACTAGTTTGTGTATGTTTGCTTTTACTATTATGCTATTTCATTTGAGCATAACGTGGAAGAGAGACTTATATGTCAATGGATGTTTGTGGCAGCAATGTATCCAGTCCCAGCGTATACTGCTCCAGTTCCGCCGGAATATGATATGAATAATACCACGGTGAGTAATGATCATATAGATGCAATATTTATGGTTTTCATTTTATTTTATTTTATTTTTTTAATTTGTAATATTGTCTAACATTGCTGTGTTTTGCAAGGTTTATGTTGGTAATCTGGATCTTAATGTCACGGAGGAGGAGCTGAAGCAAGCCTTTATGCAATTTGGGGATATTGTGTCTATCAAAGTTCATGCTGGCAAAGGATTTGGTTTTGTTCAATTTGGGACTAGGTTTTCCTTTCTCTTCCCTTAGTCTTTTCTAACATTTGAATATTTTATGTGATTACTCTCTAATATTTTGAAACTAAAGAGGTAATGATATTATTTTGATTGTTTGTATCTACCCTCCGCTTTCCAAGGCAGTAAGTTTCATGTGGCCTGATGTTACACTGCATCTTGTGAAGTCTTTAAACAATCCCTTTTTTAGGGTGTTTTTCCTATTTCTTTTTTCTTTCTCCTGTTATGCGGTCTTTTAAACTCTCTGACCACTTGTGTATGTAGAGCTTCTGCTGAAGAAGCCATTCAGAAGATGCAGGGGAAGGTGGTAGGTCAACAAGTGGTTCAACTTTCTTGGGCTAGTACAACTAGACAGGTGATTTTACCCTTAACTTTTTTACCAAGTGAATTTTAGTTTGTCATGCTGTGACCTGTGCATGTGTGTAGTCTTGTAGTATGTCATGCATTTTAATTTTAGGAGCTGCTACATTGTGTATCAAAACATCTTGGTTCTAGGATAATTTTGATGAGCCTTTAGTATGTGTTGCCATGTGTAGTGATTTGGTAGGAAGTGCATGTGTTGAATATAAGTTTAGGCTCAACTACTTGATACTATGATCATTACAAATTTACAAGCCATTCCAACAAGTAGCAAAGAATAAACCTAAACAAAGCCTTTTTCCCAATAGATGGGGTTGGCTACATGGATCCAAAGACATCACTGCGTCATGTCTATGCATTGCGACCGGTCAGTTTTTCAAGGGCTGTCTCGGGACTAACACACATGGATCCAAAGATGTCATTGTGCCATGGCCATGCATAGGGATGCGACAAGGTTATACACGGGCTATTGCAACCCTAACACAACCTTCCCCGTCTGGGCTTGGGACTGACTATGTAACATAGCCCGAGCTAAGTAGCATAAGAGTAACAAGAAAACAAAGTTCAGTACCAAATCATAATTATTTACATTAAATCCTTAAGGCTTTAAATGGTCAGTAGAAAGGTTTTAGGCTCAATTTTTGTTGCAAGATTTTAATTAGCTTGTTATGAGCCATTGCTGCATTTTCTGGCTTATCATAACCTTGGAGTGGTACAACTTTCCCACTCCCACCCTTTCATTCAGGATGGTAAATGAAAACATTCGTCAATACTGAGTAGATAAATTTTATTGTGACACGGTATAAATGAAAACTTTCGAGAGTTTTTGTGAAAAACAGTGAAGTAGGTGTGTTTTATTACATGTATTTCCCCTTTTTCCTGCATGTGAAAATTCAATAAGTTATATTTATTGAAAGATATTGATTTATTAATTCTCCAATGATGAGGATGGCCAGTAGCAAATGTACTACCATGCTACAATGATATAAGATTCATTCCTTTTGATGTTTAAGGACTTTCCTGTGTTTCTCCTTTATAACATAAACGTCGTTAGAATTCTAGATTCACATGTACGAATGAGTTTGTATTGCTGATTTTCTCATTGAATTGCTGGTATGTAGGGTTCACATTTCTTGTTTTTCGATGCAGAATTATATTAGCACTAACAAATTTTTTTATTGAAACCATTCCAGGATCCTGTTAGCTGGGGGCAACAGGTGGATCCAAATCAATGGAGTGCCTACTATGGGTACGGCCAGGGTTATGAAGCCTATGCTTATGGAGCTACTCAAGATCCTTCATTGTATGCATATGGTGCATATGGTGGTTATGCGCAATACCCCCAACAGGTTAGTACCTAAAATTTAGTATACATACTGGCTCTTGTGGCAGAAAACGATTTCATCACACTACTCATGCAAATGAATTGCTTGTCTTTATTTTCAGGTTGAAGGGGCTCAAGACATGTCAGTTATGTCTGTTCCTTCAGAGGAGTTGTATGATCCTCTTGCAATGCCTGATGTAGATAAGTAAGCTATTCTTATTCCCATTTAAAAGCTAAAACCATGAACATTTTTGGTTCATAGTGTATTTATATATGAATAATTATGATGGATTTTTTAATTGTTTTGGCAGGTTAAATGCTGCATATCTCTCAGTACATGGAAGTGCCATTTTAGGACGTCATCTGTGGCAAAAAACCTCGCCATTCGTACAACAAGCTTAGCATGTATTTGTGTTATTGGATATGTAAATGTCAAACAAGCGGATAATCCGAACATGCATTTTACTTTCAGTTTTTGTACAATAAGTAGTAGTTCTAGAATTCACTATAGCAGGTTTATATTTATCATTGGTTGAGTGAGAAGAGCATGAAATAGTTAGATTGATGAGGTGTAGAACTTAGAATATTCTGTTTCATCATCATGCAACTAGTGTAATTTTGTTCTATAATACATCATTGAATATGACTACTGTTTTTTGTTTTTATTACACTATATTGCTTTTTGTTGATTCAGCATTGTTATCTATAACTAATCATTGAATTAATCTGACAAGAATATAGCCCTAATTCTCATTAACTCCGTTGATAGGAGTCTGCAACTAACTAACTACACTTCATGCATCACAACAAAGACATCTATGTTTTGCCGTCGGACATTTATGCTCTGATTTGATTTGTTACAATTTATTTTATTTATAAATATCTGGCTGATGATATTGCAACTCATAATTCTCCAGTCCAGCAACCACATAATCACTTAATCAGAAAAAGAAGGGAAGCTATAAACACTTAAATAAATAAATAATAATACTAGCGATGGTGAAAGTAATCAGGGTTAGCGAAATATGATCTGCGTTTTGATGGTGTCTTTAGGCCAAGCAAGACAAGGAGCAACCCCAGATAATCATAGTTGTAAGAGACCTCAAGAAGCTGAAACTTGTTCAGTGTCCATGGTGGATACCTATACCAGAAATCAGTGAGGAAGCTTCTTCTAACTACTGCCTTATGGCTGCTGAATGTGTCAAAAGAGAACTTCCCATGGTACATTCCAAATCCACTTTCTCCAACTCCACCAAATGGTAGAGAATCCGCTGCATACTGCACATTATTCTAAATCAATGTTCATATATAACATTTTTGAAGCATGTAAAAATTAAAGATCAAGAGTAGATAGAAGAATACTTGTAGAATTGCATCATTGAAAGTTAAACTGCCAGAAGATGTTTCAGATATCATTCTATTCTGCAGTGTCTTATCTTTGGAAAAGACATAGAGTGCAAGAGGCTTAGGCCTAGAGCTTATGAATTTAATACTGTCTTCAATTTTGTCCACCTGAAAATTATTGAAGGCAACATTAAGAAAAACGTCAATTCTATATATAGCATGATTTTCACCGAATCTTACAGTAATAATTGGAAGCAATGGGCCAAAAATTTCTTCTGTCATGATTGCTGATTCAAGTGGGGGATTCAACAAGATTGTTGGCTCAATAAATCTGCACATAGATTTATATTACATTTTGATATAGATATAATGAAAAATAATGTGTCTCCAAGTAATTAACAAACAAGTGAAAAAGTAGTGTTACAACTTACAAGTTTCTTTCGTCCATATAGCCTCCATAAACCACAGATTTCTTGATCTCTGGATCAGCCAAAAGATTTTTCAATCTAGACAAGTGTTGTTTATTAACTATCCTGGCAATGGTGTTGGAGTCTTTTGGGTTCTCCCCAAACATTTTCTTGATCCATAGTTTCATCAATTCTACCTGAAGAAAATCAAGAGCAACTAACTTAACTAATCACACACTCCATCAAATATAAACAGTATATGAAGACACGTGAATGAATGAGAAATAATGTACCAGTTTTGGATAGTATTGATTTTCCACGAGGACATAGTCAATTGCTATGCATGCTTGACCACCACATGCCCCATATTTTCCCACTAGAATCCGCTTCACCGTTACCTTTTGATTCAGTGGAAAACTTACTTTGTTAATCAACATAAACAATATAATCTCTTCATGAGTTTAACATATTTTGGGAACAGTAAGACAGTGACAAAAACTCATCTTATTCGAATATCAGAAAATCTCAAAAGTCAGTGTTTTTCAACAAATTGTAGCCAGCATTTGGCCTTTAACATTCTGTTGCATTTGAATTTTTTCTGGACTTATGATAAAGTTTACTAGCATTGTAGCAGTACTGATTCCATTATTTCGATCCGACATAATCTAAACATGAAAAGATTATCTGAAGTCACCTCCAAGTCCCAAGAAGATGAAAGTGAATCAACAACTGCAGGACATTTTCCACCCAACTCCAAAGTCACAGGAGTCAAATGCTTCGCTGCTGCTGACATCACAATCTTCCCCACACGTGCACTTCCTATATAGTATTAATGTTGTTTTACATTCACAAAACCATATGAAGAAGAGTGTTGTGATTTGTGTTTTGTGTAGTAGTGTACCTGTGAAGAAGATTTTGTCCCATTTTTTCTGGAGAAGGTGCTGAGATTCATGGGGTCCACCTTGTACAACCTTAATGGCTTTGTTGTCCAAGAAATTGGGAAGTCCAAGGGCAAGTATGGAAGAACATGCTGGTGACAACTCTGAAGGCTTTAAGACCACTGTGTTTCCAGCTGCTACTGCTCCTATTAGTGGCTCCAAGGATAAACCTGTCATTAATTAAATTATAGCTCCCTCTATTAATTTGCTATACAAATACTTGATCAACATAAGGAAAATGGTTCAAAAAGCATGACTCACCAAAGGGGAAATTCCAAGATGAAATAATGAGGACTAGGCCCAGAGGTTCAGGAACAATTTCTGCACTACTAAGCAGTGCTATTTGTGGCAATTTAGCCTATCAAAAAACAAATTTGAATCCATTAGTCTTGAATGTTTATCTCTGAAATTAAAAAAAAAAAGGAATTAGGAAAATTGGCACTGATCTCACCTTTTTGCCTGATATCCAATATTTTAAGTTACTCAATGCAAAATTCAAAGACTTCATCAAAGTTCCTATCTGCTTAAAAGGGCCAATTCGTTAATTAGCAATTAGAACTGAGAAATAGTTTTCTTTTTTTTTAATGTTACTATTATTACTACCCCAATGCATGCATAATGCATGAATTTAAAAGAAAGCTTAAATTAGGAAGGAACTATAGTGATTAAAGATTAAACTAATAGAAAGGCAATAATAATAATGTTAAATATTTTCATTAAACTTAGAAGTGGTAACAAGTATATATGATGACACACTTTTTTGAACAGAAACAAACTATTTTCAAGTGTAATTATAAACAAATTAAATAAAGGCATAACCTCATCTCTAAAAGCTTCAACATGATGCTTTCCTAAGTCAAGCATTAAGGCCTTCAAAATATCTTCTTCTTTTTCAATGAGGAAACGACGCAACCCTTTGAGTTGTGATTCTCTCCATGACACTTTCTTTGTCTCTCCACTCCCATAATACTCCTTCATACCATTCATTTCTTTCTCAAAAGTCTCCATTGTTTCTTTGTGATGATCCCTCTGCTTACACCTCTAGTAGTATTTATATTTGTTATGGTGACTGTGGTGTGGAGATTATATGGTCATTTACACATGTCTTTGTGCTACTTGTGTGGTAGCTAGGTGGTCAAGTAGACCTTCATAACCATCAACCCAGAAGACAATCAAGGATTCAAGGATTATATCTAATTATTATAATTAAACATTAAATATGCACGTTATCTCATTTATATAACTATACTATATAATATAATATAATATATTAATTTTATTTTTCATGAATAAAAGGTTAATCTAAGAGGCTAGTATTAATTTTCAATACCCTCAACCATTTGCATTTATTATTATTTATTGGAATATACTACACGCCAAAATTTTACGATGTAAAGGATTTGATTTTATCTAGGAAGCACGCCAAAGTGGTTACACGTCCAATTTTTGTTATTATGACTGTGAAAATTCCAATTTGATTTGTACTGTAATGCTACATAGAGTGTATAACACCGACGATTAGATTCTACATGTGGATATAGTATACCTTATTGAAAATTGTTTAATTTCAATCATGCAGAAATTCTCTTATTATTCATGTTAGTATACCAAATCATAAAGCATTATTAGATCACAAAAAATAGCTATTCAATTTGGTTTCTAATAATGCACTTATATAATATAAGTTATAATATCTGCAAACTCTATAATTAATGTGTCTTTTGAATGCATCTTCAGATCCTCTATCTACCTTTAGTAACATTACTGTCTCATATTAAAGGAAACATGTCCTTTTTATTATATTAAAATATAAATTTTTATGTGTTCATTTGTTAGCCATAAAATATTTTATCTTGTTAAACACTCCTGCATATATTATCACATGTTTTACAGGAAAAGGTGTGATAGAAGTTAAGGCCTTGTAATAAAATAACATTACATGCCATTGACTGCACTAACTTTTTTTTTTAATTATTATTGTTATATATATATAAGCGCATGACACGTGGTGATCTATTGGTAGTTAGGTAACTTAGGCTGGATTAATAGTACAAAAGTAGTTGTACAATAAATTTTACAGCAAGGTAGAAATTAAAGTTATGGGCATGTATATTGGACATTATTTATGTATGTTGAAGAATTAATGAATGAATTGACACAAAGTAGCCTCTCCTTATACTTACCAAAGTACTGCTTGAAACTGTCTAGTCAACTTTTTTGAACAGTCTTATTTTTTGTTACTAGAGAATATTAATATTGAAAGAATTCACTTTGTTTTAATGATGTTAGTTGATAATTATTGATCTAAAACAAAGAATGAGCAACAGAATTGCATGATGAGGCGCAAGTTTAGCATGTGTTTTCTACCAATTTTTGTTTTAGAAATTCCTAACTAAGTAAAGTGCGCACATGAAAAGAGTGATGAGCAACAAAACAGCATGTTTGTTTGGGATGCTATAGAGTATAGAGATGAGGAATAAATTTATATGTTACTGAAAATGGAAGATGGCGTAAATAGTAATACTATGTCATAGTTGAGTAGAAAATAATTGGCCATGTCTGCAATGGTTTGTGCACTGAACATCAAATGCCTTTAAAGGCTTTAACCAGAGGTTAGGTGCAAATGGGGAGAGGATAACTTAAATGAAGAGATGTGTAGAATTGGGAAAACTATCTCGAATGTGGGAAGTGCATTAGTTGGTAAGTGCATTAACTTAATTAAAAGTTTAAAACCCTTGGTTTTGTACTTCAATCTCACTACCACTAGATAAACCAGTACTCTCAACTCCAACCAAACCCATCACACACCTGTCCATGATAAAGAGCATTTAAGATGGCAATGAAATCCTCATACCATACCTACTTTCCTTAGACAGTTAATGCGGTCAGAATTGTAAGTTCTGATGTTTACTGTGTTGTACTTGCTGATGGTGATTGGCTACGTCACAATTAATTTGCTTAACCATCTAAATGCATGTTCAGCATGAAAAAGATTGAATAATTAGTAATTGAAGAACATATATTTGATGTATCAACTTCTATACATAAATTTACAATGTATTTGTTGACGATTGAATATGCCTAAGGATTACAGAAACATCCTGATCACTGTAAATAATAAGTTAGTATCATCCACATTTCAGGCACACTTCCCATCATTTAGGAGCTTTCAACAGTCTTGATAGATTTCAGCTTGCAAATATTGGACAATCTTGGTATTGCTGATTCTAAGACCCCTTCTTTTTTTACGTGATAAAATGTCGGTCTTTATAGTGTAATTGATGCAAATTTTTAATCAATTGACGAAAGATTTATTTGGATCTTTGTGCTTTGCCTGTCAGAAAATCAATTAGCAAGTTCATAATCAATTGATGAAAGAAGTTCTGAGTCTTCTTGATCTCTCCTTTTCAACTTCACTGTCAGCGTCAATAATTCTTTGTTCAAAAAAGCAAAAAGGGAATCAGCAATTCTCTCAGAGGATCAACTCCAGTAAAAGATTTCAATCCTGAGTAAGTCGTGATATCATAACAAATATGGCACTATATTAGCGATACTGTGTTACATTTTAAAGTATGGCAATTGTGCCAAAATTTTCTTATATAACTCTACTTCATTTTTATTTTAGAATTTTCACCGTGTCTGTTTGTTGCACAGCTTGCTTTATTCATAGTTGTATGTTTTGTCAAATTTTGGAGACCGTACAATATCATTATTTGAACGAATGAAGATAGTTGAGTTTCTAAATATGTGTCGTCATGTAACTCAAAAGTAAATCAGTATTGTTTCAGCATTCAGCTTTGTTTTGGTCTGAACTTGTTCCAAGCTTGTGTGATCGAAGTTCCTACAGCTGTATGAAAATATAGTACCGATCGATTATAAGAGGAAAGAAGTGTTTGGATACAATAGGAAATTATACTATACTTTATGCTTTATAATATACTTTTTTTTAGTTTCCCACGATATCCTTCAACCTGACGGGTTAAGGACTAATCCATTGCGAATTTTTGCAAATCCAAGCTCTATTTAAAGGTGTGCCATTGGCCAATAAGTTGTTGCATATACAAAGCGGGATTCAAACCCTGACACTTGCTTAAGCAGACGAGTGACCACTCAACCAACCAAAGTGAAAAATATTAACAAATATTTTATTACTGGATAATACCCTCTCACTATTACACTCTTCGGCTTTGGGTTTGGGCTTTAGCTTTATTTTAGTCTTGGGTCTAGTTTTATATTTAGTTTATTGGGTAACAAATTTGTTTGAGGCCCCGCAGTTTATAAAAACAAAAAATATTATTATTGACTTTGTAGAATATTTTTAAATTATTATTGACTTTGTAAAAAATCCTATTTTTAATTTATTATTGACTTTTTAAATAAAATATTTTCTTTCATTTCTAAATTATTATTGACTTTGTAGAATATTTTATTTAAAATTTGAGTACATTCATGTATTTACCCAAATTATTAGAACATTACAAATTTTTATAGTACTCCTAACATTTTCTAAGCCATTTTTTTAAAATTATTTTGCATAAGATAATATTTTTAATTTAGAATATGTTGGCCTCATAGAAGCCACATCTCAGTTTACAAAGTCAAAAATCCCCAGCAGGCGGGGATCCCCGCGGGGACCGCTCCAAATAGGGCCCCGATGGTGGGGAATTTTCTCCATAGGGATGGGGATGGGGAGAAAAATTCCCCCGAAACAGGCGCGGGGACCCGAGCGGGGATCCCCGCCCCATCCCCGATAATTTCCCGAATTGTTAAACTTACTTAAATACTCTTACTTTATTTTTAATATAGGGGGTATTTTAGTAATTTCACCCATTAAAAAACCTTAACCCTATATTCCCTTCTCACCTTTGTTGCTGCGCCCTCTCTAACTCTCTATTCCCATCCAAACCCCAACTCTCCAAACTCCGGTCACTCACTCACTCTCCACTTTTTTCAAACTTCAAACCGGCCACTCTTGCGCCGTCACCCTAGCAGCTTCACCGCGTCGTTCTCTCTCCTCAGGCACGGCGTCCTTCTCCTCTCCATTTCTGTGTCTGCGTGTTTGCTTCCATTCTCGTCACTGTATGTTAACATATTTGTCTCTATTGTTTTAACAGAGAACATGGAGATGTTTGTTGGAAGTTTTATGCCGACAATGAAAGAATATTTGATGTTAAAGACTTTGTTTTATTGCTTTCTTTATAATGAAAGTTGCATTTTAAGATTTTATTTTATGGACTATGATTTGCTATGTTGTATTTCTGGACTTATAATTTTAGATATGTTTGTGTGTTTGTAATAATATTTTTTAGTTTTTTTTTTGATATTTTTTATTATAATTTTTATATGAATGTTAAACATAGGGAGATGGGGAATGGGGTCCCGCGAAAAATGCGGGGAATGGGGATGGGGACAATTATCCCCCCATGATGGGGAATGGGGCGGGGACGGGGATTAATTTTGGGGACGGGGACGGGGAGTAGGGAAGCATCCCCCGCCCCCGCCCCCGCCCCGCCCCATTGACATCCCTAATAGAACCTTTAGTGTGTGTGTGAGTGGGTGTGTTGTGTAACCTAGGATTGGTAATTGTCCAATCCATCGACCAAAAAAAAAATTTAACGAATCATGTATGTGGCTCAATTGCTAGGAAATTCTGTTATCTTAACAAAATTTTAGATATATATATATATATATCTTTTAAAATACAGAAAATTTGTAAAATAATAAAATAAAAAGTTGATTATTATTGAATTTATAATTTTTATTATACGTGAGTTTTTCTATCTTAACTTAAAAGTGATTAAGTTTTATTTTTTACTATATTAATTTATTCACTTTATAAAAAATTAATTCTTTAATTCGAGAGTAAGTAGACTATATTTTTTTACTTTACTAAGCACCCGACTTTAGAATAATTTAATCTGTCATTTCTATGACTAATTTCATTTGACATGATATGATAATAAACTAAGAAAACGGGTTCCTTCTATATGCACATATAACCACCACTAATATTAGAGACAATCCGTTAACTCTGGTGGTTGCACTTTTCTTACTTTATTACTAGGTTTGTAATGGTAAGTTGTTGTTAGTAGGACCCACTCTCATCTAACTAAAGTCATGCTTGCTTATTTATGAGGTAATCAACTTGAACAATAAGGCCTAAAGTTTTGCCAAGGGAACATTATAAAAGGTGCTTAAGAAAGCGTGCAATGAAGAAGCCTTTGAAATTTTGGAGTTTTGCGACTAATAATTTAGCTAGCTACTAATCTCCAACAAAGTTGTACGTATATATGTGGCATCATCAAATTCAAACAAGGTTAAGTCATTACATGTTCAAGTTTGTATATAGTGTTATGCATACCTTGATTATACCTTTCTACAAATTTGATACTAATGGATGCATTTTGAAGCAACTTAAAACAAGGGTCAATAATTCTTATGTGAATATACGTGATGTTTTTTAGGATAGTGGACATGAATCCTTTTACATCTTTCTGTAGAGCCTATAGTATCTGCCAAAAATGTGATCAATCATTATATTATTTGAAGTCAAAGCAATATGATGTTTTGCTAACGACATAGATTGAAACTGAGTTGGACATTTTTTTTTTTTGTTTCATTTTTCTTCCTTAAGCTTTTTATTTAAATTTTCATGCATTATTGTTTCTTTTATAAACAACCAATAAATATTTCATTTCCACTTAATTTTACACTAATTATGCATAGTAATTCAACAAAGTTATTTATTTTTCTTCCTAGGAAGCAACTATATATATATATCGCCTTGCCATAGTGTCAATTCCTTAATCGACACCAAAAATTAAAGCAAATCATGAAGTGCCACATTTCACTACTGTGTAGTTTCCAGAACTTCATGATTTTGTGACTGAATAATATCATCCAAATTCTTTCACTTGGACCCTCTGGGAAGTGTTGCTGTTTTGATAAATGCAATTGATTGATTTCATCACTTTTTCTTGTATTATCGTGGCAACTTTTTTGACAATTCTTCTATCCTTTCTGAGCCTGTAGAATCCAGTACAATTAAGATGGTTGGTTGCAATGAAAAAGAACAATCATAATAAATATCTTATCCAGATAAATTATTCTGATAAAGGGAAGACACATTTTTCACATTACTTTAAAATCAGATTTAAATTTAAGTCTTTCTTACTAATTGATTGTATTAAAAATTTAAATTTTAAAAAATAATAATGTAAAATCATTTTAATAATAAAAAAAAATCTCTTTTTTTTGTCCAATTTTAGGAGTGGAGATATTTAAAAAAAATAATAAAAATTATGTGTTAATAATCCAAATTAAATTATTAAAGATTGTACCAGCTATGCATAGCAGTAGAGGATCTTTTTACTGTTCTTCAAATTCATCCAATGCCATTTTGATAAGTGTTATGAAGTGAGGTTTTAAACCCCACACCTTTAATTATCACAAATCATCTATTATAAACATAGAAGATTTTTCAGAAGCTTATTTTAAAATAAAAAATAATAATAACCACAATAATATGACCCACACCCTTAAAAAATTAATTCAACTTTGTGTTGCAGGAGGTATTATAATGCTGATTATTGTATCATAAAAAAATTTCAGTTTGCATCATTTTTTCATGTATAAATATTTGTACCTTAAATATTGCTTTAAAAAGATAAAGTCAAAAAAGTCAATGATTTTGTTGTTGCACCATTTCTTTCTTCTTTTTCCTCAAATGATTCAATTCATCACCTTTGTTTAAAAAAAAAAAGAGAATATACATGACAAAACCAAAATAAGCTTTTTATGACAAAACCCAAAATGAACATAATCATCTTCCTTCAATCACAATTTACTCATCTTTTTCTCTTTATTAGTTTACTGTTTATGAAAACTTCCATTCTCTCTTCTGCAGAATCACACCTTCCATATATAAATATATATGTATGTTAAATGTGTTACTCACCCATTTATTATATCCGCAGCCAAAATGAGACTTTAATTATCCTACGAATAATATGTTGCTATTTATATAATTTAATTTAATTTTGGTAGGTGAAAATGTAACATATATATATTGAATTGGCTGGCTTAATAAGATAAGTCATTATACTTATACTTATTAAAAATTAGAGTAAGACCTGCGCAATGCGCGGAGAGGTATTATTATATAGTATATTTTAATAAATGTTATATTAAAAATATTTTAGAGAACATATTATAAATAGATTTTGAATTTATTTATTTTTAAAAAAGACATAGATTATTTATATTAGAGTTATACAAAACTGTATTTTCATTTTTTTTTTATTTTTTTATTTGTATTAATGACTACACTTTGTCTTTTTTTATGATTTTTTTGTTTGTAAATAATTAAAAAAATAAATGAATGAGAAAAAAAAATATATAAAAATGTTATATTAAATTTAAAAAAATTTTGACAATTAGTATGAGAGATTAAAAAATAAAGAGTAGTAAGAATCTTAATATGTATAAGTTGTAGAATTTGAATATTTGTAACTAAAAATTTTATAATTATTATTATTATGACACTTTTAATATATATTTATTGTATTTAATTAGTACTTGATGTTTCAATTGAATAATAATAGATAAAAAATTTTTATTTTAATTTTTTAAAAATATTTTACTAAATAGTGATTGGTTGATTTTCATCTTTTGCCAAATCATTAGAATTTCTGATGTGGCATCAGTAGCAACAAAAATGGCTTGAACTCATTGCAGAGAGAATTGGTATTAATTTTTATATATTATAAATAGATATTTAAATAACAAAAAAATTAATAATAAATATTAAATTAAATAATTTTTTTTTGTTTTCTTAACATGATTGTATATTTATTTAGTGTACAAGATATACATTGATATTAATAATCAATAATAATGATAAATTGATAATAGTACCTCTTCTTGACTTAACAACCAATCAACATATATATATAGAAGTGATTTCTCTCTTATATATATATCATCGAACTAAACGGCTGTGATTGCTTTCAAAATTCTTCTTATGATGACTCCCACCAGCTGATGATTATGGAATTTTGGATTCAGTGTATTTTATAAGAGATTTGCTGATCTAAGACGACCTATATATATAATATGTATGATAAAATTAAAGTATAGGACGGAAGAAACCTCCAAAATTCTTTTTTTCTTTGTCACTTTTCACAAATGAGTGAACAAAAGGGGTGTATAGAATATATTATTTCATGTTCACATACACATTTTTATTTTGAGTCTGTATTACTTTTTCTGCATTTTGATTGTTTGTATACAAAGCACGCTTGTGGTTCTTATGCACATAAAAATTAATTAACAAAGTAACAAGAGTCAAGAGGCTTATAGGATAATTGTGATTTATATCATAATAGACTAATTGTTATATTTTTTATAATAAAAATAGATAAAGTACATAAAGCTAACTTTTGAAGTAGTTAATATTAATTAATTTTTTATTATAAAAATACTTTTTAAATTTCAGTTATTTTATAATTTAAAATTTAAAATATAAGATTTAGATCAGCTGAAAAATAGTTGATTTTTTTTAAATTAAGCACATAATAATTCTTTCGAAATTAAACATATAGAGGATTGAAATTGAAGACATTTTATGAATAAAAAATACGTCTAATTACTCTGTTGGTCTTTATAGTTTTGTAAAATTTTTAATTAGGTCTATATACTTTTTTTCTTTTTAATTGAGTCCTTACGTCAATTTTTTTTAATTGGATCTCTACATTTTTTTTATTAGGTCTCTATATCAATTTTTTTAGTTGGGTCTCTATAAAATTAAGCCAATTATTAAGAAGAACTTAATTAAAAAAAAAATTTAGTGCAAAAATTCAATTGAAAAAAAAAAGTATGGAGACCTAATTAAAAATTTTAAGAAACTATAGAGACCAATAGAATAATTACACCTAAAAAATAAATATGGGTTACGTTCATTGATTTCTTTTTTTCTATATGATAATAATATAGATATATAAATATATGTTGAATATCTTAAATCACACGTGTAGGCAGGGTAGATTATGTAAAATGGAAGCAAATAACTTGGCTTGGTTGTAAAACAAACTGATATATATCATATATGTATATGTATATGTATGTATATTTGTATATATATACACACACAAAAATAGTATATAAAAAAAAAAGAGTGTGTGGCAGCGTATGATGATTACCTTGTGAGTGAAGAAAAAAATAGAGAATAATAAGAGCATGGAGTCAAAGACAAGACGACACCAATGTTTCTTATGAAGTCGCTCTCGAAACCGTTTTCTACTGACTCATCAACCAACCAAACCCTCTCTTCTCTTTCTTTCTTTCATTCCCTATTTTGTAAGCAAACCCCACAACCATCACCATCATCATTATGCCCATCACTATGAAGCTTCTTCTTCTTCTTATGATCTCTCTATAAATCATCTCTTCTCTTATCTACAATAGCCAAGGAAGAAGAAGAAGAATGAGGAAGCCTAGTGAGCAATCATCATCATCGAAAAACAACAAGTTGAGAAAAGGGTTGTGGTCACCGGAGGAAGATGACAAGTTGATGAACTACATGATGAACAATGGACAAGGTTGTTGGAGTGATGTTGCTAGGAATGCGGGCCTCCAAAGGTGTGGTAAGAGTTGTCGCCTTCGATGGATCAATTATCTCAGACCTGACCTTAAACGTGGTGCATTCTCTCCCCATGAACAACAACTCATCATCCATTTCCACTCCCTTCTTGGAAACAGGTATCTATTCTTCGATTTTTATGTAAAGTGGATAGTTAAAAAACTAATGTATGTAAAACACACTACCATATATATACATATATAACAACCTAATAAGGGTTCTCATGTATACGTATATATAACATAATATGACTCTAATTAATAACATTATTTTTAATTATTTGCATTATTAATATTTGAAAATAATACAAGAATTGAATAGTATAAGGTTCATGCTCCTGAGTTTCTTTCTTAGTACTTATGATTACTTCATATAAATTTCTGCATTTCATTTGATTAACCATCTAAAGGTGAAAATGCTTAATTTTTTGGGTAGGAAAAAAAAATACACTTAAATATTTTGGTCTTTAATTAGTGTAGCATGCCACCATTTTTTTTTTTTTGAAGAAATCCTTCAAATGTGTCTCTGTGAAACTTAGCCACTACCTACTCTGAAATTAAATAGGAAACCAAGAAATTAAAGAATAGTAGATATGAAAAAGAAAGAGTACATGTAGATAATGAAAATATTAAAAAATATGAACAATAAATATATTAAATGTTCAATTTACTATGTGTAGAAATGGTTATTATAATATTAAGATTTAAGTGAGTAATTTAAAATATAGTATATTTTATTTGAATCGGACTAATTTTAAAGTCCATCATTCATATTGTTTAAGAAAGTTATTAATTATCTAGCATAATCTAACGAAATATTATCTCTGTATAGATATATATATATATAGATCATTAATTTTATGTCCTTTTAAATTATTATAATAATGTCAACTAAATTTATATATATATCTTAAAGAAACAAACGGTAATATCACTTTTAATTATGTGGTAACCTTACTCAAGAGGCGCCTAATAAAATTTTTTCAAAAGGTATTTATGCTTTTTATTTCATGTTTAAAAAAAAAAATCATGTGTTTTGTACTTTTAATTTTAAAATGTTAAAGTGTGCTTTTGAAACTTATTTGTACCTCTAAAGTAAAAAATTTAATATAATTTTATATATTAAAGAATATTTATTTTTATTTTTATTTTTTATTATATTTATATCCATTAAAATTATTTTAAATATTAAAATAAATTTATCAAATACATTTTTTTGTAACATGTTTATTAAAACTTATTTTTATTTGAATTTATCAAACATAATTATTTAATATTTTTTAAAATTAAATATACATTTAATTTACATTTTTATTTTTAATATTTTGTATTTTATAATTTTATTAAAAAACGAAAAATATAATAAAATTTTAAAAATGAAAAAATACAAATAAAAATCAAACACATCCTAAATTTTTACAAATGCGACCTCAATCTTATAAAATGCTTTAATTGAAAGATAAAATTAAATAAGAAAAATATATATACGATAAGACAAGTAGTCTTCGGATGTCAAAATATATGATTGTGTGTATATATTAGTCCAAGAAACGCCACAAATGTCAAAGTTGAACAATATAAATACATGCACAACATGCATTAAATTAGGGCGGCTCCTTCTCCTTCTAGCTTGTAGTGTAGAACATACCCAATAATGAATAAATAAATAAAATTTTATTCGCGTTATGGTTCTTTCTGCCTCTTGACTTCGAGTTAAAGATACTCCAGCTCTGTATCATTATAAATAAATAAATAAGATAAAATTTACTGTACAGTTATTTTAATATGAGATTATTAGTTTAAAACATTAAATAATTTAATATATTTAATTAAATTATTATATAATAATTTTTAATTATATATTATATCATGGTCTACCTTAATAATAATATCATATGTTATGTAAATTATCATACCCTATTATTATTATTACTGATATTTAAACATGCATGTTAAAGATGGTCACAAATAGCTGCGCGTTTACCTGGAAGAACCGACAATGAAATCAAGAACTTTTGGAATTCAACAATCAAGAAAAGACTCAAGCAGCAGCAGCAGCAATCAACTACTTCACCAAATGCAAGCGATGATCATGATTATTCCTCTTATGACCCTAACAACAACAACAAAGACCTCAACATTGTAGGAGGAGGAGAAGGGCTTAATAGTAATTCTACTACACAACAATTTCATCAACACCATCTTCATTTTATGCCACTAGTGTTCAATTCTTCTTCTTCTTCATCATCATCATCAATGCAAAACACAGTTCTCAACACCATAATTGACAGGTTGCCTATGCTAGATCATGGTCTTAACATTCCACCAGCTAATGGATTCAACAACAAAGGCTTTTATGATTTGGAAAATGGTGTGATTGGGGGTGTAGATAATAATAATAATAATATTAATAATCTTGGGGCTGAAGAAGTAGTAGTAGGGGATAATACATATACTAATACTAACACTTTTTCTGACCATGATAATAATAACCTAAAAGTGTTGGAGAGTGCATGCATTAATAACAATACTAATTACTTTGATGACATAAACAACAAGATCATGAAGGGTGGGGTGGTGGAGAATTTGTTTCATGAAGAGTTGACCTTGGGAGAGTGGGACTTGGAAGAATTCATGAAAGATGTTACATCTTTTCCCTTTCTTGCTGATTTTTCAAATTGATGATCCAAATCATCATTATTGTTTCATCTTACTAATATAGCTAGGCACAATCAATCCTTGTAATATTTGTAGGTTTGTGATTATTATTACTATACCTGATATATATGATGATGAGCAAATTATTCACACATTAAAAAGCTAAGCCAAGGCATCAGCTATGAAATAACTCAAAAAAAAAAAAAGAGTTCATATTATTATGAAATAGAATAGTAGTAGTGAATTACAATAATATTTTGTGAGTCATTGTAATATATATTTCTAGATGTATGTATATGTGTACAAATTAAAATGGTTCATCATGCATTAGCGATAATAAGTTTGTTATTCATTAGTTACTTTATTATTTGTTTGTAGTAACAACTCTCTTCCCACTAACCACCCCTTTAATCTCTTTTTGAAGCAACCATCAGATTTGCGTCATGGTTGTGTGTATAAACTTGATGAATTACTTTAATTAATCAGTGTTACTTACTTAATTTCAACCGGACTATTATCTTTGGCATTAATCATATTATTATATGAAAGTTAGTTTGGGTTAACACGGTTGAATTCCAACAAGAGTAATTATTACTTCATCTTGGTTTTTCAAATTCTAAATAAAAGATAGATAAATATGATAATATTGACAAATCATGAGTGCTAACGTTAAATTAGCAATATAAGTCTACTTCCGGATGGATAGTTATCATGAAGTGAATTTAAAGCAACTTAATTTGAGATGACAAGTTGTATGTGCTTATGGACGGAGACAAGAAAAAAGGATCAGAGAGTGGTTTAAGGTATCATTTTCCATTGGAAAATTAACGTGCCATGCCATAATTAACACGTGTTTATGTCTTTGTGAATTACTTTAACCTAGCAACCCCATCAATCATGACAGATAATACACAAGAATGACTAAATTTTAGACACTGATGTTTATTAACAGTTGTGTGTTATTATAAGATGTATTTTAATATGTCTATGTTATAATGATTATGATAGTTTTAATTAGTATTTAAAAAAATAATATTAAAATTAAAATATAAAAAAAATATAATTTTAATTTTAACCGTACTTATATAATTATCATAACTATTATAAACTTAAGCATATTAAAATTCATTTTATTATAATTAGTACTCATTTAGAATAAAATATATATTAAGATTCCATCCAACAATAATAGAAAAGTAATTGTGATCTAGAAACAAAGTACAAATATATATATATTCTCCTAATAAGTAGCATAAACTTTAAATTATGATGAACCAGCAGGTTGACTAATATATTCTCCTAAATTTCCATCATTAGCGTATAAAATTTTCACTCTTTTACATGCAAACAAGGTCTCAATGTAATATATTTATTAAATGTAAAGGATTTTGAAGTTTAGAATATTTTTGTCAACTTTGAATAGTTTCTATATAGCACTAATTATTTGTAAATACTGGTTTTATTTTAAGTATTATGATTTATTAACTATTAGTTTTCATATTCATTTTAGGGATTATTTTTTCCATTTATACAATTTTATTATTTTTTGAAACTTAATTATAAAGAAAGAGGCCAGGTAATTTAGAATTAAAAGAGAAGAGAAATAGTGAGGGTCATGTGCTATTTAAAGTGAAAAAAATAAAAATAAAAAAATAAAGTAGCTACTAGAACCTAGTGATTATAACTTTTACTTATTATCTTTACCTAATAATTTACTTTTGACTCACTTTAATTATATGCTATAATAATAATGATAGTCAAAAGTTAACACTTAACCGGGTTTGTATAAATAATTAGCTACATTTCATTATAAGATATATATATAAAATAACTTTTAGAATAATGCACATTTGATAATAGTATAAATAACAATAATAATAACAAAGGAGTGTAAGATTTCTCAATCTTTGAAGATTTTTTCACTTCCCTGATTTTTTAGCATTTGGTTATTTTGAACTTGTCATCGAACGAGAAAGAAAGGGTACGATGTCCTAACCCCCTATGCAACTTAACTATCCAATCTACTCTAATGTCAAAGTATCAAACACATCTTTGTTATTAATTATTATTAAGGGGTAAGTTTTTTCATGGGACAAATTAAAGTATTTAAAGATCTTAATAA
The DNA here is from genome assembly GCF_003086295.3 of Arachis hypogaea. NCBI lineage: Eukaryota > Viridiplantae > Streptophyta > Magnoliopsida > Fabales > Fabaceae > Arachis > Arachis hypogaea. Next base: position 3,363,957 of record NC_092038.1, on the reverse strand, counting down.
TAGTAGAATTTAGAGAAAATGGTGATGGAGTGTATTTAAAAATTTGTTATTTTTTTTTAAAATATAGTAGTAGCGATAAAATATGCAATAGTTGATGATGGTGCATGCTGACATGATTTTGCTTGTGATTGTGATTGAAACCCATTTTAGAGGAAGTTATTATTAGATTAGATCTCTGTCTTTCTTATTATGCCGAGACTTAATTTATGCTTAAGTTTCATTTTGGGTATATACCTTTATTTAGTGAGACTCTATCACCCTAACCTGTTATCTCCTTTTTGCAATTAAATTTTTATATTTTTTAATTAGATTCTTATATTATCTTTAATTTAAAATTAAGTTTTTTAATTAACAGAATATTTCTCTCAAAAAATATATAATCAATAAAGATCTAATTAAGTTTTTAATTATAAGTACCTTCAATTTACAAAAAAATATTTCGTTAATTTTAATATTTTTTACACTAATAAAAACTTAATTATAAAAAAATAGTATAAAAATTCAACTGAAAAAAAAAATATAAAAATCTAGTTACAAATTTGATAAAATTACAAGATTTAACACTTTAACGGAATAATTAAATCTTTATTTATTTATAGTTATCATTATTTACAATAATTCACACTCACGTTGTTCATACTTCAATTCCTTTGTAATTATGAGATAAATGAACGGAAATCAGAGACATTCACCGGTTGCATGATTCCTTTGTGCAAGAATAATGGAGAAGAATGGTAATGTGTATTGTACTGTAAGCACTCATTAAGCAGCATAATCATGATCCTTTTTCCATAATTGCGCAATTGGTATATATAGTGACACTGTTTTCAGGCAACTTGGTACAATTTCTATTAGTGCAAAGATTCACAATGATGATGAACCACGATCTCCCTTCTGAAGTTGAATAAAACCTGGATCTATTACGTGTATTTAGCTAGCAAAAGTTCACAACAGCATCAGTGGATGAGTATCATTATATGTACAAAAAGCCAAGAACTTCAAACCAAACACATTATAGCCACAAAGAAATCAAAGTAATATCACCAAAAAATTAAAGAGTAAAACAGAGAAAACGTCGCCTGAGAGATTCGAACTCTCGCGGGGAAACCCCATGTACTTAGCAGGCACACGCCTTAACCACTCGGCCAAAGCGACAGTTATTGGCTAAAACACATTCTTAGGTTAACTTTCTTTGTAATAGTTTATGCCTTGACAATTGAAATAGCTAAAGTGGGAAAGTGAATTTTTTTTTCTTGAAATAATTGCTGGTAGCATCAACTTTTATGCATGATTTCTGATAGATAAAGAATTTAATTATTGTGAATTGTTGTCATATATTAATATGTTAATTTTAACTAGGAAACTATTCGGTTAAAATGCTTATTTTATTTTTTGTTAAAGATATTTTTGTGTTATATTTTAAATTTTTAATTATTTTTTTATAACTTATTTAATGTTCTTTTTCACATATTATTAAATTTTTAAAAATATTTTTTTAAAAAAAACTGAATTGGGCTAACACAAAAACTAAAAGAGCTTAATTATTAGTTTTTTTTAACATTATTTATACAAAAAAAGCATGTCACACTAAAAAACAGAAACATGCACCAAATAATTTATCATGTGAATTATATATGAATCAAATTGATAATAAGAAAGCTAATACCAAAAAAATCGATAACAACTAAGGGCTTACAAAACCTTTCTTAAGTCCACAAAAAAATATATTTATATTTGTGTGACATATGAAACAATTACTATATATATTATTATTATTACATTTATATATATATGGCAAAAAAAAGTTCAACTGATTTAAAGTACAATTTTCTTTTAATATTTGATTAACTTATTGTTGTATTTAATACTTTTTTTTTGAGACTTCCTCTTAGTTAAAAGTATAATCATTATAAATTTTTTAATTACATTATTAGGGATGTTTGCAGATCAGATATGGTCAAAATTTCGATCTAATATGCACTAAACTCATCATATCATATTCGATATCTACACTTTTTATGTTTGGATCGGATATCAAATATGTCCATAAAATAAAAAATATAAAAAAATTATTTCTATAAAAAAGTTAATAATTTTTTTTACTCTTTTAAACATATTTATTCCTATCCGATTAGAGTGAATCAAACTCGATCTAATCCGATCATCTTATTACAGATTGGATTATATCCATAAATTACAGATTAGATACGGATAAACACTGTAAATTTGTGGATCGGATCTATAAACATCTCTAATTACTGCTATAGGTTCGTTGCTGCAAAAATATGCTACTTTTTTATTATAAATCATTATTAGATCTTAATTAGTATTAAAACAATTTAATTGTCAACAAAGAGATAATACTTATATTGATTTCTGAAGTTATGTTAGTGTTTCAATCTAGTTTTGAAAGTTTCGATTTATTCAATTTAGTCTCCCAATTTAGTAGTTATGACTCACAATGGTTCCTGGTTTTATTTTTGTCACAGTCTCACGGAATCGTTAACAGCATGTTGAGATGGATTGACGACTGCTACGATGTACTTTCTAGCGACTATTTGATGTGACAATTGAAATTTTTTACCTTATTTTTTCTAACAAAACACTTAAAACCCTAATATGAGTCACGGATATCAAATTAAAAAATTAAATTGAGTAAATTAAAACTTTAAAAATTAGATTAAAGCTCGAATATAATTTTAAAAGAGAAATTTAACTTATGTAGTAATTAATTTAAATAAAAATAAAATAAATCAAAATTCGACATAATTTTTATCAATGCTTTCAAATTCAACATTTCTATACCAAAATTAACTAAGAGTTCTCTTTAAATTAAAATTTTAATGAAATAATAACTTTAATTATCTCGACCAATGTTTCAATTAATTACTTTTATTGTCTTAAAAAAAAACTGTATATGAGAAGAAATTAATTAATTTGTCCATTTTAATAAATAGTTATTTGACTAAAATGAAAAAAACTATTTTTTTTGAATCTTAAAAAAATAATTAATATTATATATATATTGTTACATTAATTAATTCTAGTTTAAAATTTTTATTTATTTTTAATGCTTATATTAAAAATAAAAATAAATTTAAATTTGGATTTAATCTATAATGTAATAATAATATAGTAATTATTTTATATATCGAACGAATATAAATTAATTATTTTTTTATTTGTAAAAATTTTATGAAGACTTGAGTTTTGTTATCAATATAATTCATATGATAAATTTTATTTTAAAAAAATTATATATATATATAATAGTTAATATATTATTTTATATAAGCAATTTTAGAAAAAAATCTAGTTAATCTATTATTTTTTTAGTTTTAGTCCAATCTAAATGATTGTTATTGTTTTTGAAAAGAAAATCTTTTAAAAGATTTAATAATATGTGACGAGAAGTATCGAATAAATTATACAAAAATCAATTAAAATACAACACAAAAAACATTTTTAATAAAAAATGAAATAGACATTTTTATTTGAGTCGTCCTTTTTAACTATTGCAGTAGAAGTTGATTTTAATTTGATATTATAATTATATAAAAGTATTTTGATCACTGTAAATTACTTTATATTTGATCATAATTCTTAAAAATAAATAATTTAACTCATTTTAGAAACATATAGGAAATACCTTGATTGTTCTCCCAGTTGGCAATAGCAGCTCAGTTCATTTTGTATTTAACCAATTTATTATGCTTGGCTTATATATATACATTTGATTCCATTTTCCAATTGCATTCTTATCATGGTTGCTAGCTGTTGTCTTCTTGTGTTAAAAAACTTATTGCAAATTTGTAAAGAATGTGTCGTATGCAGGTAGAAATTATTCATCGTTCAATCATAATGCATAATGTAATATCCATAAATGATGATAGAATTATTGAAGAAATTATTTGAATAATTTTCTTTTTGGTCTTGAAATAATTTGAAGAATGAAATGGAAAAAAAAAGGTGCAATGTCCTTTTGGGTATCAATGGGGGCCATTATGACTGATATTTTTGGGTTTGATGATAGCCCATTACTGTGTGGCAGGCAATAATTTGTTTATCGTTGTTCGAGAAACCCAAAAATAATAAAGCATTAATATTAGGAAATAATTTATGAAAAATTATAGGTGAATAATGAAAATATTAAACAATGTGAACAATTGATATATTAGATGTTCAATTTACTATATGTGCGGATGATTATCCTAATATTAAGATTTAGATAGATAATTTGAAAGGTGTAGTGTGTTTTTATTTTATTGGGCCAATTTTAGAGCCTATTAACAAACTACACCACAAAGTCAGTATAAGACAAAAAGAAAGAATCACCCAAAACCAACCTACAACTCAGTAGCACAATTCCATCTTTATAAGAAAATGTACCATCATAATTTCAGAAACATCTTTTTTTGCCTTGCTGTACAGAAAAGATATTGACAATCATAGAATTACCCAAGTTTCACCATTCAATAATGAGCTGTAATTTCATATATATATATATATATATATATATATATATATATATATATATATATATATATATATATATATATATATATACCATTCTCATTTGCAATACAAGAAGAATATTACATTCTTTTCACTCATTGATCATTGTTTTTTGCTTTCTCTATTTTTTCTGCACATTTAGTATTCTGTCTTTGATGGTATCAGAGCTCCAATAGGGGTCTGCTGCACATCCACACCATGTCTCAAAACAACCAAGAAAAAATTGATGTCACCCAATCACCATTCGGTCCATACTATATTCACCCAAGTGAAACACCCTTTACCGTCCTCGTCTCTCCGCCACTCACCGACGACAACTACCATCAATGATCTCGTGCTTTCTCCATTGCACTTATCTCAAAGAACAAGATAGGTTTCCTGGATGGAACCATCTCAACTCCAGCCACCGACGACCCCCTATTCCCTTTCTGGCGTAGATGCAACACATTGGTCTCCTCCTGGATTTTCAATTCCCTCTCAGCGCCCATTACTCAGAGCGTCATTTATTTTGACTATGCAGAAGCAATCTGGGAAGATCTCCGCAACAGATTCTCACAAGGAGATTTGCTCCGTGTTGCTGAGCTACAAGAGCAGATTTATGACCTCAAGCACGGATCTCTCTCCATCACTCAATACCACACCACCCTCCGAGCACTATGGGAAGAGCACGACACTTACCGTCCCGTCAAACCCTGCATATGCCCGGCACGATCTTACCACGACCAAAACTTCATCATTCAGTTCCTCAAAGGCCTAGACGACAGCTTTATTGTCGTCCGATCCCAAATCTTGCTCCTTGACCCCCTCCCACCGGAAAGCAAAGTCTTCAACATGGTGATTCAACGCGAATGCCAACTCCAAGGAGGCGGTATGTTCTTGACGAGCCCATATTCCTTACCAACACCGTCATCATGCCACAACGGCGCCTAAATACCAGGCGTGGCCGCGGACGCATCACCAATGGTGGACGCAATGGAGCTGAAAAAGTATGCGTCTACTGTGGGCGAACTGACCACACCGTCGACGAGTGCTACGGCAAGCACGGCTATCCACCTGGCCACCTACGCTACCCCGACCGTCCTTGGTTCAATGATCGCAGCAGCTCCACCGCCTCCAACACCAATGCCACTGCCGCCAACCCTAATTTCCTACATCAACAACTCAGTAGAACCGAATCAAGCAAAGAAGAGACCTACCTAACTTCTTGGCCTAGTTTGTCACAAGCCCGATATCAATCTCTCTTAGCTCTTCTCCACAATGTTCATGGGCAGCAGTTTGCAGACAAATCCACACCACAAAGTCAACATGGGTCATCTGAGGCCAAGTCTGGTATCACTGTTACGCATACAAACACTGCATATTGTTCTTTTCATTTTTCATCCCATTTATCACCTAACACACCTTCTATAAACTCACACAACAGTGGCAAATGAATACTAGATTCAAGAGTCACTGACCACATCTGTTTTTTATTATCATATTTCCAAATGCACCACAAGATCAACCCGATACATGTTTACCTCCCAAACAATTCCATTATCACTGCACGCTATTGTGGGTCAATAAATTTCTCACCACACCTAATTTTGCACAACGTTTTATATATTCCTGGTTCATCTTCAATATTTTATCTATCTCTAAACTAATCACAACTCTCTCATGTCAACTGATCTTTTCTGAATTTTTTTTCCAAATACAGGATGCGAAGTTCTTGAAGATGATTAGTTCGGCTAAATTGAGAGATGGATTGTACTACCTATCCGACAAATTGCAACCACAAAAATCCATTAGGACTAACAGTTTCACCAACTCAGCCAATGTTAACAACTTCATCACAACCCCAATCACAAATAGCAATGTATGGCATTGTAGGCTAGGCCACCTCTTGGACCAAATATTAAGAGAACTCCACCTTCAATTTCCTTTTATTAATCCACATATCAATGAAATTTTATGATGTTTGTCATATGGCAAAACAAAAGTGACTGTCTTTTATTTTGAGTACAAATAATGTATCCAAACCACTTGAATTAATACATTTAGACATTTGGGGACTTTTTTCAAAATATCCATACATGGGCACAAATATTTTCTAACTATTGTTGATTATCTTAATAGATTTACTTGGATAATCTTACTAAAATCAAAAGGAGAAGTTGGCATAAAAATTCAGAACTTCATCGCCTTAGTCAAAAATCAAATTGACACCAATGTCAAAACCACTAGATCCGACAATGGCCCTGAATTCCTTCTTAATGATTTTTATGCCAAAAAAGACATTCACCACCAAAAGTCTTGTGTCGAAACACCACAACAAAACGGAAGGGTAGAACGCAAACACCAACACGTACTCAATGTCGCTAGAGCTTTAATGTTCCAATCAAGCCTCCCCCCATCCTTTTGGTCCTATACTGTAAACCATGTTGTCTTCTTAATAAATAAAGTTCCCTCACCAATCATTCAAAACAGAACTCCATTTCAACTCCTCTTTCATAAACCACCTGATTTTCACTCACTCAAAGTTTTTGGATGCTTATACTATGCCTCTACCCTCACCAATCACCGTTTAAAATTCTATCCCCATACTAGAAGAGGTGTTTTCTTAGGATTCAAAACCGGCATAAAAGGCTTCATCATACTAGACTTAGACAGCCGTGAGATTTTCATTTCCAAAAATGTCCAATTTATTGAGTCAAGCCTCTCTTTTCACAAACAAACTCAACCTGACCAAAACCCCTCCAACCCTCCCAACATCCTTCCACAATCACCCACCATCTTTGAAGAACCCAATCAACAACCACCACACTTAGCAACATCCTAACTTTCATCAAGCACAATTCGAATACCCACAATGGCTCAAACCAACAACGATGGATCTCTCCTCCCCCACACAAACACAAGTCCAATTCCTTCTTTAATCACTTTCCCAGCCCAAACCACCTCGTCCACTCTTTCCACAACCCCAACCACACTACCTATTTCCGCTGCACCCCGCCGCTCCAACAAAATCCATGCACCGCCACGTAACTTAGCAGACTACTATTGCAATCTCTCTCTCACAATGCCGCACCAACCATCTTCAAGATGCCAGCATCCAATCTCACACTCACTCTTGTATACATGAGTCTCACTCCATCACCGATGCTTCATCTTCTCCGTCTCCATAGAACCCGAGCCATGAACATTCGTAGATGCCAAAACTCAGCCATGTTGGTGTGACACCATGCGAGCTGAAATTTTGGCCCTAGAACAAAATCAGACTTGGGACATTGTCGACACTCCCGCTGATGTGAAGTCCATAGGTTGTCGATGGGTCTATCACATCAAACGCCAGCCCGACGACAGCATTGAACGCCATAAAGCGCGATTGGTGGCAAAAGGGTATGCACAGATTAAAGGGATGGGTTACCTCGAAACCTTTTCTCCGGTGGTAAAGATCACCACCATTCGAGTCCTCCTTGCTCTCGCCTCCATCAATAATTGGACACTGCACCAGTTAGACGTTCACAACGCCTACCTCCATGGTGACCTCCTTGAAACTATGTATATGAGCTTGCCACCTGGTTTGACACCTTCCAAGCCTGGTCAGTGTTGTCGTTTAAGGAAGTCTTTGTATGGCCTTAGACAATCAGGAAGACAATGGTATGAGAAGCTCAGCTCATTTTTACTCTCGTGTGGATACCAGCAGACCCTGACAGATTACAGCCTGTTCTTCAAAGTATCTGGTAAAGTATTTACTGCCCTCCTTGTCTATGTCAATGATATAGTTGTCACTGGTAGCTCTGTTTCTGAGATTGAATCCGTTAAGGCTGCCTTAGACTCTAAGTTCAAAGTTAAGGATCTTGCTGGCCTCTACCTTTGCCAACAAAAATACTGTTTAGACATTATCATTGATGCTGGCCTTACCGTTGCCAAACTCTGGTCTACCCCAATGGATGACTCCATTCACCTCAGCCAAAACACTAGAGAACCCCTTGATGATATCACTGTCTACTGACGGCTCATTGGCCGCCTCATTTACCTCACTATAACCAGGCCTGGCATTACCTTTGCTACTTAACAATTGAGCCAAATTGTCCATAACCCAAGCAAAATTCACTTTAATGCAGCCCTCCGTATTCTCAAATACTTAAAATGATCGTCAGGCAAAGGCATCTTCTTTCCGAGGGACTCCCCCTCCAAATCTCCAGTTTTAGTCATGCCGATTGGGAACGCTACCCCGACACTTGCCGATCTACCACTGAATATTACTTCTTCCTTGAAAAATCTCTCATATCCTGAAAAACCAAGAAATATGACACAGTATCTTGTTCCTCAGCCGAAGCGGAGTATCGAGCTCTCTCTATAACTACCAAAGAATTACTATGGCTACTCAACTTGTTTCAGGCTCTCAACATCAACTGCATTCGCCCACCCACGCTATACTGTGATAATCAAAGCGCCCTCCACATCATTGCCAACCTTGTCTTCCATGAGAGAACTAAACATCTCGAAGTGGATTGCCACTTAGTTCGCGAAAAAGCTCAAACTGGACTTTTGCACCTCCTCCCAATTTTCTCCTCCAACCAACTTGTGGATGTCTTCACTAAAGCATTGCCACCACGCCTTTTCACTGTCAACATATCCAAGCTGGGATTGAAAGAGATCTTTCAATCTCCAGGTTGCGGGGGGCTAACAAACCACACCATAAAACCAATACAAGACAAAAAGAAATAATCACCCAAAACCAACCTACAACTCAGTAGCACAATTCCATCCTTATCAGGAACTGTACCATCATAACTCCAGAAACATCTTTTTTGCCTTGCTGTACAGAAAAGATGTTGTCAATCATAGAATTACTCAAGTTTCACCATTCAATAATGAGCTATAATTTTAGCCCTATTGTGTGTGTATATATATCCATCATTCTCATTTGCAATATAAGAAGAATATTACATTCTTTTCACTCATTGATCATTGTCTTTTGCTCTCTCTATTTTTCTGCACATTTAGTGTTCTGTCTTTGACCTATTGTTCACATTATTCACAAAATCCATCATTGGTTGAGTAATTAACTCACTCGTCGATTTAAATAAATGTGGAGAATTCAAATTCTGCTGCATGCAGCAACCAATCGACCAACGATAAATCCTTAAATAGATATTAGATTCTAACAAACATAAAATTGTGAATATAATTTTTCTATATACCTAATAAATCATTCAAAAACATATTAATTTTGTTAGAATATATTAGGATTAATTAGCATTGATTAGAATGATTTAATATATCTGAATATTTATTATAGAATATTACGTCTTTATTATTTTGATTTTCTTAATATCTATAAATATCATTCTATAACTACCTGAATATACACAAATCTCTACTGCTCTCTCTTACCTTTTCTAACATGATATCAGAGCCATGATATCCTCCTTAAAGAGGATAAATTATTTTGCTTCCAATAAAATTATCGTATTTTTATGGCAGTTCCGTCTGTATTTTCATGTAGCATTTTCATCTGCGCTTTCTTCCGACAGCTCCATTTGCACTTTTTTTTAGCATTCTATCTGTCTCTGTTCTATTATTTTATATATTTTTTTCTCTATTTTGTTGTTTTCAATAAATTTTAAACTCAAGTGACTGTCATTTGAGTTTGAAGAAGGATATGAAAATATATTACAATTAATTAACATTAATTAAAATTATTTAATATATCTAAATATTTATTATAAGATATTACGTCTTTATTATTTTGATTATGTTAGTACTTATAAATTTTTTGAGAATTATACTCGTTAAAATTTTAAAATATTATATATATTATAGTTGTGTACATTATTTATGTGTATCTTTTACTTATGATATTAAAAATGGTGCACACAAAATGAGGGGAAAACAAAATAAATTTAACATTTTGTATTAAACATACCCAATAAAAAGTAATACAAAGGTCTAAAACTTTTATCTTGCATTGCTTCATCAAATTTAACATTTTACTATGTATCTTTCCTTAGTATACTCAAAGGTCCTTACTCCTTAATGCTTTACACAAATCCTCCTCATCACACCGCATACTTAGAATAAATACAAAACACTTTACTAGGCAGCTTCACTAGCCATACCGAAATAACTAACAAGAATAATATGATGACTATTGATGACACTGCTAACAATAATAAGCCTAATAATTTAACCAACTAAAAGAAACAATGAATATATAGAAACCAAAAACAGAGGTAGAGATAGCTAGCTAGCAGTTGCTGCAATCTGCAAAACCATGACATGTGGATTCTGCTGACTTTATATGATGTTCAATATATCAATCTATCTCAACTTATATTCAGCTTCTTTTTTCATTCTCAACAAGGTGATAACACTCTTCATCCATGGCTTCCACATCTCTAATAATCAGATACCCTCTTCCGAAACCAACCACACTGCCATTCACTTCAAACCTCTCTTCCATCAAATTCAAACCCCTTCAAACCACAACACCACTCTCTTTCCCTTCGATCAAACTCAAACCCTTCCAATTCACAACAAAACTTATTAATAAACCATACGCTGCCGCCGCTGCGTCTACTACCACAACACTCCCTCCTCCACAACCATGGCAAGGTGCGAAGCTGAAGCCATTACTGGCTTCCGTCGCAACAGGTCTCATCCTCTGGCTCCTCCCTTCGCCTTCTGGAGTACCCAGAAACGCGTGGCAGCTTCTCTCCATTTTCATGGCGACTATCGTCGGCATCATCACGCAGCCGCTTCCGCTGGGGGCTGTTGCTATCATGGGTTTATGCACCGCCGTGCTCACCAAAACGCTAACATACGCCGCGGCATTCTCGGCCTTTGGTGACCAGATACCTTGGCTGGTGGCGCTGGCTTTCTTCTTCGCCAAAGGGTTCATCAAAACCGGGTTAGGAACGAGAATCGCGTACCACGTGGTGTCACTCGCCGGAAGCTCCTCCCTTGGTAAGAAGTAGTTATGGAATTTGGTCACAAAAGTTAGTTAAATGCATGCTAAGAAGCAGATTTATATTATGTGATCAGGATTAGGATACAGCTTGGTGTTGAGCGAAGCATTGCTTGCACCAGCCATACCTTCAGTTTCAGCAAGAGCAGGTGGGATCATACTCCCATTAGTGAAGTCTCTGAGCGAAGCATGTGGCAGCAACGTTGGCGATGGAACCGAGAGCAAGCTAGGCTCATGGCTCACTCTAACCTGCTTCCAAACCTCCGTGATCTCTTCTGCCATGTTCCTGACTGCCATGGCCGCCAACCCTCTGTGCGGGACGCTGGCGCGTGGGGCCATAGGGAGGGGGATTGGATGGAGCGATTGGGCCGTGGCGGCGGCTGTGCCGGGTGCGGTGTCATTGGTTGTTGTGCCGTTGATCTTGTACGTGATTTACCCGCCGGGCGTAAAGAATAGCCCTGATGCTCCAAGGGTTGCTAGGGACAAGTTGCAACTTATGGGACCTATGACTCTCAACGAAAACATCATGGCTGCTACTCTCTTCCTTACGGTACGGCACCATTTCTTTTTTCTTATTTCGCATATAATGTTGTATGTTATAGCTGGGCCTTGTGGCCCAAAAAAGTCTTTGATTAAAGCCCATAGCGCCACTATTACGCATTGGACAATTAGACACGTAGTCCATGGTGACTTTCCCATGCTGCTCGCTGTCCACACACCACATAACTGACCCGACTTCACTTGTCTCGTTATGTTTCAAGTTCGGAGATTCCAATAGCTCCAACTGTGACAGACGCCATTCACAAGGGGCAAGCCAACAAATCTGCATATTCCTACCTACGCATCCAACGCTCCAAATTAGATCTCTCACTCACTTCAGCGCACCATGGCGCTGCACCTCTATTAAGCTCTAATACACACACACACCACATCGGATCCCAGCCCCTAACATGGCCTCCATAGCCCTCTCCGCCACCACTCTCCCCTCCCTACGCCTCCGCTCCCTCTCCCCCAAACCCAAACCACTCCTCCATTCCCTTCCCACCACTTCCACCACCTTCAAACCCCTCACTCTTAAACCACGCTCTTTCAATCTCATCACCTCCATTTCCAATGCTCCTTTCAAATCTAATCGCGCACATTCTACCGTCGTAGCCTCCGTCGCTGGTACAGCTTCCATTACGTCAGCATCTCCGCCACCTCCACCTCCTCAGCCATGGCAAGGGGCCTCCATGAAGCCCTTACTCGCCTCCATAGCCATCGGCGTCCTCGTCTGGTACTCTCCCGTCCCCGCCGGCGTCTCTCGTAACGCATGGCAGCTCCTCGCAATCTTCCTCGGCACCATCGTCGGGATCATCACGCAGCCGCTACCTCTCGGTGCCGTCGCCCTCCTCGGACTCGGCGTCTCCGTCCTTACTAAAACCCTTCCATTCCCCGCGGCGTTCTCAGGCTTTGGCGACCCGATCCCGTGGCTCATCTGCCTCGCCTTCTTCTTCGCCAAGGGATTCATCAAGACCGGCCTCGGTAACCGCGTCGCGTACCAGTTCGTCTCACTCTTCGGAAGCTCCTCGCTAGGGTTAGGGTACAGCTTGGTCTTCAGCGAAGCGCTTCTCGCGCCAGCGATTCCCTCGGTTTCAGCGCGCGCCGGTGGAATTTTCCTGCCACTTGTGAAGGCTCTCTGCGTTGCATGCGGAAGCAACGCTGGCGACGGGACGGAGAATCGCTTGGGGTCGTGGCTCATGCTGACGTGTTTTCAGACGTCGGTGATCTCGTCGGCGATGTTCCTGACGGCGATGGCGGCGAACCCGCTATGTGCAACTCTGACTCAGAATGCGATTAACAAGACTATTGGGTGGGTGGATTGGGCTAAGGCTGGGATCGTTCCGGGCCTGGTTTCATTGGTGTTGGTGCCGTTGATACTGTATGTTATCTACCCGCCCGGGATGAAGAGTAGCCCCGACGCGCCGAAGCTTGCAAGGGAGAGGTTGCAGAAGATGGGACCTATGACTTCGCATGAGAAGATCATGACATTGACACTGCTTCTTACGGTAATCATAGAATGAATTCAAGTTGCTGAATTTAGATAAATTTTGTTTCTGTTTGTTGGTTTTTGCGTTCTATGTAGAGAAAATGAGCAATTGAGTGTTTCCCATATTTGTTTTTGGAGCTATGCTTGTGGATGGCTTGGTAGGGAATTCATAATTTTGGTATTCAATTTGACAATAACTTGTTTGGTTGTTGAGTTGATTTGTTGACAGTGTTAGCTTGTCGATTGATTACACAAGGATTGGAGTTTCAAATTTGTAAATGCAGAGTTCATAGATAGGAACTTGTTCAACAACAAACTTAGGAATTTGTGCTTCTTCAATGTGGACCGTGTTTGAATCTATTGTTAGCTGCATGTAAGAGTTTGAATTGGTGTGTAGTTCGTTAATGGATTTTATGTTTAGAGTATTGTTAATTGGATATACACATCAGGATAGACGTGCATCCTGGCATTGTGGCTTTACTATTGGGCGATGTAACTATAATAAGTTTAGGGCATTGGTTATGACTAGCACACCACTTGTTTGCTTAATTGATTTTTGAATCCTCTGGTTATTTATAACTAATTTACTGGTATGAGAAATTGATGGTACAGTAGTTATGTTGCCGTATACCATGAAATCTTCTATCTCCTGGGTATCGTATTCACTCTCTTGCTCTGTTGTAACAGGTAGGACTTTGGGTCTTTGGAGGGGTTCTTAATATTGATGCTGTCACTGCTGCCATTCTTGGATTATCTGTACTCCTTGTCACTGGGGTCGTAACATGGAAGGAGTGCTTGGCTGAGGGAGTTGCCTGGGATACTCTCACATGGTTTGCTGCCCTCATTGCCATGGCTGGATATTTGAACAAATATGGTCTCATTTCTTGGTTCAGTCAAACTGTGGTCAAGGTATGTTATTCTGCCTAGCCAATGGTTAATCTTCATCGATCATTTCATATTTTGAATAATGTAGATGCTAATAGCTATCAACCAACTGTGTATAATATAATTATTTGAAATATTCATCTTGGAATAATTAGGCTTCGTGTTTCATGCCTCTGCTCTGTTAGTCAACAATACTGCCTTTAATTCTTATCACATTCCTTGATTCTTCTAATGAAATGATTTGTTAATGTTGTTTCATGCAGTTTGTTGGTGGATTGGGTCTCTCTTGGCAACTATCTTTTGGAATCCTTGTCCTCCTCTACTTCTACTCTCACTACTTCTTTGCAAGTGGGGCTGCTCATATAGGTGCCATGTTCACTGCTTTCTTGTCTGTCGCCACTGCTCTGGGAACTCCACCATTCTTTGGAGCCATGGTGCTTTCCTTCCTCTCCAACCTCATGGGCGGCCTTACTCATTATGGGATTGGATCAGCCCCTGTATTTTACGGCGCCAACTATGTTCCACTCGCCAAATGGTGGGGCTACGGATTCCTCATCAGTATTGTTAACATTGTAATCTGGCTTGGACTTGGAGGAGTTTGGTGGAAAGCCATTGGCTTGTGGTAAATGGGAGCCTGTTAAAGAGTTTTGCCCACACATGATTTTAACTTTTCAAGATTTTTGCACACATTCATGTACCAATTCTCGTTGTAATCAGCAGTCGAAGCATACTGCTAACCTTTTTGCGATTCTTCAAGAAATAATTATCGGGAGGTTTTGATGGAGACTTAGGTGGGAAAAATTACAGCTGGTCATTTTAGATCTGGGGTAGAACATTTTATATGATTTTTGAAATGTAAGGACATCCTGCTATTCAGGAATCAGGTTAATATTATAGTTGTATGCCTTGCTGCTTCAAGTTTTGCTGAATAGTTAGGAGTCTAAAATAATTCCATTTTCTTATGCTGAATTGTTAACATCTTGACATACAATAACACATTCTGAATTTAAAATTACACCGGAAAATATAAAATTTCAGTAATTGATGTTATAATGACTAAACATATTTAATATTTAAAAGGCCCCACAAATTATTATTCGATTAAATTTTATTGTGTGGAATTCAAAATTAATTTTAATCATTACCATTAATTTTAATAATTTTTAATGGTTTAGATGATACCATTGACGATGTCCAGTTTTTAAAGCAGCGGAGAGAATCCGTTCCCGATTCGAAATTTTCTCGGCATAGATTCGTTCATTATTGGAATTCGAAAGAGAGCTCTATTTTAGTAAATAACTCATCACTTGGTTTGATCTTAAGGACCAAATTCCAAATACACTGATACGTGAGAGTTTACGACACTTTATCTATACGTTTTACCTTTTTCACCTACATTAAACCTTTACATCTTTTCACCTTTTAATCACATTCACATGTAAAATTCACGGAAGAAAAGAAATTATTGTACTTTATTTAAAACAAAGTATGTATCTTAATGTACAAAACATAAATTAGACAAGGATTTTTGTTGCAACATTGAAGTACGTAACTAGAAAAGTTATTCATTTATTTAGATAAAGTTTGGGATTCAGTCTTAATCACCGTACCAAGAAGTGTAACAAATACCAACATTTTTTTCCTATAAGAGACAAGATTGTTATTAAGAATAAAATATTAAGATACAAACGCAAGCCAGATGCCACCCCGAATCCTGGGAGCGGCTAGTGAGGACGAAGCAGCAAGTGAATTTTTTCGATGTAACTTAGGTTTTTTTTTTTTTTTTTTTTTTTTTTTTTTTTTACGAGATGAATTGGATAAATCCCAATTCTAGATATTACAAGACAACACACCCCTCACCCATACATACTAAAGGGTTCATATTCAATATTTGGTTTATTTGTCAAGGTAACTAAAGTCTCAGCTACTATGTAACTTAGGTTGTTCACTTGTTCTCTTGAATCTTGCACGCAACTTGAGTGTGACACAAACATATTTTTAGTGCGTCCAATAGTTGATGATTTTAATTTTAGTCTCACACATTTCACATGCATAAATCTATTTGTATATGTATACGATAGCCCAAATTGCTTAACATACATTTACTCCAAAATGTTTCCATTCATGTTCAAGTCCATGTGTTGGATACTTGGATCAAACACTTACCACTAGGCCTAATACTATAGTTGTTCACAATGGTGCAAGCTTAATAAAACCAATGTAATTATTATCATATGATGAGAGGGAAGAAAATTGCATTTGGAGTTGTTTCACATTAATAATGTGCAGTGATATTATTTCAAGGTGGCACTGAATGTGCTCTACATAGTTTCCAAACCTAAAACACTTTGCATTTATATGACATGTTGACATAACATGTGCCGCAAAATGCTGTTTAATTCACTCAGGAAGAAGAATCTGCAAGGCAGTTTCTTTGTCTTATTTGGAATCAGAGTTTGGTGGGTCTCTTTCTTCCTTTTCATTCAAAATCTTCTATCTCTTAGTTAAATGCCACTCTAAAGGGAAATTTCTGGTGAACTTCCTCTGAAAGTGTCATAGGAAACTGTCCTCTTTTTCTTTCTTTTACCGTTTGGCACTCTTATATTAATTTCTAAGCGCCTCCACCTGCTCTATCAACTTGTCATAACTGTTCCTTGATCATTGATACTATGCTTTGATTTTTAGGCCAGTATTAAATCATATATATATGGAGAACATATAAATTTTTGGCGTCTGAATTCTGGTATCTAGTATCATTTTAGTGGCCCTATTAACAACAACTCTTCATGTTGGTTTCATAAGTAGAAAACTTAATTTGGCTTCCTTGATATGGCTGACAAACTCATTTCAATACAAGATGGGAGCAGAATTCCAATTTGCAGTTTATTTAGGGATACCAGGTACTTATTTACATTGCTACTTCATTATTTCTCTTCAACAGGTGTAATTCTTCACTTTTTTTCTCTTCTTCTTACTGCAGACTTGTTTTCAAAGCAGACAACCTTGGTTGGGAAATATTGTCAATTGCAGTGCCTTCTGCTATGGCTTTGACAGCTGATCCTATTGCTTCACTGGTTGACACAGCATTCATTGGCCGAATAGGTATATGTTCCACCATTAACTCCAAATTCGCTAAGTGTCTCATAGCAGAAAATATAAAAAAGGAGATACAGATAAGACAAAATGGTCATGTCTCTATTTATATCCATGTATCTGTCTCTTTCTCCAAACAAGTTTGTGTCTGTCAATATTTTTGTATTTCTGTCCTAAGACAGTTACCAAATGAAGTCTAAGGGCTAAGTGATATATACTTGAATGTTGTATAACGTATCCACTGTTAAATATCGTTGGTTTATGCATACAGGTGCAGTGGAGCTTGCAGCTGTAGGAGTATCCATAGCTCTCTTCAATCAAATATCAAGGATTGCAATTTTCCCACTCGTCAGTGTGACTACTTCTTTTGTGGCTGAGGAAGATGCCCTTACAGCAGCCAGCCCTCTGGTAGAGGATGGTGAATCCTTGGAAGAAGGTTCCATTCTGAAAGCTGAAATCAATGAACTTATACCAGATAAAGGTAACATTCTCCCATTCTTATCTAAATCATGGTGGTTTGGTTTTTAGTCATGTTTTCTTCGAATATTCCTACTGTCTATGTTCTGCCAAAAATTCTTACAACATGGACCCGTGACACGTCACTTAGTTGGTGTGTCCGTGCTTCATAGCTTGCACAACAAGGCATTGAGACACTTTTTTTGGTTATAACAGATGGAGATGTTCAGAAACCAAATTTGATCCATATGGACTCAAATGTAGTTAAGGTTGAGCATAAGAGAAGGCATATCCCTTCTGCATCATCTGCATTGGTTATTGGTGGTATTCTTGGCCTTTTCCAGGCAATATTCCTCATATTTGCAGCAAAACCTTTATTGCACTTCATGGGAGTAAATTATGTAAGTGGTTTCTTATAAACATTTGCAGAATGATCATTTTAGTTTCAGCGCTTTAGCATTTTGTTTAACATATTGTACACAATTTTTTTCATGAAGGACTCTCCCATGCTCAAACCTGCACAGAACTACCTGACATTGAGATCTCTTGGCGCGCCGGCTGTTCTTCTCTCGTTAGCAATGCAGGGAGTCTTCCGAGGATTTAAAGACACTAAAACACCTCTATATGCAACTTGTATGCCTTAAAATTTTATCAATTGTGTGTTGCAACATCCTAATATCATCTAATTCTGATGACCCTTTCCCTTATGTGATCCAGTGGCAGGAGATTTGACCAACATAGCACTGGATCCTTTGTTCATGTTTGTATTCCGCTTAGGTGTTAGTGGTGCAGCCATTGCTCATGTTATATCTCAGTAAGTATTATTTCATTGGAGTTAGAATACTCTAACTATACTCTAATGTTAACTCTTATTTTTCTTTTGCTTCTTTCCCTCTTAGTCATCTCTTATTTTCAACTTAACTGTGAATGCAGGTACCTAATTTCTGTAATACTCCTGTGGAAATTGATGCAAAAAGTTGATCTTATGCCTCCCAGCATCAAGCATCTGCAGTTTGATCGATTTCTCAAAAATGGTAAGGTTAACTAGCATTTCAAGTTGATTATCCCTGGGAAATAGCCAAATAGGTTAACTAGCATTTCAGCATTGAGATTATTTTTTGTTTCATTCTTGTCATCCAGGTTTTCTGTTGTTAATGAGAGTAACTGCTGTAACATTCTGTGTCACTCTGGCCACCTCACTAGCTGCACGCCAGGGATCAAAATCTATGGCTGCATTTCAAGTCTGCCTGCAGATTTGGCTGGCAGTATCTCTTCTTGCCGATGGTCTTGCTGTTGCTGGGCAGGTTGATAGCTCTCTGTTTACATAATGCACTTTTTTTTACTTCATCCTACTTTCAATCTATTCTTGTTCATAACTTCTATTGAGAATATCAAGTTGATTGCAGGCAATTCTTGCAGGCGCATTTGCTGCCAAGGACTATGACAAGGCCACTGAGACTGCGGCTCGAGTATTACAGGTTCTTTACATTGCTATTTACCAAAAAAAAAAACAAAAAAAAAAATCCTAATCTTTGCTCAATTAAATTAGCTGCAAGACTAACAAACTATTATATTGCAGATGGGTTTGGTTCTGGGATTGGCTCTTGCATTCATTCTTGGTGCAGGACTTCCTTTTGGAGCTAAACTATTTACAAGAGATGTTGATGTCCTCCACCTCATAAAAATTGGAATACCTGTAAGTCTATTTTGTGTACATTGGTATTTAATCTTTTCAGCACCCTAAATTTGTGAGACTTATATTTATGTTTGATTGTTTCTATCAGTTTGTTGCAGCCACCCAACCCATCAATGCTTTGGCATTTGTATTTGATGGTATTAACTTTGGTGCATCTGACTTTGCATATTCAGCATTCTCTTTGGTGTGTATTTTCTTCCATGTCTTCGTGCTATAAGGGATTATATACTGCATATTTTATGAATCTTAAGTAGTTATAAATGATGCAAAGTTAGCATCCAAACTTTGCTAAAGATTGTTCTTTTCTGGATAGAAATTGATTTACTTAATCATTATCTTCATTCTCAGCTTATAGTGGCAGTTGTCAGCATCATTTGCCTACTATTTTTATCAGCATCATTCATAGGAATTTGGGTTGCTTTGACCATCTATATGGGTCTTAGAGCATTTGCTGGCTTCTTGAGGTAAAAAATTCAGTTGGATTTTTCCTAAACGATCACTTTTCCAAGGCATGTTTAGTTCTTACTATGTTGAATTCAAGGTAATCAATCAATGAATTATGTTTATGCAGGATTGGAACAGGATCAGGACCTTGGAAGATCCTTAGGAAGTGAGAGTATTAGTCACCATATGACCATAATCATATTCAAAGGCATAGCTTCATTTATTTGACCCCACTTTCATAGGCTTCTACCAAATTGTGCTTGGTTTGATTGTTTGACATGATCTATCTATACTTCAAATACAATGTGCAGAAGAAAAAAAGGGGTAAAAGTTTGCCAACTCTTTTTTTTTGGGGGGGGGGGGGGGGGGGGAGGGAATTATTAAGATAAAGCCTCTATTTCTTACTCTTCATAAAATAATTGCTGGCTATGAATCAGCATCCTTAAGCGGGATTAGAGTCACAATCAGATTATAGAGCTTTATAATAGCCAGTGAGCTTAAATAATTAAGAGTTGATTCTTAATTAATGTATATACCTTTGGATGTAATGGTAACCACTCAATCTTACAATAGTAATGATTAGATGAACATTGTGAAAATGAAAGATTCCATGGAACATGCAATGTTGGAAGAAATGACAGGGGAGTGTCTTCTACTTGTGGTATGGCTTGTCATTTTTAGTTGATGACACATATAAAGAAGCTTAATTTGTCATTTTCTACAAAACCCAATCAAAACTAAGCCTGAGACCTATTGAAAAAGCTAAATAGTGAGTACAAATGTACAGCACAGTGACATTGATAATATCAAGGTGTTGATGGTTAAGGTTTTATTGTCTCAGGTTCTTTGTAACAAAGTGTTTCTTACCTTTTATTATTAACCAATAATAATTCAAAAAAGATTAAGAGGTAAAAAAAATACCATGCAGTTTGTTAAGTGGATATGGTACAGGAGGCTGACTGGAAAAATTAACATCTATAAGAATTAAGAAGCTTGAACAATTTGTGATTCACAAGATTGGACCAAAAAGAACAACCATATGTAGGCCATAGCCATAGCAATCAAGTGTCTTTCAGCCTAAGGGAGCTGCTAAGGGAAAGATACACTTTATGTACCATATATTTTAGTCATATAAACTTCCTCGCATGCAGATCTTGTTAAGTATGTCTTGCATCACACGAGTAACTACACTAATAACTATGAAATTTGGCTTGATAAAATGAAGGGAAATCAAAGCAAGGGAAAAAAAAGGACTATACAGTTCAATTTCTATGCTTCCTGGTTTCCAGTATTGTGCCGTCTTTAAGACTTTCCTGTGCATCGTTGTCCATGCCAAGGCTGAAGAGTGCAGCAGCTTGAAGATAGAACGCCGTCGACCATGTGGGAGATACTGATTGAGCTTGCATAGCATCTCCGAGTGCCTCTTGTGGCATGTCATTCATAAGATAGCATAAGCAACGCCTGGCATACACGGTTGGCGATACCATGGTCCCAACATCAATGAACTACACATAGAATAAGCATCATGAAATCATATTCATATATCTGGCAAAAGAAAGTACAGTACTATAGATTCATAATGCATTGTGAATGTTGTTTTGGTGATTTACAATGGACTTCTCTTCCAAGAATTTCAAGCTAACTTACTTGTGTGTAGTAGTCAATGGCTGTAGAGAAGTCTCTAGCACGAAAAGCAGTATCTCCAAGTTTCTTAGAATTCAGAGTTTCCTGTATTTGATTTGTCCACATTTGGAAGGAAAGCTGCAATAAAATATAAAGTTGCACAGATACCAATTTAACACAAGGTTACGGAAGGTTATCGGAATATCTTGTCATAAAATTCAACCAAAAACTTTTAAGAGAGAAACTCAAAAGGTCTACACTTGGAAATATTGGAAAATTGAGTGATAAAAAAGCTAGTCCTAGCTCGTTTGGCATCCAGCATACATGCAGAATATAAAATTCTCCATAGACAAAAAAATTAAGTGTAGCCTATAACAGACTTCTCTTAAGAAAGGTCCAAATTAGCAGGAAATCTAGAGAACAATAGGATACCTCGTTTGCAACATCTTCATCATCCTTGTACCCCACCTTATCCAAAATTTCATGTATAGCAGTGAGATCTCTTCTTGAACAAGCTTCACCGAAAGGTGTCAAAGAAACTGTTTCCTTTGATGATACATTCCCATCTGGTATGCCCATCAAAACATACGACAGTACCTGCAAAATACCACAGCCATAAACAAAATACTAAATATGTTCCGGTGCTTCCAACTGTCTTCAATGAAGAAAGTCAATGAGTGAAAGATAGTGCATACTGAAGTTTCTTTCTGAAGAGGAGTTAGAGCGGTCACAAGTGACTTTGCATTTGGTCTCTCACGAGGTTCATATTGTAGACAACGCGAAGCCAATCTCACTATCTCAGTTCCATCATCATTCGAAAAATGACCTTCTAAACAAGAGTCCATCAGCAAGGAAAAATTTTTGCCGCGTATAAGGTCAAGTGCCTGCACATAAAAAGGATTATGTTACCTATTGAATCTGAGTTATATAGCAATGATTTGATCATGTTAAGCCAAACCATCATTTATGTTATTAAGGTACAAGCATTTGTTCAGTTTGTACAGGCCAAAGGCTCACTGAACAAATACAACCTTAAATTATAAAGAAGAGAATAAATGTTCAAGGAGGGAGTTTACATGACTGGGTGGAATATGCTTTCCACTCAGAAGATCAAGCAAAAGTGTGCCAAAACTGTATACTACACTTTCAGGGGTGATTCTTCCTGCCGAATTTCAAACATGCTTTGGATCAGTAGAAGAAATTGAAATAAGTCGTAATGCATTTAACTACTAAAACAGCTCTATATCAAATTAAAGGCTAAGATTTTTGTTGTTGAATTAGTTATTTATTACCAGTCCTCAAGTACTCCGGAGGAGTGAAGGCTAAATTTGTGCTATAGCTTCGGCCATCTCTACTGTTTTTCATGAGTCCAAAACAAGAGAGCCTGGGGTTGGCATCCTGTCCACCATTGCAACAATATAAGATATGGTCCACAAAACTAAACAAAAGGAAGCACAAAATATGGCTTTAAAAGCTGAAGTACCTCATCAAACAAGATTCTATAAGCATTAAGATCATGATACAATGCTCTTCCTCTACTGCTGCAGTAATCCAATGCTTGTGCTAAATACAATGCCACCCTCAACCTCATTGCCCATTTCATGGGCTGTGTCTCCCCTGCCAGAGAAGTTCACACATATCCCACAATCAACGGATCACATAAACGGAACAAATACTTCACAAATAAATAAGTAAAATGAACATGGTAAAGACAGGGCAAAATACAGTTCAATCAATAATGACAACAAAATTAGATCTTTACTCCTTTTGATAGCAAGGCACATAAACCAACAAATGGAAACTCACAGTGGAAGAGATGTTTGGAGAGAGTTTCATGTGGCATGAACTCTGCAACAAGCAACCTCTCTTCTCCTTCACAGCAGCATCCAACCAAGTTAGCTAATCTTTCATTCCTTAACTGCCCCACTGCTCTTGCTTCCTCCTAAAAACCACTCCAAATAAACAAAGAAACATAACATCACAGATATGAACTTCCACTCACTAAAGCTACACACACAAACTCAACACATTCCAAAAAGTCAAAATCAAAAGAAGAAGCAAGACACTAACTAGAAATTGTCTTGAATCAGGCCAAGCTGATTTGTTGAAGCGCTTCACAGCAACCAACCTATCATCTTCAAGCCTTCCTTTGTAAACAACATTGGGAGCTTTCTCTCCATGTTCTGACACAATGTTCTCTGGTGAGAAACCTGAAGTTGCAACCTTAAGCTGATCCCACGTGTACTCATTGAATCCAACCCATTGATCCTTCTCATTCTTGCCCCCGTCATCTGCATGAGAGAGAGATATGAATCCATATTAAAAACCTCAACTTTAAGCTCAAATTAGCTTCTTTTCTTATTCTACTTGTGATCGTAGAAAGTGACAACTAAAGTTACATAAAAATAAAATGAAAATGAAAAGGGTCACCATTATCAGATAAGTCGTGAAGGTTTGATTTGATGTGTGAAGGCCACCAACAGAGAGAGAATTTAGAGCAACGAGCTCCCATTGGTGAAAAAACAAAAAAACACAATGCTGCTTAGGAAAAAAAGAAAAAAGAAAAACAAAAGAAGCAGCAGAAGAAGAAAAGAAAATGTGAGGAGCTATCTCTTTCTCTGAAGCAGTGGTTCCTCTCTGTGTGTTTTGTGCTTGTCACGTTTTATGAAGGGGTAGAGAGAGTAGAGAGGGGGCAAAAAGAAAAAAAAGAAAATGAAATGAAAATGGGGTGTGTTTGGGAAGAGAGAAAGTGGGGTGTGGGAAATAGGATTACTTTTTTGGGATCCAAAGGGAAAGCTTGGTTTTTTTTGGTGTTAGCTTCGAACGAATGATATCAGTCACTTCTGCTCTTCATCATTCCTTCTTTTTCCTTCTCTTCTACACTTTTGCTCAGACACTACACACTACTGCACTCTGCACTCTTTGCTTTCTCTTTTAAAATACTCATTTTAATTTATGCCTTTTAAGTTTAAGTAAAAAGAAAATCATTTTAAATCTTTATATTATATAAGAAATAATATTAATATTGCCAAAAAAAACCAGCAATTGACAAACTATATTTTACAATTAGGTAATGTACATTCACATTTTTCATTGTCTCTAATCTGCTTTTGTTTTTAGGAACACGACAACAAGACACTAACAAATGACATAATTTACTTTTTAAATTTTTTTATTTTTTATTAATTTTTTATAATTAAATTTTTTTTAAATTTTTTAAGTAAAAAAATGAGATATAAATTAAATTTTTATAATTTATTTTAATTTATTACTAAACAGAATACAAAAATACAAAATTTTATATTTATGTTTTTTGTGTTTTGTTTTTAATGTCCTGTCTTATTCTCTTCTCACAAACTGACATAGCCTAAAATATTATTGCTATAATTTTACCATGTGAGCTCAAAGTATTTTTGTATAGATATCAATAGAAAATGTTTGAAGAAAAAAATTAAAAAATAATTAAAATTTACCTTATAACAGTTAATAAATATTAAATAAGACAAATTTTAATTTTTTTAAATCTCTTTAACATTATCATACTAATTATGTTCATAATGCTTTTGGAAATAACTATGATTACCATCATTCTCTTTACTAATTAAGTAATTATAATCACTAACTCTCAATAATTATCATCACCAATTACCTGCAATATATTCTCTGTATGAGCATCAATTACTACACTCAACTGACCTTCTTCGATGGTATATTCTTATTGCTATTAATGTAAAAATTGAAAGCTTACATCACACATTTACAAATATCTGAATTCATTCTTATTAGCTTTAACGTTAACCAAAGTTGTAAATATTTATAATAGCCCAATTTGCACCTCTTTATAAATAAACAAACATATTATCTGAATTTTATATGAATTTTAATTTGTGATAAATTAATGAAAAATATGTTAGGTATCAAAATTAATAAGATAAAATAACTCAATCAAAATATGTAAACAAAAAATTAATATAACTAAAAAGAATTAAATAATAATAAAAATAATATAACTAAATATTAAAATTATAATTTCTCAAAATATATTGAAAAAAATTTATAATATTCTCATATATTATGAAAATAACACTCATATAAATATATTAGACATATAAAAACTTACTGTTTTCTTTCTTAATTTTCACTCACTATTTAATTTCTTATAAAACTTAACATACATTATCAAATGCTTTAACCGTTTATATATAGATGTTTAAAAGTAATAATACGAGACGAACAAAGCACCATTTAAAGTTGTTATGGTATTAAATTGATCAATTTAATTTTATTAAATTGTGATCTTGTACAATTTTATCAACTTTATCAAACTATATGACAAATTCATAAATAATTAAATATAAACTTAATCTTATCATTATGTACTATTTATTTTCAATACATAATTAGATAACTACTTATTATTTGACTAAGTCAAAAAATTACAACTAAATTAAGTTATCTAATTTTGACCAAATTAAAAATTACAATTTGACTATCTAATTATCCAAATCATTGCCTTATCAATTTATTTCTTTTAAGCCTATCAAATTACATGTTTGATAATTATAATTAATCAAGGTAAACTTTGCATATGCCATCACTTATTATTACTTTAGCCATTAACAATAATTTTTAACTTCAAAAGCAAAAGAAGAATTTTACTTCTTTTCACAAAACAAAAAAAAGGTTACAACGTGTAAAATTAAAACAATTCCGTTATGTTATTGTTACGGTGGGTAACCGGAGATTGTCTGAATGGATGGCGTTGACCGGCCCAAATGTGTGAAGGAGGAAGTTTCCGTGTGAGTATGGGACTCGGGAGACTCCGTCCGACTTGTGCTCGTGAGTGAATGGGGGGGTGGTACCTGCGAAGACACTCCGATGCCTAAGTTAGCAAGAGTGTGAGCAGGTTTAGAGAGTATTGGGCTTAGAGATACCTGAGGGGTGTCAGTGTATTTATAGTGGTGAGCCAATAACCACCGTTGGAGTAGTGCCGTATCTTTAGGGTGTTAACCGTCCCATTATCTTAGGGAGGTTAAGATATGGCTTTATGGAGCGGTTAGAGAGATTTTAGGGGCGGTTACTCATTTGAATGAGTGTTTATCTGCCAGCTAATCTCATGCCCGACTTCTTTAAAGCAAGTCGTGGTTGATACCGACTTCTTATGTGAAGGTCGGTACTTAGCTAGGCTTAATCCTTTGGACTAGGCCTTTTAGTTGGGCCTGGACCTTTGTTATTGGGTCAGGGTATGAACAGTGCCCCTACTTGAGCCCAAGGTCTCTTTAAGATTTGGGTTCAAGTATTTAGCTCGGGTTTGTAGCCGACTTTCTTGGAGGAAACACGGGTTTTTAAACCGACGTGATTTTCGCGACCTTTTGTTTTCTGACAGTTACGTCTATTCAAGCGTCGTGTCCGTTGGGGAAGTATTGGGGGCTTTGGTAACGGTGCAATCTCATTAATGACTTCTCCGCTTTTACCTTTATGCCCCTCGGCATGCTTATAAGTACTTTCCCTCTCTTTCCTTTTTCCGTTTCTGCAATCTTTCAAACTTCTTCTTTCTTTGTTCGTGCTGTGTTTACACGTACTATACTTTCGTGCTCCTGGAGACTTCTGCTTCTTTCTATCTTCATTTTCGGAAAGAGGTTAGTTTCTTTCTTCTTCTTTGCAGTTTTCGCATGACTTTACTTTGTAGAGGAATAGTGTTGTAGATTTTTGCTCGGCTCCTTTCCTCCTCTCTAGAGACCTTTTTGATTTTTCCTTTTCTTTTTTCCTTTTGTAGGTTTCCTTAGAGAAAGAAAAATGGCCTCCGTAGATTGGGTTGACGTTACTGTTCTGGGGGAGGAGCCGTTGGTTGATGCGGAGTTTATTACTCACCTTCGCACCCACCATCGGCTCTGTACTTCGGATGAAGATGAGCCTAAATACGAGTTGCTTGTTCCCGGTTTAGAGGACCGGGTTTGTCATGGGAGAGCCAACGAAACGGCTCCCCATTTCTTCTTCATGTATGAGTGCATGATCACCCGTCTGGGCGTCTTTCTGCCCTTTTCAGATTTTGAGATGTCTGTTTTGCAGCATTGTCGTGTTGCCCCTACCCAGCTTCATCCCAACTCCTGGGGTTTCTTGAAAATTTACCAATTTATTAGCCATGCTCTGGATTTCCCGACTACTTTGAAAATCTTTTTCCATCTTTTTCATATGAGCAAACCTTTTAGTGGGCTGAATAATAAACAACAATGGGTTTCCTTCCGAGCCATACAAGGTCGGAGGATTTTTACCCTTTTTGATGAATCTTTTCATGACTTTAAAAATTTCTTTTTCAAAGTGCAAGCTGTAGAGGGTCATCATCCCTTTTTTCTGGATGATAATTCTTTTCCTCGCTTTCCTTTATACTGGTTGGAGGCCTCCCCTTGTGAGAAATATGGTTTGGATGACCTGGATGAGGTAGAGGCCGCTGTCGTGGGGTTCCTCCGAGAAGTGTGGGGGAGGGCCCCCTATTTGGATACTAAAAAATTTCTCCTAGGGTCTCCGACCTTTGTCCAATCACAGCTAGGTAGTTTTTTCTAGTATGCTGAATTTCCGACTTGTTAACCCAATATTCCGACTTGTTTGATTCTTTAGCTTATTGTTTTCTTTTTCAGAAATGGCAAAGACAAACGCTCAAGAATCTTTTCAGAGGGTCCAGGAGGCTAAAGCTAAGTCTCGCGCTCGGTCTGGTGGTGTCAGGGTTATCTCTCCTCCTCCTCCTCCTCGTAATGTTGGAACTCTTTCCAATCCTATGGTGATTTCTTCTTCAGCTCCCTCTCAGCCGCCCCCCGTCGTCCGACCTTCTCCTGATCCCAAGAAGCGCAAGCTCTTAGAGTCTGGCTCTTATGGGGAGGTTAAGGCGGACGCTCTTGCATTCGTCCGAAAGAATATCTATCCTTATGCCCGTATAGGCATGGATGATATGTCTGTTCGGGGCCACCTTACTACTATGGTCGAGGAGAGCCTTAAGGCGGCAGGGGTCTGCGGCAAGCTCTTAGATATTTTTGATAGGGCTCCTCTCAGCTCTTTAGGGGCGACCTCGAGGGTCGAGGAGCTGGAAGGGAGGCTCCGTGTATATCAAGAGCATGAGGGAGAGTTGAGGAAGGAAATTGCCAAGCTAAAGGAGGAGAGAGATACCCTTCGGAAAAAAGGGAAGGCTTTGCAGGCCCAATGCAACATGGAGATGGAATTGAGGAAAACGGCACAGGCCAGCTATCAAAGCCTATTCAAGGATCTTGTGTCTGTAAAAACTGACCTGTTGAATTCTCGGAAAGCATATGAGGAGTTAGAGGACTCTATTGTCGATGGCGCCGAGGAGTCTTGGAGGATTTTCCTGGAGCAGGTCAGAGTCATTGCTCCTGACTTGGATCTTTCTCCTTTACATCCTGACAAAGTTGTCATCGACGGTGCCATTGTAGATCCTCCTGTCCCCGTAATTGTTTCTGAATCAGAGTTGAAGACTCGGGGACAGAGGATCATCGAGTCTCCTCCTCGCTCCAAAGATGCTCCGAGTACTTCGGTTATTCCTCCGACTTCCTCTTCTTCTCCTGTGGGTGCTTCTCTTCCTGGTCCCGGCGGTGCTCCTCCTGATTCTGGTGGTGGTTTGTCTACTTCTGCTGCGAAAAAATGATCTGATGACCTTTGGCTATTTGGGGGTCCGGCTTGTGGTCCCCCCCCAATTTTTGAACTCTTTATTTTGTTCTTGGTTGTGCAGTTTGAACAATTTCTTTTGGCCTTTTAAGGCCGTAAACAAAATATTTCAGTAAGTGCCCCTTTTTTTTGAATAAGGGTTTAGATTATCAAAGTAAATGCCCTTTTTTGGATAAGGGTTTAAGTTATCAAAGTAAATGCCCTTTTTTGGATAAGGGTTTAAGTTACCTTATGCGTGTATGCTTTTCTAATTTTGATATTTCAAAACCCTCTTGATCTTTCTCTGAAAACCTTTTTATTGGCTTGTCTTG
This sequence comes from Arachis hypogaea, assembly GCF_003086295.3. Lineage (NCBI taxonomy): Eukaryota > Viridiplantae > Streptophyta > Magnoliopsida > Fabales > Fabaceae > Arachis > Arachis hypogaea. The sequence continues at coordinate 3,334,276 of NC_092038.1, read as the reverse complement.
TTTTTTCGAGCCTTTTAGTTTAAGGGCTTTTATGCAGCCTTTAAACCTAGGTTTTCCAATCTCTTTTTGTTATCCTTTATACGCAACTTTGCTTTAGTGAGTTTTTATGACTTAGGTTATTTTTGTGATGCGTTTTTTATCTACTCGGAGTATTTCCGAGTTCGATTTACTCGGGTTTCATCTCGACTTAGGAGTCGGATTGTTCCCGAGTTTTTACGATCAACTCATACAACCTCTTTACGCCGACTTGTACCTCGTCGTTTTATCCTGACGACCATCTAGTTCGGTTCATGGGATTTTCACGTTTTGTCGAGCTTAAGTCGGCGCGTTTTGTAGAAAGACTTAGAAAAAAAATAAAGAAGGATATTATAAGAGATATTATAAAAAAGATCTTTATTAATTGGGGAGGTACCTTCTTGCTACTAAGGGTCTTGATAGCCTATTTCCCTTAGCCTCTACTATGATGCCTCGTTAAAAACCCTTCTCCAGAAAAAACCCTTTTGGGAAAAAATCATGAAGTTGGGAAAAGAGTACATCAGGGAGTAGAGTTCGCTTTAACTGTAGTACCTTTTCATATTACAAGCATGCCACGATCTTGGTAACTCAATGTTGTTCAGGTCAGTTATTTTATAATAACCTTTCCCTAACACTTCCTTGATTTTGTATGGTCCTTTCCAATTTGCGGCGAGCTTTCCTTCTCCTGATTTGTTGACTCCAATGTCGTTTCTGATTAGGACCAAGTCATCCGGGGCAAATGTTCTTCGAATGACTTTCTTGTTGTACCTGGTAGTCATCCTTTGTTTCAATGCCGCTTCTCTTATCTGGGCATCTTCTCGGACTTCGGGGAGCAAGTCGAGCTCCTCTTTGTGTCCCCGTACATTTCCGACCTCGTCATGGAGAATTACCCTTGGGCTTTGCTCATTGACTTCTATTGGAATCATGGCTTCTACACCATAGACTAGTCGGAAAGGTGTTTCTCCTGTGGCGGATTGGGGGGTTGTCCTATAAGCCCATAACACCTGAGTGAGCTCTTCAGCCCAAGCTCCATTTGCTTCCTGTAGTCTCTTCTTTAGTCCTGCCAGTATGATTTTGTTGGCTGCCTCGGCTTGCCCATTGGCCTGTGGGTGTTCCACCGAGGTGAACTGATGTTTGATTTTCATACTGGCCACTAAGCTCTTGAAGGTAGCGTCGGTGAATTGGGTTCCATTATCCGTAGTAATGGAATGAGGTATCCCATACCTTGTGATGATATTTTTGTAGAGGAACCTACGACTTCTTTGAGCGGTGATAGTGGCTAGTGATTCTGCTTCTATCCATTTTGTGAAGTAATCTATTCCCACGATCAAGTATTTGACTTATCCTGGCGCTTGGGGAAAAGGACCTAACAAATCCATTCCCCATTTTGCAAAAGGCCATGGAGAAGTGATACTAATGAGCTCTTCTGGGGGAGCCATGTGGAAATTTGCATGCATCTGGCACGGTTGACACTTTTTCACAAATTCTGTGGCATCTTTTTGCAAGGTCGGCCAGTAGAATCCAGCTCGGATTACTTTTCTGGCTAGTGATCTTGCTCCGAGATGATTTCCGCAGATTCCGCTATGTACTTCCTCCAATACCTCGGTGGTTCTTGAGGTCGGTACGCATTTTAACAATGGTGTTGATATCCCTCTTCTGTAGAGGATATTTCTCACCAAGGTGTAATGCTGTGCTTCCCTTCGGATCTTTTTAGCTTCTTTCTCCTCCTTAGGGAGGATGTCGAATTTCAAGTATTCGACTAAGAGATTCATCCATCCGAGGTTTAAACCGACTACCTCAAGTACTTCTTGCTTATCTTCTGTTTTTGCTACCGAGGGCTCTTGGAGGGTTTCTTGAATCAGGCTTCTGTTGTTTCCTCCTGGTTTGGTACTTGCTAACTTGGATAGGGCATCCGCTCTGCTGTTTAGATCCCGAGTTATGTGTTTGACCTTGGTTTCTGCAAAGCGCCCAAGGTGTTCCAAAGTTTTTTCCAAATACCTCTTCATATTAGGGTCCTTTGCCTGATATTCTCCACTTATTTGGGAGGTCACCACCTGTGAGTCGCTGTATATCATCACTTTTGTAGCACCGACTTCTTCTGCCAATTTTAGTCCGGCTATCAAGGCTTCATATTCTGCCTGATTATTTGAAGTCAGAAATTCATATTTTAAGGAAACCTCTATTTGGGTTCCTCTTTCATCTACTAATATTATGCCTGCGCCGCTTCCCGTTTTGTTGGAGGATCCGTCTACATAGAGTTCCCATGTAGTCGGTTTTTCCTCTTGGTCCCCTGCGTATTCTGCCACGAAGTCGGCAAGGCATTGGGCTTTAATTGCTGTCCGAGTTTCATATCTCAGATCGAACTCGGAGAGCTCTATTGCCCATTGAACCATTCTCCCTGCAACATCCGTCTTTTGAAGGATTTGCTTCATGGGTTGGTTTGTACGGACTCTTATTGTGTGAGCTTGAAAATAAGGTCGTAGCCTTCGTGAGGCTATTACTAAGGAGTAGGCAAACTTTTCTAGTTTGTGGTACCTTAGTTCAGGGCCTTGTAGGACCTTACTGATGAAGTAGACTGGGTGTTGTCCGACCTCGTCTTCTTTTATCAGGGCCGACGAGACAGCCCTGTTTGCTACGGATAAGTACAGAACGAGGTCTTTTCCTGGTACTGGTCGGGTTAGGATAGGAGGTTGGCTTAAAAACCTTTTGAACTCTTGGAACGCCTCCTCGCATTCCGGAGTCCATTCGAATGGGCATCCCTTTCTTAATAAGGAAAATAGTGGAAGGGATTTTAGTGCCGATCCTGCCAAAAATCTGGAGAGGGCTGCAAGTCGGCCATTGAGCTGCTGGACTTCTCTCAAACAAGTCGGACTTTTCATTTCTAGGATGGCTCTACATTTATCGGGATTGGCCTCAATCCCTCTTTGTGTTAGCATAAATCCTAGAAATTTTCCTGCTTCCACCGCGAAGGCGCATTTTGCAGGATTTAGTCTCATCCCATGCAACCTTATGGTGTCAAAGACTTGTGAGAGGTCGGATAAAAGGTCGACATCTTCCTTGGTTTTTACTAGCATGTCGTCGACGTATACTTCCATTAGGCTCCCCAGGTGGGGGGAAAACACTTTATTCATCAACTTTTGATATGTGGCTCCTGCATTCTTTAATCCGAATGGCATGACCACGTAGCAATAGTTGGCTTTGGGTGTGATGAATGATGTTTTCTCCTGGTCTGACTCATACATCGGGATTTGATTATATCCCGAGTAGGCGTCCATGAACGACAAGTATTGGTACCCCGAGCTGGAGTCCACTAGGGTATCAATACTTGGTAGGGGATAAGGGTCCTTAGGACATGCCTTATTTAGGTCGGTATAGTCGACGCACATTCTCCATTTACCATTCTGTTTTTTGACTAGCACTATATTGGCTAGCCATGTTGGGTACTTGACCTCTCTAATGAAGCCGGCCTCCCGGAGCGCCTGTACTTGCTCTTCTACTATTAGGGCTCGCTCTGTGCCGAGCTTGCGTCTTCTTTGTTGTACAGGTCGGGACCCTGGGTAAACCGAGAGCTTGTGGGACATGAGCTTGGGATCAATCCCGGGCATGTCGGAAGCCTTCCAAGCGAAGAGGTCGGAATTAGCTCTTAGGAGTTCAGCCAACCCTTGTTTTAGGGTTTCCCCTAGGTTGGCTCCTATGTAAGTGTTTTTTCCTTCCCCCCACCGACTTGTATCTCCTCGGTTTTTCCTCCCGGTTGAGGTCGCAGCTCTTCTCTGGCCCTTGCGCCACCGAGCTCTTTAGTGTGGACTTCTTTGCCTTTTCCTCTCAGATTTAGGCTTTCATTGTAGCATTTCCTCGCCAATTTTTGATCTCCTCTTACCGTTGCTATTCCCGCTTAGGTCGGGAATTTCATGCAGAGGTGGGGAGTGGATACCACTGCTCCGAGCCGATTAAGGGTAGTCTTGCCAATTAAGGCATTATAGGCTGACCCTTCATCAATGACTATGAAGTCTACACTCAGAGTCCTTGATCTTTCCCCTTTTCCAAAAGTGGTGTGAAGGGGCAAAAATCCTAGTGGTTTTATTGGCGTGTCCCCTAATCCATATAGGGTATTGGGGTAGGCTCTCAACTCTTTCTCATCTAACCCTAACTTATCAAAAGCTGGCTTGAAAAGAATGTCCGCCGAGCTTCCTTGGTCTACTAGGGTTCTGTGGAGATGGGCATTTGCTAGGATCATAGTTATTACCACTGGATCATCGTGTCCAGGGATTATCCCTTGCCCATCTTCTTTTGTGAACGAAATAGTAGGGAGGTCGGGTGACTCTTCCCCGACTTGGTAGACTCTTTTAAGATGTCTTTTGCGAGAGGATTTAGTAAGCCCCCCCCCTCCCGCAAACCCTCCTGAGATCATATGAATATGCCTCTCTGGAGTTTGCGGCGGTGGGTCTCTTCTATCCACATCCTCTCGCTTTCTCTTTCAATGGCTGTCCGACCTCTCTATGAGATATCTATCAAGCCGACCTTCTCTAGCCAGCTTTTCTATCACATTCTTGAGGTCGTAGCAGTCGTTTGTGGAGTGACCATATATTTTATGGTACTCGCAGTAATCGTTGCGGCTCCCCCCTTTTTTATTTTTAATGGGTCTGGGGGGTGGCAGTCTTTCAGTGTTGCAAATCTCTCTGTATACATCCACTATAGAAACTTTCAGGGGAGTATAAGAGTGATATTTTCTCGGCCTCTCGAGACCGAGTTCTTCCTTTTTCCTGGCTTCCCTTTCCTTCTCTTTAGTTGAGGGAGGGGGTCCAGGTCGCCAACTCAGGTCCCTTAATTTGGCATTCTCCTCCATATTGATATACTTTTCAGCTCTTTCTTGTACATCACTTAGAGAAACGGGGTGTCTTTTAGATATGGACTGTGAGAAGGGACCTTCTCTGAGCCCATTGACCAGCCCCATTATGACTGCCTCTGTGGGCAGGTCTTGGATCTCCAAACATGCTTTGTTGAACCTTTCCATATAGGCTCGTAAAGATTCTCCGACCTCCTGTTTTATTCCCAGGAGGCTCGGTGCATGTTTTACCTTGTCTTTCTGAATTGAGAACCTCATCAAAAACTTCCTTGGGAGGTCTTCAAAGCTGGTGATTGATCTCGGGGGAAGGCTATCGAACCACTTCATCGCTGCTTTCGACAAAGTGGTCGGGAAGGCCTTGCATCGCGTAGCGTCGGAAGCATCAGCCAGGTACATCCGACTTTTGAAATTGCTCAGATGATGCTTTGGATCCGTAGTTCCATCGTAGAGGTCCATATCAGGGCTTTTGAAGTTCCTCGGAACTTTAGCCCTCATTATGTCCTCGCTAAAGGGATCCTCTCCCCCTAATGGTGGCTCTTCCTGTTGGTCACGGGAGTTGCGATTTTTGAGGGAAGATTCCAGCTTTAAGAGTTTTCTTTCTAACTCTTTTCGCCGTTCCATCTCCTCTTTTAGATACTTCTCCGTTTCCTTTTGTCGCTCCCGCTCTTGTTCTAACTGTTCCAGGCGGCTGTGGACTAACCCCATTAGTTCAGTTACGTGGGATGGTCCGCCTTTTTCTGATTCGCGCTCGTCTGAGGAGTTTGCCTTCGGGTTTTTTACCCCGGAGGTGCCCTCTCTCTGCTGATTGTTAACCTCTTGGTGGAGGGCTAAGTCCACATTGTTATTACCTGTGTCCAGATTCTCTTGTTCGGAATCTGTTTCCACATGGCCTTCTTCATGGGATCTGTCCGCCATCAAGGGATGATCTCTCGGGTCCCCGGCAACGGCGCCAATGTTACGGTGGGTAACCGGAGATTGTCTGAATGGATGGCGTTGACCGGCCCAAATGTGTGAAGGAGGAAGTTTCCGTGTGAGTATGGGACTCGGGAGACTCCGTCCGACTTGTGCTCGTGAGTGAATGGGGGAGGTGGTACCTGCGAAGACACTCCGATGCCTAAGTTAGCAAGAGTGTGAGCAGGTCTAGAGAGTATTGGGCTTAGAGATACCTGAGGGGTGTCAGTGTATTTATAGTGGTGAGCCAATAACCACCGTTGGAGTAGTGCCGTATCTTTAGGGTGTTAACCGTCCCATTATCTTAGGGAGGTTAAGATATGGCTTTATGGAGCGGTTAGAGAGATTTTAGGGGCGGTTACTCATTTGAATGAGTGTTTATCTGCCAGCTAATCTAATGTCCGACTTCTTTAAAGCAAGTCGTGGTTGATACCAACTTCTTATGTGAAGGTCGGTACTTAGCTAGGCTTAATCCTTTGGACTAGGCCTTTTAGTTGGGCCTGGACCTTTGTTATTGGGCCAGGGTATGAACAGTTATCAACAGCATTTTTGTCAATTTTTGCCAATTTTTATTTATAACTGTGTTTAATGGAAGTGTCTTTATAAATGTGTTTAGTAGAAATGTCTTTATAAATATATTTTCTGGATGTTTCTTTTTATATATGTATTTAAAATATAATAATTAATTATTATTAACAATAAATTAGGAAATAATATATTGGTACTTATACGTTTCTAAATTAAAAAACCAAAAATGACTCTGTAGCCTTCGCAAAGGAAATTAATGACTTCGTAGCCAATATTTCACACTAATACTACAAGACAATAGAGAAAGAAAAAAAATACAATATTTATTAGTTGAGAAATCAATTCCCAACAATAAATTAATAAAAATATTCAAATATAATTTTGTTTGCTACGAAAAAGTTGATAATTTATTGGTCGGAAGAAGTTAATTCTTAAAGGAAAAGTATATGAACCAACTAATAATCAGTCAAAAATGGAATAACATAATTAATTATAATTAGTTTTATTAATTTATAATTTAATTTATTTGTTAAATTATTGTTGACAACGTTAGTGTTAGGAGAGAATCACGGAACAGATGCTTTGATCATTCATTAGTTGATTCCATATAATTAATTATGTTTTATTAATGCGTAACACATGAAACATAGAAATCATATCCAAAACCATGCAATTTACAAGAAAAAGAAACATCGGTGTGCCTATTAGTAACAACATCTGGTTGCCAGTTGACTAATTCTTGACTTATATAGAGTTGATTCTCTAACATTGTTGATTCATAAATATTTCTAACAAGTAATTATACTATTATAGGCAACATCGTATAATTAGAAAATTAACTTTTTCTTCTAACAATTGGCCAAACAAAATTCAAACATAGTATTATTTATTTGTATTCATTCAAAATAATTTTTTTTTCTGTAAAAAGATTACTAAATTTATCATTAAATTAATACGTACTTTATTATGGCATATATCATGAGTCTACGTTCAAACCTGTCTAAATAACATTAGGTACATAAAAGAAATAAATTTTTTTTATTTTTCAAATACTCTTAAAAAATGTTTATTAGAATGCTCATTAACAAAATCCATTTATCAATAAAAATATATTATTCAATTGTTGTGTAACAAAAAGCGTATATAATAAACTTAACCATTTTAGTTTATTTTACTTTATGGTCCAATATTTTAGTTATAAAGAAATGCGTTGTGTTTTGGGTTCCATAATTTACCGAGACATGCCATGCTTTTCCTTTTCCCTCATATGACTTTTGCCACCTGTTGTCCCTCTCTGTCATTTTTTTTCCCCAAAGAATAATTGAGGATTGTTGGTTGTACAGCCATAATATTAATATTCAATAATTTAGTTTTGTCAATTTACAAAATTTGATAGAGCAAGGCATACATAGTACAAAATCGCTGTCAATTGTACTGCCCAAAATAAAAATCACTATCGCTAATGATATTAAAGGTAAGCATTAGTAAAAATGGAGCAAAATTTAAGAAGCAATACCCGTTACATGTTATTAAGTACTATGCTATGATCAAATTTAGTGCAGAGATGAATTTTTGAGTGACTGCGTTAATAAATAGGTAGTACCTTTCCCTGAGATACTACAAGTACCTAAAGATTTTTTTCCCGGTATTAACATTTGTCACCTTGTTAAAAATATTAGGATAAAATCAGTTTTGCCATTCTATGTTCTAGTTCTAAAAGTATAGGTTAAATATATTATAAAAAATTAATATTATTTATTATAAAAATAAATTCTTTTATATTTTTTAATGTATAAAAATAATAAATAACATTAAAATATTTCTTTTATAATATGGTTAATTTATACTTTTTGAGACATAATAACAAAACTCAAATAAAATATTTTTTGTGTCTAATATTTTTAACGTTTAATTTAGATTACAACAACAACAAAGTCTTGTCCCATTAGGTGGACAAAGTCTTGTCCCATTAGGTGGGATCGGCTACATAAATCAAACAATATCATTGTACTCTGTCATGTATCATGTCTACAGAGAAACCGTTTATATGTAAATCTCGTTTGACCACCTTATGGATGATTTTCTTAGGTCTTCCTCTGTCTTTCATCTCTTGTTCATCTTTCATCTTATTCACGCTCCTGATTAGATGTTCTTTCGGTGTTCTTTTTACAAATCCAAACCACTTAAGACTTGATTCAACAATCTTTTCCACAATTGGTGCTACTCCAACTCTCTCTCTTATATATTCATTCCCTAAACACTCATCCATCTCAACATCTTCATCTTTACCACGCAATGTTTAAAGTAAATTTTAATTTTATTCCTAATATTAATTTTACAATAGTGAACTATTTTACCAATTTTATTCCTATGTAACATAATATCGTCTTCATGATTACACCACCTTCTCCTTCCGTGATCATCAACACTACAGCCACGACTGCCAGCTACCAGCACCACCATCATTATTTTGTTCTTCTTTTAATCACCATTACCATCATCACCACCACCAATTAAACCTTCCCATCCCTAATATACAGAGGCACATATACTGTTTTCTTTCTTCTGATTCCTCAATTGAATTCACCAAATGGAAACCAATTTCACAAAAACCCTAGACAATTCAGTTGATCCATAAAATGAGTACATTTGTGATGAGTTTAGCTCCTTTTTAATGGCTCACGCTCATCACTTTCATACTATACTTTACCTTGTCTTCTTCCTTACACCATGATTTTTCCATTGTTGACTAGCTCCACGGGGATTACACTCTCCCGGTGCCACCTCAGCCTCCGACAGTACCTCCTGCGACCTCAATTCGAGTTTGGTTTTCGATAGAAGAAAACGCGGGAGCCTCAACGTGCTTCAAGGTGCGAGCTTGAGTTGCCCAATTTTGATCAACGTCAGTAATGGTGATTAGAAGAATAAAAAAATCATGATGGTGATGCCGATGGCTGGGAGTGGTGGTTGCAGTGTATTGATGATGGAAGGAGAAGGCTGAATTAGGAGTGGTATCACCATGAAAATCATATTATATTAAATGAGGATAAAATTGGTAAACAAAATTGGATTAGGCTCAACTTATTTGTTCACTTAAACAAATATCAATATAAAAATTTAAATTTTGTGTTATATATACAATAATTTATTGGCCAACAAATCTTTAAAACCAGGTAGACACCAAATTATTATATATATCAGGGATTTTATAGTTATAAACAAATGTAATCTAAAAGTTTATTTTCTTTTTTTAACACTAATACATAAATAGGAACTATAAAGACACCTGAAATATCTTTTTTTTTTTTTGAGTTTTTGAAGGAAGAGCAAATTATGTGAAATGTGATCATATTAATTATGAAGCTAATTTTAAAGATACAGTAATATGGATTTATGAAGGTAACTTTAATGGATTAGAAATGAGGGGCAAAAGGAATAAGAAAAAGAAGGTTTTTTGTAGGTTTGGTACTAGGTCCAATAATTTAAAGATGTCCAAAAAAAATAGAAAAAGGATCTTTGGACTCAACTTCTTCAATCAACCGGTTCGGTGATATTGGGTTGGGTCTAGAATCTGAGTCAGGCTTGATGGAAATAGAGCATGGTTTTTACGATAGGGATGGGTACGCTAGAAAAGGGTATACGACGAGTGTGCAAGAAGCTGCATCCGCAAAATTTGTGCTAGAAACCGGTGTGAATTAGATCAAGGGAGACCGAATTAGGGCTGGCAATGGGTAGGGTTTGGACCCTACCCTAACCCTACCCGCGGGTTGAAAATTTTATTAAAACTCTACCCTACCCTACCCGCGGGTTGAGAATCTCTCAACCCTAACCCTACCTGCACCCTAAAATTCTAAACCCTACCCTACCCTACCCTACCCGCAGAAATATCAAATTTTTTCAAAGTAAATATAAAATTCAATTATTTCGAATTTTATACGTATTAATAACATAAAAAATAAAAAACTAATGCTCTAAATTACTTAGTTAACTAACTAGTTTTGTGGTTGTTCACTTATTATAAGTCATTACATAAGAGAGGTTGCGGGTAGGGTAGGGTAGGGTACACCCTAAACCCGTACCCTACCCTACCCGCAGGCATACCCGGACCGTACCCTACCCTACCCGCTGTGGGTAGGGTAGCCTACCCTACCCGAACGAGTTGGACCGGGTTGGGTACCCGCGGGTAGGGTATGAATTGCCAGCCCTAGACCGAATCGGTGTTGAAGGAGGAAAGCTAAAGACTGGCCACGGCAAAAGAGGTTCAATGTGGCAAGAAAAATACGCAACCCTGACGCCACCTATGTTGGGTCATGAGATCGAGGAAGAGTCGGTGGCGGAGAACCAAGCCACTACTCTCCCGACGGTAACATTGAATGGAGGGACTGGTGAGTTGGATGTGTATGTTGATGATGATGGTGCAGAAGACGTTGACGAAGAAACGCGTGATAGGGATGATATTGTGAATAATAGTGGCATGGATTTCGGCACAAAAGGAACAACATTGACAAAGAGACGGGGAGAGCTATCGGAACATGATGAAGAAGTTGTTGGGAAGAGGATGGTTGATGATGGTGGTTCGGACAAGAATGAAGGAAGTCATGAAACAGAAATAATATTTTGGAGGAGCAGATGCTTGAAAATAGAAAAACTTTGGACCTAGCGTTGGAATCAGGTGCAATTTTATACAATGAAAAAGATGATATTATGGCTATTCTCCAAGCACAGAATAAAGAAAGAAATTGCTCAAAAAAGAAGATTGACAAAATAGAAAGAGAAAGCAAGACGCTGCAGACCCAAAAATAAAAAAAAATGTGTATAATAATTTATTAAAATAATTTATTCTTGAAATAATAGAGGGTTAATGGGTGATAGAAAATTGAGCATGGTCAAAAATCTCAAGAAAAAATTAAGTTGAATACTTTGGACTTGTTTGAGATTAAGTGGCGGATGACGAAATTTGATGTAATAAGAATTGGGGAGAGTGACGTTGCGGGATGAGAATATATTGAGTCGGAGGGTACCTCAAGTGGTTTACTATTAATTTGGGATGAAATAATGTTTAAAATGAGTCATTAGGGGTCTTACTAAAAATAATTTCAATTATGCTTTCTGTGGTGTATGGAGTTCATACAAGAGAAGAGAAATTTATTGTACGGGAGAGATTGAGTTATATTGCAGAGTTATGTTAGTCTTTATGGGAGACTTCAACGAGATTGTGCAGGTGGAAGGGAGGAAAGATGCTGTCAGATTAACAGAGTTTTAGTAAGAATTGATAAAAGAAGATATGCAATTAGTAGACTTTCGATTAGCGATCTTACAATTGGATTGACAGAATTTTAATAAGTTTGGAGTGATTGAAGATGTTTTCACAGAGTACAAAATTAGGAGTATACTATAAGAAGGAGGAGCACAAAAAATAGTTGATGAGTTTCTTTGCAATTTTTTTCTTTTTTAACTTTTCTATTTGCTTGTTGTGGTTCTTTGCTCCACTTATTGTGTCGAGCTTTCTTGTTAAAAAAATATTTTTTTAAAAGATATTTTTTAATAAATAAAATTTAATACATATAATCGATTAGATAGTGCTATTTTTGTTATAATTAGGCCAGACAAATTAATTTGACCAAAAAAATAATGAATCAAATCTTAAACTAGTCTAAATTAATATTATTTTTCATAAAAAATAACTATAATATTATTACTATAGAAAATGACTAAAATATTCCTATTATATATATTAATTTTAATAATTTCAAATTCTAATCTTTTACTTCTCTATTGTTATAGGTTCGGATTTAGAGTTTTTGATATATATATATATAGAAATATTTTAATCATTTTTTATAATAAGGGTATTGTAGTTATTTTTTATAAAAAATAATATTAATTTAGATCGTTCAAAATTTGATTCACTATTTTTCTGATCAAATTAATTTATCTGAGTTAATTTTGATAAAAATAACACACAATTTAATCAATTTTATGTATTAAATTTTAATTAATAAAAAATATTTTTAAAAAAGACGTTTCACATGTTTTTATTTGAGTGTGACCATAAAAATAATAATAGAGATCACTGGGAGATACATGCCCTCTTTGGTTAAGGAACTAATCTTTTTGTAAAGTGTTTTATTTATTTCTCTTATTCATTTATTTATTTTTCTTGATGATCATACTCATAACTTTCCAGCTCTGAGACTCTCAGTTGCTCACTGTTTTTCCTTAGTGGCCCTATTTGCCATTCACTGTTTCCACGTATAAATAAGAACTATATCTTCCATACATATACACAGTTCTTTCTTCTCCTTTAATTTAATTATCAGAATGCATGCATTAATAGTCTAATGCACCTTGCGAGTTATGACAATGGACAAGGTTGGATGATTTATATAGTGGTAATATAAATTTTCCCAAGATTTTAGCAGACATTGAGGATGCCCTCGGGGATCTGCTACCGAAATCTCCAACATCACACTCAACAAATTTTTTTGATTTCGGGTATACATTAGAAACAAGGGACCCTCTCTTTTCTTTCTCATAATTAACAAAGTACGAGTTTCGCAATTATAAAATTTTGTATCTTAATAACATTATAATACACAAAAATCAATAACAGAGAGGTTGGGGGTTCTTTGGGGGATTAATAAACAGAGAATCCATTTTATGATAGTAATAATTTGAAATATATTATTAGTGCTAGCTAATCAACTTGCACTTTTACACATGTTCGTGTATATATATATACTAGTGTTAAACCTGTGCGATGCACGGGATTATATTTTAATTTGATATGATAAATCGAAAATAATATTTTATAATTATAAATTTCTCAAGTTTAGTATAATACTATCATCGTCATTATATAATAAACGTATTTAATATGTTGTTTTATCTTTATTCAAGTAAAATGCAAATGAAACAGTTTGAAGTTTATAATATTTTTGAGCTATAAGAAAAAAAGACATGAAAAAATAAGAACATATATATAACTGTAATAGTAGAATGTCAATTTTACACAACTTTATATTATAAGGCTAATGAAAATTTATCGACAACCAAGTATTTTACTAACCTCATTAGAAAAATAATTGGTATATGATGTTATGCTCCATGTTACACATTTTATTTCAAGTCTGAAAGTATAGTTAATAAATTAGTTATATCTACGATAAATATTTATACAAAAATATAAATCATAATATGTTACTAAAATGAAAATACTATTTTTTTATTTAAATATTATTAAAAACTTCGTTAAATACGACATTTGTTGTTGATAAGTTTGAATTGTTGTCAGGGACGGACCCATTAGTTAAGAAGAGGGGGCACTTGCCCCCACAGTGTTTTTAATTTTTTTTAAAAAAAATATAGTTATATATAATATGCATCCACTTTAAATTTTAAATGACCCCACTATAAATAAATTAAACTCAATTAGCTAAAGTTCCAAATTCATTTTTTTTATTTCTCTATCATTTTGATTATTATTTAACCTAATCAAATTTAATTCTTGTGTCATCACTCCTTTATTCCCTTAAACCTCTTTGTATTTTTATATTTTTTACCTTTTTTTCTATTCCTTATCTAGTGGTCATCTTCTCTTTATCAAAAAATAAATTTTAAATTTTTTATGTTTTTTATATAGTTTTCCATGACCCTATGTATCTTTTAATTCCATTATTTCTCTTTTTGATATTTTCAATTGCAAATTTTAATTCAAACAATTGTAGTTTAGGTATTAATCTAATATTTTATTTTCTTCGTGACTTTATATATTTTATTTTATTTTCGATTTATTCATTTTTATTACTTATTTTTTATCTTTTGTTCTATTATATGTACCTATGTTGCGTATAAAATTTTAAAATAAATTAATTAATTTACTAATTTAGAATATATTTTTTATTTTTAGAAATAATAATAAAAAAATATTTTAATTACAATATATAATTAAACAGATATATAAAATCTTTCATCTAACATTATATCAAAATTAAATTAAAAAATATATAACAAATTTAACTATTTTAAAAAGAAAGAAAGAAAAAATAGTGAATTATGTTTCTATTATTTTATATAAACATACTTTTCGTATATAGATTTAATTTTTTAGTATTTATATATAATTCTAGTTTCAAATTATAAATATTAGTGTATCATTAGGTGCTAATATACCAATTAATTCAGTCTTTTATTATTAAATGTGTATACAAAATTAGTTAGGATAATAAGGTATTTATAATTTAATTAAAATATTTGAAGTTAAATTTTTAGAAATAAAAATTATTTTTTTATAAATTATATATAATGAATAGTATTTTAAAAATGAAAGTGTTCACTAACTCTTTAATTTTTATATCTCTATATAATTAATAATATTTAACAAAATTTATTTTAGTATATATATTTTTGCCCTACTTTTAAAATTTTCTGGGTCCATCACTGATTGTTGTCTTCATCTAGAAGTAGAATATTTAGACTATTGCGACTCTTAACTCTTAACAAAGCAACATGAAGTTGCCCATTGGTAAACACTGATTTTAGCAAGTAAAGTCCTATATGCGATAATAATTTACCATATAGTGAAATACCTTGGTTTTCAATGTTTTTCTCCTCATATATAGTATCCCGTCAGCCAATAATATCTAAGTTGTATTCCAAATACGATATGGTTTGTTAACACTATTAGATATCAATAGCATCACAAACAATTTTCTCAATTGATGACCAAACCTTATTAATAGCTGCAATGAATTTTCTATCGTCAAGCAATAGTCCCATAAAATAGAAAATATCTTGGAAGCTAGGATATGTAATCCCATTAACTACATAATAGACTCATATGTTGTGCAACGTTTTTTAATAATTGCAAAATTCTCATATAGTATATATCACATATACCCGATGGAATATAGTTTAATCTCCTTATAAAATATTCTCTCTTGCATGGATATCATTTCCTTTCTTCTATATTATAAACAAATTGATTTGAAAACTCAGCATACGTTAAAGTTTGACCTACTTCAAATTCTTTGTTGGTCTCCATCCATGCTAAGAACATTTTATCTTTCCCTTTCTCTTAATCCATGATTTTCTCAAGATTGTCATCGTATTTAAAGATGATATTTTATTTTTCGGATAAATAAAAGACAAATAATTTGTTTGCCAAAGTTTTCCACGCAGCCTCCCGTGTAGACAAATACCCACAATCCTAAAATCATTTAATCTCATAATACATTTTTTTTAAGTATGCTTTATCTTTTATATTTTTAATACTAATATATTAATAATAATATTTTAAATAAAAATATAGAAAAATATTTATTCACCGAAAATAATTTTTTTCTCAATAAATTAAAATTCTTCAAGCACAAAAAATATAATATAACAAAAATATTTATAATAAAATAAAATTAAAATAATAATATAAATAGAAAATACTAAAATAAATAAATTTAAATTTATAGAATAAAATATTGAAACAAATCTAAATAAATAAATTTACATTGAAGTCAATATTAAAATTTTTAGATTTCATTTTACTCATCTAATATGTATAAGTGTTTATATTAAAAAAAACTAATTATAACTTAAAAAATAACAACAACAAAAATTGTACCAAATTATATACATATATGTTTTATATTTTAAAATTTAAAAATTAAAAAATTCATAAAATTTTAAACACACTTTATAAATTATTTTTTATTAAAGAAATAGTTACAATTTAAAAATTAATAATTAATTATTTATTTTATTTTATAAAGATAAAACCAAGTATTTTTTAAAAAATAACAACATCTTGATGATTGTCTCATGCAAGCTTTTGTCTCTCTCTCATTCTCAACTCCTTTCTTTCTTTCTTAAATCCTATTCGGTGAAATGAATGAATGAAGTCCAAAGAAGTGTTATATATATACGATAACTATAAGCTACGTTTGGCTTTTTTTTTTCACATTGATCGAAAGCCAAATAAATGATTCTCTTTTAATTAATAATAATTTTTATTTTTTTATTTTTTTTAAATATCTCATTATAATAAAAATAGTTTAAAAATCTTAATGAATTTTAAACTTAAAGTATCATAAAATTTAATTTTAATTACTTTTAAAAAGATAATTTTTTTAATTAAAATTCTCAACAAATATAATAAATTTTGAATAACGCATTATTCAATTTTCAAAAACTCAAGTTGTTATAATATTCAATAACATCTAAAATGGATTAAAATAACAAAATATTGTTATCAATAAGTTTGTTAAGTAAAAAATACAACCGAAATTATCAATAAAATAAATAATTTTATCCATGAATTATACTTTTTCTAAAACAATAAACTTACCAACCAAATACGTATAATCGAACTCAAGAGTATTGAGAGTGTCAAAACTCACAAAATTAAATTCATCTCGTGGGATACTTGATAATTCTGAAAGTATGTGCACATCGGTATATTGGTTTAAATTAACCACATACTCATAATGTGTAATCATAAAGTTACCCACATTGAGTTCAAAGATAAAGATTTTTATATGAGCACCACGTTAGCATATAAGATTTTTATTTGTATTACTATAAAGATAAAGGTTCTCTATATTTGATTGGCTTTAATTTAAATTTGAATTAAATTTGTAGATAAAATAAATATTCAAAGTTTTAAATATATCGTTCAAATAAAAAAAATCAACAGATTTTAAAAAATGTGTTTTCTTAACTATAACTAATACGTATTAAATATGGTAGAGATCTTATACGACAAAAGTTGTTATTTAATTTATAAATAAAATTTATCTTAGAAAAATTTAAATAATTAAATACTATCTTTATTTAATTTAATAAATTTAAATTAATTTTTTCAAAAATTTTAATTTATGAGCAAATAATTTAAAATTAAAAAGTAACAACTTAAGTAAATAATAATTTATGATTTAAAAGAGTAATATGTATATAACTTAAAATTTAAAAAATAAAAATCTAAATAAATAACTTAAAATTTAAAAAATAACTACCTAAGCAAAACAACCTAAAATTTTAAAAATAACAACCTAAGTAAAACAATCTAAGCAAATAATTTAAAATTTTTAAATAGAGTTTCTTAATTAGCTAGTACAAATTTTAAATTTTTAAATAAAATTTTATAAATTAATTCAATTTTATCGAAACTATATTAAAAACAGAATTAAATATAGAAGAATATAAAATTAATTTTTTTTAAATAATATAAATAACCTCACATTTTAATAAAACTGATAATTCTATTTACTTTAATATAATCTTTTGTAATTAGTATAATAGCTTATAAATTATATAAAATTTTAAAAAATATTTTCAAACTCAATTGCTTACTTAAAATTAAAAAAAAAGTTTATTTGAATTCAAATTTAAAATTTTAAACATAATACTTTAATTAAAAATTATAATTAGATTTTTTTAAATAAATACACATTAAAAATCAATAACTAACTTAATTGTATCAACAATAATTCATATGAGAAATTTATAACTTTATGACATTAAATACTAAATTAGAAATTAACAGAATATCAACAGTGTGAATAGAATTAAAAATAAAACCACAAGCAATAACCAAATAACTTCAATTTATATTTAAAAAAATTCTAAATTCCAAACGTATAATTTGAAAAAAACCAAAAGAAAAATAACAACTTAAGAAAAAATAATGTTTCTACCAAAACAAACATATACTTGAAATTATTCTATTAGATAGACTCTAGAAGGGATTCTAAAATACGTGCATCCAAATTCTCAAGTTTCATTCTCAATCTTGATCTTCTTGCAGATTGAGATATCTCCTTGCACCTTCGAATCTTCCGACTCCGAGGATAGTCGCTTGGCTGGTGTAATAGCATTTTTCAATACTTCGGATTCATCATTGTCCGCAACTTCATTGGAGAATTCAAGTAACAAATTCTGTACAAAATACTACGTTAAATTAAAGACTTCATTCTCACCTTTAATTTTATCTCAATAATATTTTTTTGAATAAAATAAAGATCTAACTTTGAGAAAATAAATAAAAAAAAGATTCATTTTTTGAACAAATACCTTAGCACCTTCTACTTTTTTTCCTTCAATGATTGAGGATGTATTTGAAATTGGAAGCAAACCATCGATGTAGTCAACATCCTAAAATTATAATTAGTTATTAATTATTATTTAAAAATTAGATACTACTAATGACCAAAGAAGAGAAAAATAAACTGATTTTTAATAGAAAGTGAAAAATATGGATTATCAGTCATCTTCTTAATTTTATAAGAAGGTGAAAAATATGGATAATCAGATATTTGAACTTCAACGATGAAGAGAAAGGTCTTGTCAATTAGGTTGAAAAAAAGTGTAGGTGTATCCCATAGATCTTCTTTCTGCAGGGTATTACATAATATATTAATAATAAATAATATAAAAATTACCATTAAAAATATCTTCACTAATATTGTCCATAACCGTATCACTCGTATACGTACACACAAATTGTCGATAGTAGAATTGATGTCTGCAATTTTATGAATACCAGCCATTGGAATAAGTAGAGAGATTTTGAATATATGTAAAAAAATGGATTGATGTACTTTAAATTGTGGTGCTTTACATCTCTCATAACTTATACTTTTATAGTTGACTCATAACTAAAATTTTTTAAATTTGATTGACTTTAATTTAAATCAAATTTGAAATTTAAAAAATAACAACCTAAGTAAAACAATCCAAACAAATAAAATAATTTAAAATTTAAAAAATAACCACCTAAGTAAAACAACCCAAACTTAAAATTTGAAAATAACAACCTAAACAAATAATAATTTATAATTTATAAATATAAATTTAAAAATTTCTAGTGACGACACCTAAGCAAATAAACTCTCAGACTCAACGTATAAGCGCCACGTCAGCAAATGAGCTCCCCATTTGTATTACTATAAAGATTCAAAGCATTGCCTATTACAAAATAATAGATAACTTTTTCAGTTTTATATTCTAATTATATATGCCATTTTCGGGATAATGATAACGCAAGAGTCTAATGCATTTGCTAATTTGGCAATGCATGAATAGATATTTCATAATTGTACAAAAAAGAATTGGTAATACACTAAAATATAGTTAGGTATTCTATATTCATTAATATATTATTTATATATAAAATCCAATAACTTTTTACAAAAACATATATATAAGTTCCTTTTTAAGTATGTAGAATATCATATTAGATTCACTTGTTGCACTTTTTGCATCACTGATGCTATCCGCAATACTTCGATATAGATGTGAATCGGATCATATATACCGCTATATTTATTTGTATTTAATTTATAATTTAGTCTGATTCGTAAGATGATCCGAATATTTGTATTTGTAAATTTAATCTGTATATCCACATATTTATAACAAATAATAAATAAATAAATAATATATATTGTATTTATATTTTATTTAAATTAATAATTATTATTTATATATATTATATTATTTAAAAGAAATTAGTTTAATAATATTTTAAAAGTTTAAAAAAGTGAAAAAAGTTTTATAAGAGTGAAAATAAGATTTTATTGAATTTTTTTTAGAAATAATATTTTTAATATATTTTTTATTTTGAAGACATATTTGATATCTAATTCGATCCGTAATATGCAAATTGGATCAAATCGAGCATAAGAAGTATAGATATTAAATTTGATAGACAGTACTGTACACACACTAAAAAGTATAAACGCATACATCCTTGAAAAAAAATTAAATTAAAGTTATCAATTACTATTTGAAATAAAATTACTAAATTTTGTCACTATAAATTAAAGATAATAGCATTTTTTTTCCGTGACTAATAGCATTTCCTGTTTAAAAGGGAAAGAAATGACCAAAAATGTATGTGACTTGTGAGATTGTATTTGATTTTGATAATAGAATAAGATAAGATACTGAAAAATTGAGAATAGAATATAAAAGATAGAAATACAAAATTAGTATTTTTATATTTTATTTAGTAATAAACTGAATATAAGATGAGAAAAATTCGCATGTTATATAAATTGAAAATTAAAAATTATTAAATAATTTAGTATATTTGACTTAATTATCATCTAATGATTTTCAAGTATCAATTTCATATAAAAATAATTTTATATGAGTTTTTATAATATAAAATAAAACACACAATAAAAAGTTCAAATTTATTTTATTTTTTCATACAAAATAAAAAAATTAAATGATAAAAGATTAATAGTGATAATAAAAGAAAATAAAAAAATTATATCTCTACTCAGTGTTTCGGCAATATAAAATATATTAATTCAATATTTTAAAATATAATGATTAAATATTTTGTTATTATAAATAAAGGCAGTCTAAATTATCAAATAATTGACAAAATTACTTTTAAAAATTTTTAATAATAAAAGGACAATTTACATAAATAAAATGAATGAAAAAAAACCTTTACGCAAATACAATATTGAGAAACTACAGACAAAAATGCAACAATCTCAATTATATATAATCCGCAACACCCTAACGTGAATTCTAAATACACGTAATTCGCTACATTCTGTCGCGGATTACGCTGAGAACCTGACATCATAATTTATGACCAAATGTGCAGAAAGTATAATCCACTACACCTTGTAATGAATTATGAGGAGAGTGACTCGCTATAAAAACTGCGTGAGGCTGTAGTGGATTTCATTTGAGTATAGTGGGAAAGAAACTTAGAGAGAGACAATAGAGAAAAGGGAGAGGATATTATTAGAGCAGTGGAACAATGGAAGATGAACGACAGTTGTACTAGCTCGACAGCGTTGCTCACGTAGCCAGAACCATCAATGAAGAGGTAAGTCTCTTTATTTTCTTTCAATTGGATAATAACTGTATATTTTATTTAATATTAAGGAAGTTATTTATTAATTAGAAAGATAGAGATTTAATTTAAGTTTGGGTTTAAAAATCAAAATTTGAAATTTAAAATTTAAAATTAAATGCAGAGAATTTGGAATTTAAGTTGTGGATGATAAATTAGTAATTTTAAAACCTAGGTAGTTTAAGACTTGAAACATAAGTTATGGTTTGGTGATGTCATTGTTAGAAATTAAGCCGATGTTCTTTATTTATGAATATGCAGTCAACCTGATGTATTTATAGTATCCGTAGGCAACAAAATATGCCGTTACATGATAGGATCATACCTTACTTGGAGAGGGCTGGGTTGTACCACCTGGCTAGGTTGAACGTGCATTGGTTTTGGTTGGATGAGCCTTTGGTCAGTGCATTTATCGAGAGGTGGCGGCCTGAAACCCACATTTTTCATATGCTATTTGGAGAGTGTACTATCACGTTCCAGGATGTGGCATATCAGCTGGGGCTACCCATGGATGGCCAAGTTGTTTCTGGGTGCATGACTGACTTCCACCTGCACATTGAGGAGACCGGCATGGGAGTGGTTCCAGGAGTTATTTGGTGAGCTTTCAGGAGTTATTTGGACGATCAGCTGGCTGGACCACAGTTCTATGTGGATTTCGCCAGAGATCATACGAGGTGACGACGTTCATTAGTACCAGAGTCCAATTCCAGGCCACAGCCAGCAGATGTGCCGTCCCAGGTTCCTGAGTCCCAGCTCCCGGTCGACTTGAATGAGCCCGCAGGCAGCCCGTACGACCCTTGGTTCGGCATGGGGGACGCCGCCATCTGCATTTGGAGCTGGGTTACAAAATGCTCCACCCGGAGATCGGCGAGCGACTAGAGTGAGGTGTCCGACTCGATGTGGCACAGGCTCGCACCTACTTGCTCCATTCGGTGCCGACCATGATGATGATGGTGACCAGCAGTAGCACCTATTGTGTTAGTTCCGACTGTTATCATTGTATGGATTATGACTTATTTATTTTCTGTTAGTTTTAACGACTTGTGACAGTTATCTTTGTATGATTTATGTACTTAACTTATTTTGTGTTAGTGTTAATGCCTGGTGACTATTATTTTTGTACGACTTATTACTTATGACGATTACATTTTGTATCAATTCGTGCATTTTGCATCATGGGTGGTTATTATCACAAAGGTATTCTTTGTTTTTTTTTATAGTGAGTCACTCTCCTCATAATTCGCTACAGGGTGTAGCAGATTATGCTTTCTACATATTTGGTCATAAACCAGTGTAGCGGTTTATGTGATGTCAGGTTCTCAGCGTAATCCGCGATAGAGTGTAGCGAATTACGTGTATTTAGAATCTGCGTTAAAGTGTCACGGGTCATGAATTACATATAATTGAGATCGTTGCATTTTCATTTACAGTTTTCCAATGTTGTATTTACATAAAGATTTTTTTCACGCATTTTATTTATGTAAATTGTTTTAATAAAAATATTTTAAAACATGATAAATAATTAAATATTAAAAAAATATAATTTCCTCTTTAAAAAATACTTTTCATTTTGATTTGCTGTAGAAGGAAGCAATAATTTTTAGATATGTATTGGGTTTAGCGAAACAGCGTCTGAAAAGAAAGGCGCACACGCATGTGTGATAATCCTTTTCGGTGCCTTTTTGAGTTTTGCATGGAATTGAAAGTAAACAGAGGAAATGTCATGTTTATGAATAATAGAAAAAAAGGGCAAAACAGCAGTGCCTTTTGAAGATAGTAGCATCAATGCCTTAATAAAAACATATCAAATTAATTTCTATCTGGTGAAAATTGATTAAATAAAATATATATTATAAAATAATTTATAAATTATTGTCTTAAAATTTTAGGTCAAAACTTCATTTAATTAATTGATTGAATATTTTTTAGGTGTATTGAAAATGATTTTTTTTATTTTTTTCAATAATATTATTAAGTATAATTTTTAATTATATAACATCTTTTTACATATAACTTTTTCTTAATCTCATTTAAAAAGTATATAATAAAAAATAATATTTGATAATATTACTTGTAAAAAAAAATTGAGATCATAGAGAAAGTCATGTGATGTGACAACAATTATTTCCAATAGCATGCATGCTTCCCCATCCTAGCAGGCCTAGAGCTACACAACATGAAGAGATTTTTAATGGAAGGAGAGGGGGGAAAAGCTTTCCGAAACTAAAAAGTAATAAGACTTTTGCAGAAGTACCCGGGCGTGGACATCAGATAAGAATAATAATTGTTAAACTAGTTTGAGAAATAACATTTTAAGTCCAATACTTTTTTCCTTAATAAATTTTAAAAGGCAAATCAGTCTTTAAATTTTTATTTTGTTAGTCAAATTACTTTTCACATTAAATTGTTTATTTATATAAAAAAATTGATATAAAAATTTACAAAATTTTTAAGGATTATTAGAGATGACAATTAATAGGATAGGATAAAATTTCGATCTAACTATAATCTTATCCATGGGTTTATTTTTTCACTAAAATTCAATCCTAACTCTATGTACCCTCAATTTGTGGGTATCCGACCTTATTTGCAGATCATAAAAAATGTAATATTTAATAATATGATAAAATCTTAGAGTTATAATTTAGTATTTATATATTACTAAACAGATTTAACTTTTATATAAACAAAAATGTTAAATCTGCAACTGAATATTTTAATTTAATAGTTAAAGACTTTTATATGAACGAAAGATTCTTAATTCGCAACGAATTAGATTGGTAATCCTATTTGATTGGATTAGATACCCGCAGGTAAAGATGTTGTTCTAAAGATTATTAATTTTTTTATTAAATAATAATAGACATGGATTTGTCTATTTTTTTAATCAAAATTTGATATAAAAATTAATATATCTAATAGAATAAAAAATTAATTTAATAATTAAATTGTGTAACTAACAATTCTTTTAGGATTGATTTGATATATTACCTAACTAGTTTTTATTTTTTAGATTTTGGTTTTAGTCTCTCTCTCCCTCTCTTGAAAGCCTTTTTTCATGGTGAGCTCATGTATTCACCAGAATGGAAAGACACTTCTTAACAAATTTTTTCTTTTTAATAGTAAATGACTAATAACCAATTCCTTAATGGAGCAGTACATTATTGACCTAAACCAAAATTTTCAAGTTACAAGCCCAAAACCAAATTTCATGCCACAACCGCAAACTTAACCCAAAAATATTGTTACTAATAAAAATAGGAGAAAATGTCAAATAGGTCTTTCACTTTTTGTAGATAAACATTTAAGTTCTAAAAAATTTGAAGATATATTTAAGTTTTTATTTTTTTTTTAATTTGGACACTTTGAATTCTCATATTCATTTAGGTCTGTCAGACCTAACAAAAAAATCAAACGTGACTTTTATTGTACTGACCTGGTTGATATGGATGCACACGTACAAAAATTTTTGAATAGAATAAATTAGACTCAAAAATAGATGTGTCCAAATTTTAAAATGGTCAAATTCTCAAAGACTTAAATGTCAACGAATCAAAAAATAGGATCAATTTGTCATATTTTATTGATCTATTCTAACTGAACTAAAAATAACTGTGAACAAACACAAGGGCAATTTGGACAATTTGGTACACGAGACACAAGTGTAGATTATGCGTTTGTCCCTTTGTCTTGTTGGTCATTTAGCTGGAGATTATTGTTTGGTAGGTCTCATTGATACTTAACCTGTTTGCATTCAACATTATTGTCAGTTGCTCACGTTTTAAGCCATGCTTCAACCAAATCATTAATCGCAAATTTAAAATTTCATGTCACGTATCTTAGAGTACGTTTGATTTGAATTTGTCACATTTATCATTTATGACATAGCTGACAAATGAAAAGATACAGAAAATGCAAGTTACACATTTAATCAAAAGAATCCAGATTTACTTGCAAACCGTATTTGACTTTAAAGATAATAAGACAACAAAATAATGAAATATGTAACCTTTCACCATAAAACAAAAACCAATTTACTCATACTATTCACACTTCAATTGATTGATATTTTCTAATGATGGTTTATCACATGGTAACTGGTACATTCTAAATAGTAAATACAAAAAAGCATAAAAATTACTATGATGCTGCTTCAATCTCATAATATCTATAAGACTATTATAATTTATAAGTTATAACTCTACCTTGCAATGATAATCTTATGAAAACTTATTAAGGGGATTCCTACAAGGGAGAGATTGCTATGCTTCATGCTAATTTTAGACCCTACCAACAGGGGAGTGTGGTGGATAAGAGACATAACTTGCAGGAATGTCCTCCAATTTACCAAAAGCCTTAAGTTCCTCATTTTGCACCAATAGTGTTGTTTCCCTTGGAATTTTACCTTCAATGGAGCTTCTTGATCCTGAAAGCTCATATGGCACTGGCATCTTACTCTTCATCAATGCTATGCAGATGGAGAATGCTTGCAAAAGTGAGAGTGATGAATCAAATGCCACTGAATACATTCCATGCTTCAAGGGGGTCAAACTGAATGCGGACCGGTGCTCTTGTTCGTTCCCCTGTGGTTAGCAAGAAAAAGACATTGAAAACGTTGTAGAAAGACAAACTTAAATCATAAAGGTTAGCTCATAAACTCAACTTAACTCATAACAAGTGAACTTGAGAATTTGATAAGCTTATTAAGTACCTGGAGGAAGAGTTCAAGTTTATCTGCAAAATAAGCCTTGGATGATTTTGGTTTTTTTCTGGCTTGATTTTCATTAGAAAGGATTTTAAGTTGGCAGGCCAAATCCCAGCCACCGCAGTCACATGATCCGCCGGATCTCCAGCGCTCGATCAAAGACGAAGGCCCACCTTTACTAGGAAGACTATGAACCCCACTTGGAAGCAAAACTGTTGCATGGACAGGATCCTGATGTGCATCATTGATGAAACTGATAGATTTAGGTGTTTTGAGAACAATGGCAGCAAGCTCGTCATTCGGCTGATAATCGGTGACTTGATCATCTCCCTGCACTAACTTCACTGAAACCAGAACAAACTCTTTCATGTTATAGGAGTCCAAATTGTCTCCATGTTTGTCAGATACCTTCATTTGGGCAACAGCATGAGAAATGTAGTCAGAGCCTTTGTTTTTTCCTGCTTGAATCATCCAACTTCCATTCTTCTTCTTAGCCTCCCTAAAGGTGTAAAAAGTGTAGATACAGTTGCATTCATCTTCTCCTGAGGAGCTTAAGTTCTTCACTGTCGCTGCAAGAATGTTTCTGTCAGTGTTGTCCACACCAAATGTGAAAAGAGGCATGCCATTCCTCACAGCAATTCTAAGAAAAGCTTGAGTTGCTGATGCGACGTGATGCTTGTCCTTCGAGGAATCAATGGCATTAGCTGAGCTATAATCCCTGTCTAATGCTTTGTCTGCCTTTTGACTGGAAAGATTCCCATTAACCGAGATATAATTCTTGTTCGTTGATACCGAATCCTTCTGAGCTAAATCCATCGAAGGACGGCTTTTAGCTGTCTTTGGTTTCAGCAATGGATCCAGTAACCTCCTCAATGGGCTTGATTTTCTTCTGCCTGCATCACAAGCTTTATCATCGCCTAAAGTGTTTGATCTAACATAGCCCCTCACATCTTGCATGTTTGATTTAAGAGCTGGTGTGGAGCTCAAATGCGACATGTGCCCAGCCTCTTTAGAGGTAGAACCTTTGCTTGTATGGCCAATGTTGAGGCTTAATCGACGAAAAGGTGAAGAGCTTCTTGACTTTTCAGGCATTACTTTTGGGTCTGATCCCTGGTGAGGCTCATTTGCAGATGAAGTGGAGCCTATGGTTGGCTTCTTTTCTTCGGTCTTACTAACTCTGGATGGACTTATGCTCATCTTGACCGACATGGGTGATGAGAAAGTAGATAAGGGTGATGAGAAAGTTGAAGCAGGAACTTTGATACTTTCCAGATCTGTCGAACTGAAACCTGATCCTTGATACTGAGAATTATTGTCATAGCTAAGTTCATCTGGTAAAGGACAGGAGTGCGGAACATCATAATCAAATTCTTTGTGGTAAAACTCCCTAGGCTTTTCTGAAAAGCTCATTCGACTAAACTTTTCAGACAAGGATGTATGCATATCAGGGACAGCACAATGACTCTTTCGAGCAACTTCTCTAGGAAAATGAGGAACTGGCTCACTTTTCCTGAGTGCACCTTGTACAACAGCATCAATGTTTGGTCTTCTCAAAGTTTCTGATCTTTTCTCCAATCCACCATCTTGAATGCTTACTCCCATCCTACCCCCACACAATGCTGCCTCATACATTCGATCATTCGGAAAGATGTCACTTTCTTTACTAACAAATTGACCCAAGTATTTCCTGTCGCAACCTTTCAGTCTGTTACTAGGCTTGTTCCAAGCAAGATAACCATCTGTGTTAACATATCTGCTCTGTGCATCTGGATTGCCATGGCGACCTGTAAAATTCTGACGTTTTCCGACACTTTGTCTAGAGGATTTGATGGCTTCAGAGTGGCTTTGCATTGGAGATGCCATGAAATGAGCTTGTAGTGAAGGGTTGTTTTTTCTTTGACCAGAAGCACAATGACTGTTACCTCTGTTAGAAGAACAAGATAACCGATCTGTCGAAACAGAAGAGGATGCATTACTAGATGTAGAAGTTCTGCTGCCACTTTTATGAGACACATATTTATGGCTGTACTGCCATTGTTCTAGACGGGTCCAATCAAGAACGCCAACATTCAACACTTTCTCCCTATTCTTCTTCCCCCTCTCCAGATAACCTGGCAAATTCGACATGTACTTAACCAGCTCATCATCATCATCGCTTTCCCTTCCACGGTTCCCATGCTTGAGGTGACTCCATGTGCTGTCTTCCTCATTTCTGATAACTTCATGACAAGGATGATATGGAGACTCCTCTGACTTCAACTGGTCAAAAAGCTTTCTACTCATGGCTGTAGTAGATAGTTTCTGAAATTTGTCTTCAGATTTGACAACAATCCATCAGCTGCAAAAATTACTTGACCTCCAGCCCCTAAACACTCTACCACCTTCGTCACTTCGAAAGAGATAGCAGTTGAGAAAAAAAATGTAGCTTGTCACTCTGCATCACAACTGTATTATACTTGAAGAATCAAACTTCTAATAGTAACAAATATATCAAGCTAACTCAATTATTGCATGCTAAGAATGGGAACAATACATCAGGAGTGTCTAACTCTAACATGAACCAAGAGCAAAACCAATAATTAATGCCATTTGTCATAACAGCATCAACTTAGATTCATGGCATTAAAGTAGATCTAAAACATGAAAGCATAATGCCTGAGACAGAGAATCTATGAGCTAAGAAAGCATAATAAATGTCCAATAAAAATCCTTTTCCTGACAACTGTTGAAACCAAGGAGTAAAGATAATGTCTCAACTATAGCCATCTGCACTGAATTGATGCATACACTACATAAGTCTTTGGTCTTTGAATTGATGATGATAATATGATAACACGTGACTGAAGTGGACTTAACATAGCTTAAGATGAGAGAAAAGCCAGATGCAAGAGTAAAAGAAATGAATTGCACTAAGAGAATAGGTAAGTTTAAGTATGGTATGGAGGGAAGTGAAATCACAAAGCCACAACCAAGTGGTAAGAGAAGTGGTCCATATAAATCAAACAAGGCAAATCACAATGTTGAAAATATAAAGAAAAATCAGAGATAAGGCAAAAGGACCCGTCTTGATCCAAATCAAATTCCCCTGCCACAACTCTGCAAGAGACAAAGATCCACAGCTAGAGCTAGCTATTACACTCTTCAAAGTTCAAAATCATATTACACAACACTACTAGGCCCTCATTATTCTCAAAGGACAGAATTGCACATGCCCATAAAAACATTTCCACAATACTACTAATAATAAACTAACTAATACTAACAACAATAAAAAATAAGAAAAAAAAACGGTGCCTTTCTTTTGAAGGCATAGAAACATAGAAAAGAGGCAAGTTGAGATTTTGAAGGAGAGAATGCGTACCAGAGAGGGAGTGAGTATGGAGAATGGAGAGAAGGTGAGAGCTTTGGAGGAGAAGGAAGGAGTAGTGTCGGTGTTGCAAAAGGACATAGCATCCAACAAAAGAGTAATAATGGAGAATGCTAATAATGAGAATGCATATACCAAAGTGAAAGGACTCAACCCTTTTCTCTTTTTTCCTTCTTCTTCTTCTTCACACTCACTCAGAGGGTTCAGAGTGTTAAGTTTATAGACCACAAAAAAGGGGGCTTTCAGAGAATATCACCTGCTACAAGACACTGAGCTTTCAGACGCGTTCACACACTCATCATAAATAAACAATGAGAGAGAAGAGAGAGAAGTGTTTTTGCTATTTTTATTTGTCGTTTAAGTCCATAGAAGAAAAAGAAAGAAGCATTGAACATGTGAGTGTGTGTGTATCTGGTAATACAAATGCACTGAAAATGTACAAGAGAAGTAGCTGTAAGCCTGTAATGTAACATGTGTGAGACTGAGAAGAGGGAAGTGGGGTCAGATGGCTTCAGATCAATCCCAAGGTTGAAACAAAAGGGTGGTTTGCTTTCTAAATTACATTTATTGTTTCTGTTTTTTAATTTATTTACGTACCTTTGTGAAATTAATGGTCAATATTTTATTTTTTATTTTTGTTTTTTTTACTAGCTTTTTCCAAAATTTAAAAAGTACACCATTACATTACATATATATTAAAAATAACTCAATTATATAAAAATATGTAAAATAATTCATATAATTTATACATAATACATAATAAAAAAAATATAAGATTCCGTTAGAAAATTAACTTAGAGTATAGTCAATTATAACTAACTAATTAAAAAATATGCTAGTTACATAAAAAAGAATAAAACTTTCCACTATTCCTATTTTTTAATATTTTAAAACTAAAATAAAAAATTAACTGAATTGATTTATATTATAATTCATTTCCTAGAATTTTTCAAAAACATATCTTTGATTTATACTTTTATCTTAAATAATAATTTTTGTTAGTTATAAATACAAAATATATAACGTAAAGATAAACTCAAAGAGATTTTTTCAGTTTCTTTTTTCTAATAGAAATACAAAAATAAATAAAAAACTGAAAAAAGGATATTTTGAATAAGGATAAAATATAAATAATTGATTCTGTTTTAATCACATAAATCTACAAAATTTTGTCATTTCAAATAAAAGATATAAAAATTTATATCTATATTTTTATATTTATGTTTCAATATCCCAAAATATATTTACTTTGTTAATATCAATGATACATGTGAGAATTGAGATAAGAAATCAAATATCTTAAAATTAGAGTCCACGCTACTTGTGGACTAAGATTATTTAAAATAAAAAATTAATTATTTTTAAATTAAAATAATAAATACATATTTTATAAAAATTACAAATTTAATAATAATTAAATTTTTACTTGATCATTTTCTTAAATTTTTCATTTAAGATAATCTAAATTTGTTGTGTTTAAAGCACAAATTTATTACCTTATATCTTAATTTTTAGATATTTTATTCAAACATAAATTTTTATGTTTAATTCTTATTTCTTTCTGTAAAAAAGTGAAAAATTTGTACAGTATGATTTTTTATTATTTATTATTTTTTCATTTTTTTTTATCCCATCTAAAAAATATAAGGTAAAAAAAACATATTTTACTAAATAATTGACAAAACAAAATCAGAACATTCATTTCGGAACTCATACGGTGAGAAAGAGAGAGAGTATGTATTTCGGGCCCCACTTGAACTCACATTTTACTGGGTTGCCTTTGTGGAAAGTGTTATTTAAAATAATGGTGGGCCCGTTCTGCCAAAGATGGGCTTAAATGGGACCCACTTAAGTATTCCATCCTATGTATGGGCCGTTCGATTGGACTGCAGTTGGCCCACAAGGGATAAATCGTCGTTTATAAGTGTCCTTATTCAGATGAATTATTCAATTCAATTATGTTCCTTTTTATCTCTTTATTTTCCATTTTCATTTTTTCTCCGGTTTTGATAATTTCGTATTTGCCTTTTCTTGCTTCCGATTTGGATTCTTCTGTTCTTTGACGTTCGGCGTAGGCAATGGCAGAGGTGGTGCTGGCTTCCATTTTCATATTTGGACGTAAATAACCTCTATTATCTTTTCTATTTTTTATTTCTAGGTACACAACTCCCAATTGAGTTTAATAATTCTAAAAATATATATTATCCGAAGAGAAACACGACACAAAACTATTCACTTGTGATGTGTACTTATGTTTTAGCATATTACGAGGTTCTTCCATGCTGTATAATCGTCATAAACCGTGTTAAATTTAATTAGAATTTGTTTTATTTAATAAAATAATTTTTTTTATATTTTTAGTCTTAGAATTTACTAAAACAATAAAAATTAAGATATTGTTCGTATATTTAGCAAACTCACTAAGCAAGTAATTCGAAATCTCATTTTTTCTAAATGAATGAACTAGAGTTGATATCAATAAAAACATTCTGATGATTCAATGAGTAAAATATTATTTTATTATAATACTTGAAAATTTATTCTTTATTTATAGGATAGAAAAAACTTTTAATTATAGTGATACATTGGTATTTTAGTAATTTTTAACTGTTAATTTTAATCATAAAAAATATATAATTAAGATCAATGATTAAAATTCATTGAAATATCAATAATATACTAATATACCGAGTCACCAAAAAAAATATACTAATATATTATTATGAGGACAACCTTATCCTCATAATGGTATTGCTCCTTTATGAAGTGTTAATAGATATTAAATAATAATTATATAATTTTATGATTGACTGTTTAGTGTTTTTATACATGTTTTTTAGTCTTGGGTTTAGTATAGCTGTATAGGACAAATATATTTTAATTTTATATTTAAATAATATTACACATCTAAATTTTGTTATAAATCAAGTTCAACTAAATTAAATAATAAAATTTAAAATAATATTAATTATAACTGATTTTTATTATATTAAATCAACTTAATTAAAATTAGTTAATAAAAAGATTTGGATATATAATATTATTCTAGTTAATAAAACCCTAAAAGCACAAACTAACAAATAGAGTCTTAATGTCGCTATCTCCTGAACACTTAGCTCAAACCTACTAAGTAAGTAAAAATATATAATATGTTAGATAATGGAAAGTAAGTAAGTAAAAATATAGAATAGGACCAAACTTGCACTTTTGTTGTTCGAAGTAAAATCATCTAAAGTACTGTTAATTAAATAATTAAAGGGAAGAAAAGTATATTCTCCTATCGAGGGAGCGCTTGACAATTGAGATCAATGTTGTCATTATTATGCTACTAAGGAGCACAAAATCGAAACCGAAAGCGAATAAGAGTAACATATATACATATAGCTAGGGCCATATGAAACAGAGGAGATACTTAAAGAAAAGCAATGGATGATAAGATTATTGAAGGGTTTAATTATACGATGAATAAAAGGTGAGGGTTTAAAGCCGGACATCATTATTACCAATAAGATCCAAACGCTGTAATGATGGTACTTGCACTTGCTTAATCAGCCACTTTTTTATGCCAATTGTGACCATGCTTCTCACCAACTCTTCGCACATTATAATATATTAATTATTTTTGTCTAACTAATACTAATTCGTCCTTCTTTGGCTCATACAATTATACATGGAATGTTTGGCAATAAAACGTTACTGAAATTTGAACATGTGAGATGTGCATAATACTGATATTAAGGCATAATCTTAATTTTAACAAAACGAACTAACGTCTTGGCATCAACAATATTTTCAAGCGCAAATAATAATTTATTTTGCTCTTACTCGTCTCCAGATCAAAGATGTATTTGTATTTAATTCAAGACATAAGGTAATCCTAATTGTTATCCTTAATCCCTAATTCTAATTATTAATTTCTTTGTTGACAGTTGTCATTACCATGTTAACAAGACTACAAGAGTTAACAATGTCTGAAATTTGACTCCTTGTCTGTGGCACATGCATGCCGTACACCAAACCTCTATATTATACGTAAAAAAAATAAGTTGTTAAGTAACAAAATAATAGACAATAATCTGAACGAATTAAGATATTCTAAAAGGAGTTAAGTAACATAATAATGAATAATAATCTAAACGGATTAAGATTTTTAAAGTGAAGAGTTAAGTAACACAATAATAAACAATAATTTGAATGAACCTGAGTTAAAGTAACACAATAATCTATGAATAGATCAATATTTTCTAAAATAAGAAATTAATCACTCTTAAATTAAGATAATAGAATATATATTTTATAAAAATTACAAAATTAATGATAATTATACTCTACTATTTTTTCACTTTAAAAAATTCAAATTAATCTGAATTATAGTAGTTAAGGAAAGAAAAAAAAAAGAACAGGTAAATATAATAATGGCTAGTAGATTCTACTTTACTATAAAATCTAATAGATATGACATAATAAAAGTGTACTAGCCAGTGGGTAGCGGCAGCCTCAGATGTCTGGTCTGGACTCCAATTATTGAGAGCATATTGCACAATGATTCAGGTCAAGAACTTCTCCATGACTAGCAACGAGGTGGCCAATAAGGCATCATCTTTCATATGATCGATGATGATGAGTGATGACTATGGTCATTTTTATTTAATCATAGAATGATAACCCTAGCTATGCCATAATAATAGTTAATCATATTTTTACTATTAATTTACATCCGGGTTGCCTTTTAATTATATGATTCACATATTAAGAAATAATATATGCTCAGAACTCAGAAATCAGAATCGCATCCTACCCTTCATTGACTTATTGCCCTCCTCCACATGTGCTGCATTATTCTCGCGTCATAATTATTTTTTCTTTTTGGACAGGGTTAATGGAATATGGGCTTACAAGCCCAACAAGGTGCACTTGAGTAAAAAAACAAATGTTCCTATGGGCCTAATCCAACAAAGCAAAAACAAGACCAACATTCCAAAAAATAAAAAAAAAATGAAGCAGCAGTAGGTTCTAGATCCATGAAATGACAAAATTGCCCTTCCGTATCCAATGGTAAAGGTGGTGCATTCTGGAACATTCTGAGTCGGTGAGTGAGTAGAGGTTAAAGGGTCTGAAAGTGTGAAGAGTGATGAGTTAACAGAGTGGGTTGAGGATGTCGATAGTGCCAATCAAGCAGGATGGTGAGGGCGAGGGGTCTAACTCTTTGGTTGATGCATTCTTGGGTTCCCGTATGGAGCTGTGGGACCCCTTCCACTTCATGCCCGCCCCGTTCTCCCACATGTTGTCGGGTTTGGGACTCGGGTCATCGATGAACACCCGGTTGGACTGGAGGGAGAATTCGAAGGCACACGTGTGGAAGGTGGTGCTACCTGGGTTCACGGATGAGGACGTTCTGGTTGAGCTCCAAGACGAGAGGGTGCTTCAGGTGAGCGTGGAGAGCGGCAAGTTCATGAGCAGATTCAAGGTACCTGATGACGC
This sequence comes from Arachis hypogaea, assembly GCF_003086295.3. NCBI lineage: Eukaryota > Viridiplantae > Streptophyta > Magnoliopsida > Fabales > Fabaceae > Arachis > Arachis hypogaea. Next base: position 3,299,514 of record NC_092038.1, on the reverse strand, counting down.
TAACCTTGAGCAACTCAAGGCCAATATGCACAACGGGGTTCTGCTTATCACTGTTCCCAAGTATCAACAAGCCTCCAACATTAGGGTCGTTGAGATTGAAGGCTCTGATTGATTCCCTGTTTGCTTGCTTATCACTGTATGTTAATTAAGAATGTATACCATATGTGTGCGGTTTAACTAATGTATGTATGAAATGTTAGTGTTTACCAGTTAGTTACTATTCAGTGGGTTTTAGGTTTCAAGACTCGGATGAGTTGCAAGAGGTATTAGCTTAATTATGAGATTTTGGGTTTGATCTCCTTACGGTTATTTATAGTAGATATTGTAACATTAAGAGGAAAATGATAGGTTATTAAAAGCAACTAAACTCATGAGGTCAACTAATTATTATTACCCTTAGAATCTGAAATATTTCTTCTTAACCATGAATCCGAATCTTTGGGAGTATTTGAGCCTTGTTCCTGGCCTAGAGAAATAGTTCCTAACAGCTCCATCGCCTGCCGTTCTTGTTGGGAAGAACGAATGTAGCGATTCCTTCAACGTTTTCAACCCTATTAATGGTGCTCTCAGCATGCAACATTTCAAGTAAACAATATGGCAACTTGTTGAGTTGTTGGGCTAGTTTTGTTAGGTTGTTTTTGTACCAAGTATCATTCAAACAACTAACAATAATTTCAATAATCAACCAAGACTTTACAACATTAGATTGAAAAAAAAAACCACAAAACTATAAATTCATTGAACCTACCAGTGGAAAAAGTGTGTCAAATTAAAGGATATAGTGGAGATCAGACTTGGAGGACGGTGAAGTAGCTACATATCTAGTGAGGTGAGGGAAGAAGGGAAAGGGACTTCTAACTATTTATGTTGTCTCATTCTATTGGTTTAAACTTTTTAAATTAGTGATTTTATAATATAATATTAAAATTTAAATATTTTTTTCGAAAAAAAATTACACATAAATAATTATATCTCGAACAACATAATTCGAATGAATCTGCCTACCCCTATATACTTTACTTACACATGCTATGGTATAGGTGGGCCGTGGCCATTATTAATGTGACACTATTTTCTCATTTACGTTTGGTCAAATTAAATAGGAATTAGGAATTAGGAAATCACAAATAGGCATATCATACAATGTTTAGGAATTAGGAAATCATATCATTACGATTCTCGTAATCTTAATCCCCTAATCCATTGCATATATAAACACAAGAAATGTCTTAATTACATTGGGTGAGGAAAAAAATCGGTTATAAACTTCTACATGATATCGAATTACATATTTTTTAAAGTGAAAATTCACATTAAATCAATTTTATATGAAGCTGATATTTAAAAGCTTTTAAATAAAAATTTAGTCAAATCAGTCAAATTAACTAATAGCTCTCAGATATTAATTTCATATGAAGTTGACTATACGTGAGTTTTCACCATTTTTGAATCATGAAACGTGTTTAATTAATTTAAAATATAAAAACACGCACAAATATATATTACTAATGAAGAAAAGTTTTTCATAATGAAAAATTCTTGCACTGTTTTATTATCAATGCAAAAAATATTTAGGGTTAATCTTCACGTAAAGAAGTAAGCCTTGATAATAAACTATGCATTTATTTGAAGCTTGTAACTTTACATAAAGATAAGTATGAACATCTTTTTTTCAGTTTGTACAAGAAATATGTTTTTTTAAAGGAGGATGTTAGGGGATAATGATTTTATTAAACAATATGAACAATCATCAATCAAATAAAAATACACTACACTTTTAAATTAATTTTTTAAATTTTAATATTAAAATAACCATTTGTACATTAATAAAATGAACATTCGATATATCTATTATTTACATTGTTTAATATTTTCATTGTTCACCTGTACTTTTCTTTTTTTAAAACGTAAAAAACACGACTGTGTCTAAAGAACCAACAAAAGAACATTCTAGTATGCAAAACAATGTTATACATTATCATGAGCTACACCGTGGAAAAGAAGAGGTAGTGTACTGTAGAGTGAAGCCATGACTATGACGAGTTATGATTATTATGTTGTGCAGAAGAATTAGAAGAAGACATGACGATAGCATGAACAATTCCATTTAAAGCATCATTATCTCTAACACTTATCTTAATTTTATCCTTCATCAACACCGCTTTCTCTCTCATTAACTTTCCTTCCTCACTCACCATCATTCTCCTCACCGCACCTTCCACCTCATCCCTCTTTATTCTCATCTCCGAGCATTCTATTCCCACCTTCCATACATTACTCACCAACCTTGCATTCACCCTCTGGTCTCCGAAGCACGGCTGACACATCATCGGAACCCCAAAGCACATGCTCTCCAGCGTCGAATTCCATCCACAGTGGCTCCAGAACCCTCCCACTGCTCTATGCGCCAGAACTTCTCTCTGCGGTGCCCATGTTACTATTCTACCCTTCTTTCTCGTCGCACTTTTCACTTCTTCCGGAATTGACTCTATCGTTTCTGGTCTTATCACCCATAGAAACCTTTGTTCGCTGTTTGTTAAGCCGTATGCCACTTCAATTAGTTCCTTCTCTTCCCAGCTTGCTATGCTTCCTAAACTCACATACAGAACTGAACATGGCTCTTGTTCGTTCAGCCATGTTATGCAGCTATAGTCTTCTTTCATGAGGCTTGTTGAACAATTATTATTCTTCTCTTGTGTTTCTGATGACGCCATACACATATGTAAGGGTCCTATGGAAAACACACCAACTTTGTAGAGTTTTCGGAGTTTTTGGAGCGATGAAGATTCAAGGAATTCAATGGTGTTGAAGATGACACCTAATGATGGTTTCACTGAGAATGATTCAGTTACTTGTTTCACCATGATATCAGTTGCAGATTCTCCCAAATTAAAAATTGGTAGATCTTTGAATCGTAGAGGTTCAAGTCCTTCCACCATCTCCATACTAAAATCTGTCAACAAAATTTCTAGCCAGTTAAGGATTTTTGTTCAACTTGAAATCAACACATTTATATAAACATGTTTAATTCATAAATATACACTTATTACTTGTTACTTATAATTTCATTCCTAATACATATTTCAAAAATATTTACAAGTGATTATATTTTATTATTTAAAAACTATATTAAAGAAGCAATTATAGTATATATTTCTAAAATTATGCACATATTATTACTCTAAAAATAGATACATATTTCTATTTTGTTTTCCTTTTTGGTAACTACCACTTCGTGTGAATAGCTGCAATCTCATACTTTCTAGTTTCGGTTGTACAATATTGACTTTGCCATATAGCTCATTAGTATTCAATTTTGCTAAAAGGCACAACAAAAATAAACTAACAACTTTACATATTTAAAATTTTAAAAATTACAATTTCAAGCTTTATATTAAATTTGCTATTTTTTTATTGTCCACTTAAATGGAATTGTTGTTGAAGTTAATTGAAATAAAACTTTTAATTTTTTAATTTTGAATAAAATATTCTTATATTAAATAAACAATATAGCAAAACTCATAAAATAATATTATGACATAGCCTTTATTTTAAGTTTGAGTCAACATGTAAAATACGTCTTTATTTCGTATGTTAAAACATGTAACATAATAAATAACATAATTATTCATCTTTGTTTGATATATATATATATATATAATTAATTAATTAATTTTCAACTATTGAAAATAAGAATTAATTGCTTTTAAAACACTCATTAAATATATTCCAAAAATTTGAAAGAATTTCTCGTTAGAGCAAAGAGTTAATTAAGATGATATATACTCTTAACATAATTAATTATATAGAACACACACAAACAAACTCTAGCTTTAATTTAATTATCATTGAAGCATGCATGCACATAATATATAAATTGCATACCTTGTAAGGGAAGATATCCGTTTCTTTGTAGCATAGATAACCAATGGTAAGAGAGATAATTAGTAGCACATGTGGTTCTGAAGAGTATGGTAGGAAGGTTGAGTTCTCTAGCCACAGAATCAATAAAGTGCATTAAGCCATCATAGATAACACATGAAATCTTCTCTTCCTTGATGATCCTAACCAAAACCTCCTTAAGCGGTGTGACACAATTGGTGTTGAGGTGTGAAGAAATATGAATAAAGTTCTTGGAAGAAACGGTGTATGAATTGGGTAAACCGTCATGAAAGGGTACAAAAGTAAAATCAGGGTGGTTAGTTGGGTCAGGGGAATTGAATTTGGTGTGTACTACAGTGATGGAGAAGCCCTTAGAATAAAGAATAGTGGCTAATTGAAGCATAGGTGTCATGTGGCCTTGAAGGGGTGGTGGAATAACAATTAAGCGGTGATTTGATGCCATTATCATGAATCTTTGATTGACAGATGTATAAGGTTGTAGTGGAGATTATATTGAAGTGAAGATTCATTCAAAGAAATTCAGTAAGCACAAGGCATAAGGCATAAGGTATGTGCAAAACTTATAAGGGGTGCTTTGATGCCATTATAGCTTTTTTCTTTGAGATTGACGTGGTTTTATATTTTGTTAATTTCTAGAATCTCCTTAAAAAGAAGTCTCATCTTTGTTAATCCCAAGATGCTAGGCATAAGGTATGTGCCTTTGACATTATTGGACTCATCATCATATAGTCAATGATTTACAGCGCCCATAAGTTAGAGTGCATTGAATTCATCGTTTAATAAACATAATACACTAATAATTTTAGTCTTTTATTCAAGTATAGTAAAATTCACCATCAATTCATTTTTTTTTTTTTGTTACGGTTCAGACATTCATTGCTTCCAATTGAGTCTCAAGTACTACAATTCGTCAGACTAATCACATTTTTCTGAGAGCATTATTGAATTATAAGATATCTTTCACCAAATATTAAGTGGAACTTCTATTCTACTGAGATATATTACCTTATCTTAATCATATGCATTTTAAAGTTTGATTGATTTAAATGTTTGGGTAACTTATAATTACCACTTTTTTTGTCAAATTCAAAAATTGTAAGCTGATTGAAAGTCTCCATTTTTTTTTGAAAAATAATTCTCATATAGTTACTACTTAACATAATTAACATTATGTTTATAAGAATATTTGGTGTCATATTCTATACAAATTACTCTCAAGTATGGAACAAATTAGTTTTTAATAATATATTAGATTAAGAGATAGAATAAAAAAAATAATAAAAAATATATTAAGTATAATATAATTATTATTTGTATCTCAAAATGTTTGAGGTAGTTGAGTTGAATTTTGTTATCAAATTATAAAAATATTTATAATTATTTTATTCTTAAGATATGTTATCGCAAATTAATTTTTTATAATTAAAATTTATAAGCAAATTAAAATTAAATCTAAAACTGGTTTTAAATATATGAATATAATTTTTATTGGAAAAAAATGATTAAATAATCCGATTAAGATATAAATAATTAAAAATCATGTTCCTATCAAATAAAGTATAATATCAAAGAGAATGAGATAAATAATAGGAATATGAGGCTCAAAAGAAAGAGAAAAATTTGAGAGACTTAAACCAATTTTCTTCTTTTTATTTTTTTTTGGAAAAATAAATAAATTTAATATCTCCACTTTTATTTAAAAATAAAAAATAAAAGACGGGACTAAATTTAAGAGAGTGGTGTCAAATATTTTTTATTTTATGATAATTTTAATTACAAATAATTAATATTTTTAAATAAATAAAATTAATTAATGAATATAAAAATATTATTCTATTTTTTATCAAAATAAATTTATTAAAATAATAGATTTTTCTGGCTGATTTTTCTTGCCTTAAAACCTAAAAAAATTTTTTGCCTTTCATGCTTTTGCTTGTCATGATTGTTGTGAACTGTGATGGCTATCCACCAAAAGATTTATTAATTAAGTCACATTAAGTTAGAGACCCAAAATTTTCCTCCAACTATAAACAATTATATAGTCACCACTCACTTTCATAAAATTTTCATTGTTTTGCCCATCAATCTCTTTTCGATCTTATCTCGAATAATTGATTTTCTGTTCAATTTACATAACATAACAGATACACGTATACATAATAATAATAATAATAATAATAATAATAATAATAATAATAATAATAATAATAATAATAAATAATTAATCGTCAAAATCTCGTTTTTAAAAATTTATTATTTTTTAAATTGATTTTTGATAAATTAAATTAATTATCCTAATCTTATAATATAAAATATAAATTAAATTTATTTTTTGTTAATTAAATAATAATATATTACATTAAATATTGTTACGTTGGGTAACCGTAGGTAATGGGCTTGACTCGTTAGGTTGGTCCAATCGTTAGTGGAGAGAAACCTTCGAAGAGAATCGTGCTTCTGGGCTTCCGTCCGACTTGTGAGTACGAGTGAATGGGGGTGGTACCTGCAAAGACACTTCGACGCTTAAGTCAGCAAGGGTGCAAGCAGGTCTAGAGAGTATTGGGACTTAGAGATACCTGAGGAATGTCAGTGTATTTATAGTGGTGAACCAATAACCACCGTTGGAGTAGTTCCACTTTTCAGGGTGTATAACTGTCCCTTTATCTTAGGGAGGTTACGATATGGCTTCTGGAAGTGGGTAGAGAGATTTTAGGGGCAGTTACTCATTTGAATGAGTATTTATCTGCTAGCTAATCTTCATCCCCGACTTCTTTGGGGTAAGTCGTGGTGAGAACCGACTTCGTAGGGAGGAGGTCGGTATAGGGCGAGGCTCAATCCTTTGGATTGGGCCTTTCGTTGGGTCTTGGGCCTCATCATTGGGTCAGGGTATGAACAGTGCCCTTACTCGAGCCCAGTTTCTTTTAAGACTTGGGTTCGAGTATTCTACTCGGGGTCGTAGCTGACCTGGGAGGGAACCGACGTGACTTTTCGTGGCTTTTGATTTTCACAGTTACGTCTAATCAAACGTCGCGTCCGTTAGAGGTTCGCGAAGGGATTAATTACCTTGGTAACGGTGCACCCCTTAATGACTGCTTCTGTTTTTACCATTATGCCCCTAACATGTTTATAAATACTTTCCCTCTCTTTCGTTGTTTCGTTTCTGCGATTTTTCCAAATTTTCTTCTCATCTGTTCGTGGGGCATTCTTTGTTTGAAAGCTTTCATCTTCCTCTACCTTGTTTCCAAACAAAGGTTAGTCCTTTCTCCTCTTATCTTTTATGAAATGCTTCTATTTGCATGCTTTTACTTTTTTAGAGAGAGGAGTTTACTCTGTAGGCTTCTGTTTGATTACATGCCCCCTTAGAGACTCTGTTCTTGATCTTTTTTCTTTTTTCCTTTGTAGGTTTCGCTAATCCTTTTTAGGAAAAGAAAAATGTCTTCCATAGAAATTATTGCTCAGTGGGTCGATGTCACTGTTTTAGAAGAGGAACCTTTGGTTGATACCGAATTTATTACCAACCTTCGCACTCACCACAGAATTTGTACTTCTGAGGAGGATGAGCCGAAGTATGAATTGGTGGTCCCGGGTCCGGAAGACCGGGTTTGCTTCGGGAGGGCTACTGAGGCGGCTCCTCATTTCTTCTACATGTATGAGAGCATGGTTACCCGTTTGGGTGTTTTTCTTCTATTTTCTAACTTCGAAATTGCTGTCTTACGTCACTGCCGAGTTGCTCCTACCCAACTTTACTCCAATTCCTGGGGTTTTCTGAAAATCTACCAGTTTATTAGCCACACTTTAGACTTCCCGACGTCCTTGAGAATTTTCTTTTTTCTCTTTAATATGACTAAGCCCTTCAGTGGGCAAAATAACAAGCAACAATGGGTGTCTTTCCGAGCTATACAAGGTCGGAGAATTTTCACCCTTTTTGATGAATCATTTCATGACTTCAAAAATTATTTCTTCAAAGTACAAGCCGTAGAGGGTCACCACCCCTTCTTCTTAGACGAGAGTTCTTCCCCTCGCTTTCCTCTGTACTGGCTAGAGGCCTCCCCCTGTGAGAAATATGGTTTGGACGATCTAGATGAAGTGGAGGCAGCCATTGTGGAGTTCCTCCGAGAAGTGTGGGGGAGGGTCCTATATCTGGATACCAAAAAATTTCTCTAAGGGACGCCGACCTTTGTTCAGACACAACTAGGTAGCTTTTATTTTTCTGCTTTGTTTCTGACTTGCGACTTGTTTTTGTCGACTTGTCTGACTTTTTTGGCTACTAATTGTTTTTTACAGAGATGGCGAAGAAGAATTCCAGTGAATCTTACCAGAGAGTCCAGGAGGCCAAGACGAGGTCCCGTGCCAGAGCTGGCGGCGCCAGGGTAACTAGCTCTCCTCTTCCTCCTCCTCCCCCTTCTTCCCGAAGTTTGGGGACTCCTTCTCAACCCATCGTTATTTCCTCCTCGACTTCTTCTCAGCCGCCCCCTCCCCCCTGACCTTCTCCTGATCCAGAGAAGAAGAAGCGTAAGACTTTAGAGTCTAGCTCTTCTTTTGAAGGTGAGGCTAAGGTGGATGCTCCTGCATTTATCCGAAAATACATCTATCCTCATACCCGTATAGGTATGGATGATGTTTCTATTCGGAACCACCTCACCAATCTGGCTCAGGAGAATATCAGGGCGGCAACGGTGTGCACCAAATTTCTTGATATTTTTGAGAAGACTCATCTTAGCTCTCTGGGTTCAACCTCGAGGGTTGAAGAGTTGGAGGAAAGGTTTCTCATATATCAAAAACATGAGAAGGAGTTGAAGGAGAAGGTCGCTAAGTTGAAGGAGGAGAGGGATGGCCTTCGGGAGAAGGAGAGCAAGTTACAAGCCCAATGCAATATGGAGGAGGGCTTGAGGAAGAAGGTGCAGGAAAGTTATTCGAGCTTGTTCAAGGACCTCGTGGAGGTGAGGAAGGACTTGTTGAATTCTCGGAATGCTTACGCCGAGTTGGAGGACTCTATTGCTGAAGGAGCCGAGGAGGCCTGGAGGATTTTTAAGGAGCAGGTCGGAGTCCTTGCTCCTGACCTGGATCTCTCTCCTTTGGATCCTGACAAGGTCGTCATTGATGGTGCCATAGTTTCTCCTCCTGCTCCCGAGGTTGTCTCTGAGTCAGATTTGAAGACTCGGGGGCATAGAATCATTGAGTCCCCTCCTCATCCAAAGGATGCTCCGAGTTCCTCAAGGTCTCACAGAACCTCCTCTCCGTCTCCTATGGACACTTCTCTCCCTGGTCTTGATGGCGCTCCGACTACTCTTCCCAACTCTGGTGGTGATGTTCTCTAAAAAATTTGTTGGCTATATGGGGCCCGGCCTGTGGGTCCCCTCTTTTTTAAACTCTTTTTTGTTTGTGGTGGTGACTTGGTTGACATTTTCCTTGGCCTCTTAAGGCCGTAAACAAAAAATACTTAGAAATACCCTTTTTGGATAAGGGTTTAAGTTTAACAAAAAATACCTTTTTTTGGATAAGGGTTTTAGTTACCTTTTGGTGTGCATGCTTTTTTATTTTGGCATTTTTGAAAACCCCTTTGATCTTTTGAAAACCTTTTTCTAGGCTGTCTGTCCCTTTTGAGCCTTTTTGTTTTAAGGGCTTAGGACAGCCTTTAGTTTTGGATTTTTAATAGGTTTTTCGATCTCTTTTTGGTATTCCTTATACTCAATTTTTTTTTTGATTCATTGAGTTCCTATGACTTAGGTTATTTTTGCGATGCGTTTTTTCTCCTACTCGGTTTTTCATCTCGACTTATGAGTCGGAGTGTCTCCGAGTTTCTCACGATCAACCTTTATAACCTCTTTACACCGACTTGTACCTCGTCGTTTTATCCTGACGACCATCTAGGTCGGTTCATGGGATTTTCACGCTTTGTCGAGCTTAAGTCGGTGCGTTTCGTAGAAAGAAAAAACAGACGAGAAGGAATTTATAAGAGATATTGTAAAAGATCTTTATTTATTTGAGAAGGTACCTTACTGCTACTAAGGGTTTTTAATAATCTATTTTCCCTTAGTCTCTACTGTGATGCCTCATTAAAAACCCTTCTTCAGAAAAAACCCTTTGATTTTTGGGAAAATCGTGAAGTTAGAAAAATAGTACATCAGGGAGTAGAGTTCGCATTTAACTATAGTACCTTTTCATGTTACAAGCATGCCACGACCATGGTAACTCGGTGCCGTTTAGGTCGGTCACCTTATAATAGCCTTTTCCTATGACTTCCCTAATCTTGTATGGTCCCTTCCAATTGGCGGCGAGCTTTCCTTCCCCAGACTTGTTGACTCCTATGTCATTTCTGATTAAGACCAAGTCGTTTGGGGTGAAGCTCCTTTGAATGACTTTTTTGTTGTACCTGATAGTCATCCTTTATTTCAATGCTGCTTCTCTTATCTGGGCTTGCTCTCAGACTTCGGGGAGCAAATCAAGTTCCTCTTTGTGCCCCTGTATGTTCTCGATTTCATCATGTAGGATTACCCTTGGGCTTTGTTCACTGATTTCCACTGGTATCATAGCTTCTACACCATAGACAAGTCGGAAGGGCGTTTCTCCAGTAGCAGATTGTGGTGTCGTCCGGTAAGCCCACAACACTTGGGGGAGCTCCTCTGTCCAGACTCCTTTTGCATCTTGTAGTCTTTTCTTTAGCCCTGCCAATATGACTTTGTTGGCTGCCTCGCCTTGTCCATTTGCTTGGGGATGTTCCACCGAGGTGAACTGGTGTTTGATCTTCATACTGGCCACTAGGTTTTTAAAGGTGGAGTCGGTGAACTGGGTTCCGTTATCTGTAGTAATGGAATAAGGTATTCCATACTTTGTGATGATATTTTTGTAGAGGAACCTCCGACTTTTTTGGGCTGTGATGGTGGCTAATGGTTCTGCTTCTATCCACTTTGTGAAATAATCTATTCCCACGATTAAGTATTTGACTTGTCCTGGCGCCTGGGGAAAAGGACCTAACAAATCCATTCCCCACTTTGCGAAGGGCCATGGAGAAGTTATACTAATGAGCCTCTCGGGGGGAGCCACGTGGAAATTTGCATGCATTTGGCATGGTTGGTACTTTTTCACAAATTCTGTGGCATCTTTCTGCAAGGTCGGCCAGTAGAATTCAGCTCGGATTACTTTCCTAGCTAGCGACCTGGCTCCGGGATGGTTTCTGCAGATCCCATTATGAACCTCCTCTAGTACTTCAGTGGTCCTTGAGGTCGGTACGCACTCCAATAATGGCGTTGATATTCCTCTTTTATAAAGGATATTTTTCACCAGAGTGTAATGTTGTGCTTCCCTCCGGATTTTCTTAATCTCTTTTTCCTCTTTGGGGAGGATGTCGAATTTTAGGTATTCGACCATGGGATTCATCCATCCGAGGTTTAGCCCAGTTACCTCAAGGACATCTCGTTTGTCCTCTACTTTTACCACAGAGGGTTCTTGGAGAGTTTCCTGGATCAAGCTTCTATTATTCCCTCCTGGCTTGGTACTTGCTAACTTGGAGAGGGCGTCTGCTCTGCTATTAAGATCCCGGGTTATGTGCTTAACCTCGGTTTCCGCAAAGTGCCCGAGGTACTCCAGAGTTCTTTCCAAGTATCTTTTCATGTTCGGGTCTTTAGCCTGATACTCTCCATTTATCTGGGAGGTCACCACTTGAGAGTCAATGTATATCATCACTTTTGTTGCACCGACTTCTTCTACCAGCTTCAATCCTGCAATCAGGGCTTCATATTCTGCCTGATTATTTGAAGCTGGGAATTCAAATTTGAGGGATACCTCTATTTAGGTTCCCCTTCTGTCGGCTAGTATTATGCCTGCACCGCTTCCTGTCTTGTTTGAGGATCTATCTACATAAAGTTCCCATGCAGTTGGCTTTTCCTCTTGATCTCCCGCGTATTCTGCTATGAAGTCGGTGAGGCATTGGGCTTTGATTGCTGTCCGAGTTTCATACTTCAAGTCGAACTCGGAGAGCTCTATTGCCCATTGAACCATTCTCCCTGCAACATCCGTCTTTTGGAAGATTTGCTTCATGGGTTGGTTCGTTCAGACTCTTATCGTATGAGCTTGAAAGTAAGGCCGTAGCCTCCGTGAGGCTATTACTAAGGAGTAAGCAAATTTCTCCAGTTTGTGGTACCTTAGTTCGGGGCCTTGTAGAACTTTGCTGATGAAGTACACTAGATGTTGTCCGACCTCATCCTCCCTTATCAGAGCTGATGCGACAGCTTTGTCTTCTACGGACAGATATAGGACGAGATCTTCCCCGACTAGAGGTCGGGTTAGGATTGGAGGTTGGCTCAAGAGCCTTTTGAACTCCTAGAACGCTCCTTCGCATTCTGGAGTCCATTCAAACTGGCATCTCTTTCTTAATAAAGAGAACAGTGGAAGGGATTTTAATGCTGATCCTGCCAAGAACCTGGAGAGGGCTGTAAGTCGACCATTTAGTTGTTGAACTTCCCTTAAGCAAGTCGGGCTCTTCATTTCCAGTATAGCTTGACACTTATCGGGATTTGCTTCAATCCCTCTTTGCGTCAGCATAAACCCTATGAATTTTCCGGCCTCCACTACGAAGGTACACTTTGCGGGATTTAGCCTCATCCCGTGTAACCTTATGGTGTTGAAGACTTGCGAGAGGTTTGTCAAGAGATTAGCTTCTTCCTTAGTTTTTACTAGCATGTCGTCTACGTAGACTTCCATTAAGCTCCCGAGGTGAGGGGCGAACACCTTGTTCATCAGCCTTTGGTATGTGGCCCCTGCATTTTTTAATCCAAATGGCATGACCACGTAACAGAAATTTGCTCGGGGCGTGATGAACGATATTTTCTCTTGGTCTGGCTCATACATAGGGATTTGATTATATCCCGAGTAGGCATCCATGAACGACAAGTATTGATACCCCGAGCTAGAGTCTACTAGAGTATCAATACTTGGGAGTGGATAAGGGTCCTTGGGACACGCCTTATTTAAGTCGGTGTAGTCGACGCACATCCTCCATTGGCCGTTTTGCTTCTTGACTAGCACTACGTTTGCTAGCCATGTTGGATATTTAACTTCTCTGATGAAGCCAGCTTCTAGGAGTGCCTGTATTTGCTCCTCCACCACTAGGGCTCATTCCGGGCCGAGCTGTCGCCTTCGCTGTTGTACAGGTCGGGATCCTAGATACACCGAGAGCTTGTGGGACATAAGCTCGGGATCTATCCCTGGCATGTCGGAGGCTTTCCAGGCAAAGAGGTCAGAATTGTTTCTTAGGAGCTTAATCAATCCTTGCTTCAGGGTTTCCCCTAGGTTGGCTCCTATGTTGGTATTTTTTCCCTCCTCTTTGCCGACCTGTATTTCCTCAGTTTTTCCTCCTGGCTGTGGTCGCAACTCTTCTTTGGCCTTTGCACCGCCGAGCTCTATGGTGTGAACCTCTTTGCCTTTTTCCCTTAGGTTCAGGCTTTCATTGTATCACTTTCTTGCCAATTTCTGGTCTCCCCGCACCGTTGCTACCCCCACTGTTGTCGGGAATTTCATGCAGAGATGGGGGGTGGATACCACCGCTCTGAGTCGATTTAGGGTAACTCTTCTGATTAGGGCATTATATGCTGACCCCACGTCGATGACTATGAAGTCTATACTCAAAGTTTTGGATTTTTCCCCCTTTCCAAAGGTAGTATGAAGGGGTAAGAAGCCCAGTGGCTTTATTGGCGTGTCGCCTAGCCTGTATAAGGTGTCGGGGTAGGCTCTTAGCTCCCTCTCATCCAACCCTAGCTTGTCAAATGCGGGTTTGAAAAGGATGTCCGCCGAGCTTTCTTGATCTACTAGAGTTCTGTAGAGATGGGCATTGGCTAGGATCATGTTATCACCACTGGATCGTCGTGTCCAGGGATTACTCCTTGCCCATCCTCCTTTGTAAAGGAGATGGTGGGAAGGTCGGGCGATTCGCTCCCGACCTGGTAGACTCGCTTGAGGTGTCTCTTGCGAGAGGACTTGGTGTGTCCCCCTCCCGCGAATCCACCTGAGATCATATGTATATGTCTCTCTGGAGTTTGCGGTGGTGGGTCTCTTCTATCCGCGTCATCTCGCTTTCTCTTCCCATGATTGTCCGACCTTTCCATGAGATATCTGTTAAGTCGGCCTTCTCTGGCCAGCTTTTCTATCACATTTTTGAGGTCGTAACAGTCGTTTGTTGAGTGACCATATATTTTATGGTACTCACAGTAATCGCTGCAACTCCCCCTTTTTTATTTTTAATGGGCCTGAGAGGCGGCAGCCTTTCAGTATTGCAAATTTCTCTGTATACGTCCACTATAGAAACCTTTAGAGGAGTATAAGAGTGATATTTCCTGGGTCTATCGAGACCGAGGTCTTCTTTCTTCTTGGGCTCCATCTCCCTCTTTTTTATCGAGGGAGGGTGCCCAGGTCGCCAACTCGACTCTCTCAGTCTGGCATTTTCCTCCATGTTGATGTACTTTTTCACTCTCTACTGTACATCACTCAAAGAGGTCGGGTGCCTTTTTGATATGGACTGTGAGAAGGGTCCTTACCTAAGTCCATTTACTAATCCCATGATAACCGCCTCTGTGGGCAGATCTTGGATTTCCAAACACGCTTTATTGAACATTTCCATGTAATCACGCAGAGATTTCCCAACCTCCTGTTTAACTCCCAGGAGGCTCGGTGCGTGTTTTACTTTATCCTTTTGGATGGAGAATCGCATCAGAAATTTTCTTGAGAGGTCCTCAAAGCTGGTAACTGACCTTGGAAGGAGGCTATCGAACCACTTCATCGCCGCTTTTGACAGGGTGATCGGAAAAGCCTTGCAACGTGTTGCATCAGAAGCATCAGCCAGATACATCTAACTTTTGAAATTGCTTAAATGATGCTTTGGGTCTGTGGTTCCGTCATAGAGGTTCATATCAGGGCTTTTGAAGTTTCTTGGAACCTTCGCCCTCATTATGTCCTCGCTGAACGGGTCCTCTCCTCCTAAGGGCGATTCTTCTCGGTTGCCGCGAGAGTTTCGGCCTTTAAGGGAGGATTCAAGCTTTGCGAGTTTTTCTTCCAACTCTTTTCGTCGTTCTATTTCCTCCCTGAGGTTTCGCTCTGCCTCTCGTTGTCGTTCTAGTTCCTGTTCCAGTTGCTCCAGACGACCTTGGTGGTCGTGGACCAGCCCCATTAGCTCGGTTGCATGGGGTGGCCCTTCCTTTCCGAACTTTCGTCCTTCCGAGGAATTTGCCTTTAGGTTTTTGAGCCCAGGGGTGCCTTCTTTATGCTGGTCGCTGGTTCCTTGATGAAGGGTCAGGTCTACGTCATTATTTTTGGTATCTGGATTTTCTTGCTCGGAATCAGACGCTGTATGTCCATCTTCTGGTGAGTTGTCTGCCATTACTGGTTGATCTCTCGGTTCCCCAGCAACGGCGCCAATGTTACGTTGGATAACCGGAGGTAATGGGCTTGACTCGTTAGGTTGGCCCAATCGTTAGTGGAGAGAAACCTTCGAAGAGAATCGTGCTTCTGGGCTTCCGTCCGACTTGTGAGTACGAGTGAATGGGGGTGGTACCTGCAAAGACACTCCGACGCTTAAGTCAGCAAGGGTGCAAGCAGGTCTAGAGAGTATTGGGACTTAGAGATACCTGAGGGATGTCAGTGTATTTATAGTGGTGAACCAATAACCACCGTTGGAGTAGTTCCACTTTTCAGGGTGTATAATCGTCCCTTTATCTTACGGAGGTTATGATATGACTTCTGGAAGTGGGTAGAGAGATTTTAGGGGCAGTTACTCATTTGAATGAGTATTTATCTGCCAGCTAATCTTCGTCCCCGACTTCTTTGGGGTAAGTCGTGGTGAACCGACTTCGTAGGGAGGAGGTCGGTATAGGGCGAGACTCAATCCTTTGGATTGGGCCTTTCGTTGGGTCCTGGGCCTCATCATTGGGACAGGGTATGAACAAATATTATATATCATAATGATATTATAAATAATATTATGTATTATAAGATGATTGGTTGAACTTTTAAATTAGCAATATATGACATATTGTGTGTGTGTCATTTGTTATAGTTAATTTTTTTGAATATAAAAAAGATTTTAATATAACCCTCCGTTATTGAATTTTGTGATATTTTTTAAAACAACAATGCTATATAAGTTAAGAATCAGTCAACTAGTAAATCAGAGGTACCGGTGATTTTAACCGGATGTTGCTACTGATAAGCACACGGATGTTTCTTTTTCTTGTAAATTGGATGATTTTGGATATGATTTCTATGTTTCATGTGTTACGCATTAATAAAACATAATTAATTATATAGAACCAACTAATTAATGATCAAAAGATCTGTTCCGTGATTCTCTCCTATCACTAGCGTATCTTCCCTCATGTTTTAAATGTGGTCAATAATAATTTAAAAAACAAATTAAATTATAAATTAATAAAACTAATTATAATTAATTATATTATTTTATTCTTGACTGATTATTAATTGGTTCCATATACTTTTCCTTTTTAAAATTATGAGAGTGCGACAATACGTTCCTATATTGTATATTTTAATTCGACGAGCTAATTCCCTGTGAAGGCCAAGACATATATATGAGACAGCCAAGACCGAACTAGCTCAACTAGGGCACTTTGATTTCAGTTTTGCTACTATGCGCAGGGTTGAAATTTTCTTTATTTATTTTTTTTCATACTGCAATACGAAAAGGGTTTTATTTTGGTCGGCATGAAAATAAATGCTTTTAGGACTTTAGGCATCCTAACAATCACAATTTTAAGTTTTATTTTGTAAACCTAACTACCTAATAAGCAAGCAAATTAAAATAAATAAAACTAAGGTTCTATACAACTTAGAAGGTTACGAGCTGAGTTACGACCAAGTCTAAAAAATGTTGACGCAATTGTCATAAAAATGAAAGCATATTTCAAAAAGGAAAAGTCTAGGACCAGCAGTTTTGTTAAATTTTGACTAGCATGTAACTAGCAGAGAAATATGAGTTATTGGATGAAATCTCACACCAATCTTACACCATTAAATCATCATTGATGATTATTTGTTGACTACCAATCACAAAAATTGTTGGCCCTAACATTACTCTTTCAAAAAAAAATTTTAATTGTCTGAGACTTCCACTAACTTAAGTGGATAAGAAGAGGAATATAAATAATTATATTTTTCAGTTTTTATTATAAGTTTATCATAAAAGTATTGTATAGATCAATAGAGCATCCAAAGAATAGGAAAACATAAAAAAATTATTATTCTTATGTTATTTTTTGTATTGTTATCAATAATAATGCTATATGTATATAAAAAATAGTTATTAAATTATTCATTTTATAAAATATATGTATAAATATACATTAAAAATAAACTAAATAATATATATTTATATATAAATATATAGTTACTGATTTAGTATGCAAATATGATTTTTTAAAAGAAATTAATTACACTACCTATAAAGCACGACTATTTCACTGAGTTATCGTACCAGATATTTTCACTTACCTGACGTGCATATTTTCTGTGTCTTAATAAAAAATAAAAAATTCTTTTTCAGTATATATTATTTTTTATTAAAATAAAAAATATTTTAAATATTTTATAATTAAAAAATATTAAAAAATTAATTTATATTTTAATATTCTTAATATATCAAAATATCATTATAATTTATCTAAAAAATACTTTATATTTTTTATTTATATATAAATCATGTAACCATGTCTTATAAAAATTTAAAATTTATGTATTCATTTATCTTGTGTCGTATCTTATTCTGGTCCAGATCAGATTCATGCATTACTATATCATTTCTTATAAGTGTTTAACGATCAATAACCTTAGCTGTTAATGAAAACAGTATTTTTAGAGAACTAGTATGATTTAGCTAACCCTAATTAATGACAATTAGGAAAAGAATAATGAAGTCAATATATATGTGGTTAGAAGGTGGAATATTCGTATCATGGATCACCGGCATGCTTGTACAATGTATCATGAAAAATGGCAGTGTAATAAGCCAGTTATGCTAATGGGCCAGCATTGTATTGCTAGGACTATGCAATTGTAACATCATCATCCATGATAAGAACCAATCAATTAAGAAAGGCAATTAATTAGTCAATGGAAAATGAGGAGAGAGATAATGAAAGGAACCAAAAGATGTAGACAAGTTTCAAAATGTCTCTTCCATTACTTACAACAATCTGCAGAAATTATTGTTTAAATATCAAAGACAATAACTGGGAATAGACGTACACCTTATTTCACTTTCGATACATTATGATCATGTATCATATGCATGTATTATTATTACCACTACGACACCTTAATTTAATTCATCTTATCCCGGGACCAATTATAATGCATATGAACTGGTTATTGATTCATAGATTTTTTATGTTACAATTTCAAGTATAACTTGTTCAACACCATTTACATAAAAATTGTAGTTAGAGATATATTTATTTATGTTTTTTTTATTAAGTTTTTGAAAAATGTTGTTTTAAGATATAATATTAAAATTTTTATAATTGAAAAATTTAAAATTTAATTTTGTTAAATTTAAAGGAAACAATTTTAATATAAAGCAAGTAAAAAATAAGAAAAAGTCTATAAAAAAAATTACATAAGACTTTGGATGAAGAGAGGCATTAGAAATAAAAAGTGAATTCAAGATAAGTTGACAACAAAAAATTAAAAATGTTATATGATTTAATATTATTTAATAATATTTAGATGTCATCTATATACAAAAAGACATGTGTAATTAATTAGATGTATTCTTGAACAAGTGAAAGATTGTCTTTGATTGACTATACAAAGCACACGGTATGCAACTATGCATGATCTGCGAAGAGAATTATTGTTCCAATTCTATTTAATTTGTTTTGAACTTTTCCAAAATTGCAAACCTGTCATACAGTGAATTCTCCGGGGATAGGACAACTGGACAAGGCATTTTTAAAGTTGTTTTTGCAAATGAGAATGCTAAAAGACGAATATTTTTAGTGAAGAAAAAAAAGTTTATTATTAATTCAAAGACAAAATAAATATAAACAAAATGTATGTTGATCATATAACATATTCTGCTTTGTAAAATGGTACATGCATATATAAATCCGATTTTGTTGAATCACATAAAAAAGATTTCACAATTTAGAATTTTAATTATTATTCATTTAAATATTAGTGTATTTCCTTTCCTCAATTACAAATACTATAATGTTTGTTCTCTTTGCTTAATAAGTATAACGATCAAGTGCATCAGCAATGAGTTTTAATAACAATCATTGAATACTATGCTTCGTAGTTGTCTTTTTTGGTGAAGCTTGATTCACTCAGGTGAGAATTTGATGAATCCAATGGATAGCAATAGTATAAACAGTGAAGATCTGACAGAAATTGAGAATTCCAACCGAGAGGACCCTGAATAGCCTCAGATTGAGGGTGAGGAGCTGAATAGGATAGCTCCATGGGAAAAGCAAATCACAGTCCAGGGAATAATTGCTAGCTTACTGATTGAAACAATTTACAGTGTCATAGCGATGAAGCTGGGCCTTACAACTAATCTAGTACTTAATCTCAATATATCGGCTGCACTTCTTGCCTTTGTGTTCATTAGGACTTGGACTAAGCTCCTTTCCAAAGCCAATATGCTTCAATACCATTCAGTTGGCAAGAGAATACCGTAATCCATGTTTGTGCAGTGGCTTGCTAAGAATGGCCATGTATCTATAATTGACGGCATATGGTGCCTTGAAATTACCATATGGGCTCCCAACCTCAAAGGCCTTGTAGAAAAGGAAGAATGTGAGAGGAGCCACAACTCAGTCTATCCCTGTAGCAATTGCTTGGCTTAGAAGCATTGAACTAGGGGATGTGAAAGTGAGATGGCCGGTCTTGAAATCATGCAGTAAATCAGAAGAAATGGAAACAATTGATTTGATCAAGCCACATTTCACAAGACCTTCACCTACACGGTCAGTTTTTCTGGGAAGGATGCAAGTACAATGAGAGTCACTTTGACGTAGTTATAAGCCATGTTTATGTCAGTTAATCGTAAGCATTGCAAAATCCAAGTGAGAATGCAAGAATATAGGCAATCACCACAAAACCACTTCACTTGAGGGAACATCAAAGGTATCACAATGATGGAAAGAACAATATGTATGCTGCAACCGCCAACCATACCGGAATGCTATCTTTTAAAAACACTTCATTCCGTCTAAATTCGTCGTGAGACAGCTGCCTCTGGTTCTCTAAATCTGCAGTGACAAAGAAATATGAAAATGGCTGAGATCATAGACAAATTCACCAAAAAATAGCTCTATGCAAAGAGACACAGGGACTAGAATGATTACATGTATTAGGATTCTTCTTTTGCATGCTTGCATAGATATTAATTGCTGTGAAACAGACTACAAATCGACTTATCCCAGTGGAACAGCTACTGCAGTTCTTATTAATGGATTCCATACTCCTAAAGGAGACGCCATGACCAAGTACAAATCTGTTTTGCTTTTTGTTGATTTCTGGTTTATCTTATTTTGTCCAACAAAGTAAATATTTATGTATGAAAGGTAAAACTAACTCAACTGCTTTTGCAGGAAGCAGGTTCATGGTTTCATGAAGTACTTCTCATTCAGTTTCCTTTGGGCATTCTTTCAATGGCTATACAGGTGGAGATCAGTGTGGGTTTGTTCAGTTTCCAACTTTTGGATTGAAAGCCTGGAAAGCCTCGTGCTCTTCATCAAGCATCAACCATGGAGTACTTGTTCACTGTCATTAATTAAACCTCGTGTCTCTTTGTACTTGCATCCTTGGCCAGAAAAACTGACGGTGTAGTTGCAGGACTTGTGGGGTGTGGCTTGATCAAATTAATTGTTTCTATTTCTTCTGATTTGATGCATAATTTCAAGACCGGCCATCTCACTTTCACATCCTCTCGTTCCATGCTTCTAAGCCAAGCAATCGCCACAGGGATAGGCTGTGTTGTGGCTCCTCTCACATTCTTCCTTTTCTACGAGGCCTTTGAGGTTGGGAACCCAAATGGTAATTACAAGGCTCCATATGCCCTCATTTATAGAAACATGGCCATTCTCAGCAAGCCACTGCACAAGTATAGTTTACGGTATTCTCTTGCCAACTGAACGGTATTGAAGCAATATTAGCTTTGGAAAGGAGCTTAGTCCAAGTCCTAATGAACACAAAGGCAAGAAGTGCAGCCCAGACATTGAGATTAGGTACTAGACCAGTTGTAAGACCCAGCTTCATCGCTATGACACTGTAAATTGTTTCGATCAATAAGCTAGCTATTATTCCCCAAACTGTGATTTGCTTTTCCCATGGAACTATCCTGTTCAGTACAATAGTAACAAATCACCTTCCTCATAGGTCCACACAGTACTGTACTACAACCCACGCCACCCCACCTTATTACAACAAAGAAACCTTTCACAGCACCCAACACATCCACAACATGGATCATGACATGGGCATGGCAGCACCACCGCCATCCACCATGGTGATGATGAAGCGCCGCCATTTCATGCACATGACATTCTTCTGGGGGACAAAGTCTGAGGTTCTGTTCGACCAATGGCCCGGGGACAGCCGTGGCATGTACGCGCTCGCTCTGCTCTTTGTTTTCGTCATGTCCTTCCTGGTGGAGTGGCTGTCCCACACCCGCTTTATGAAACCCGGTTCCAACAAGCTCAGTGCCGGTTTGTGTCAGACCGTGTTACACCTCCTTAGAGTTGGTTTGGCATACCTCGTTATGCTTGCTCTCATGTCGTTCAACGCCGGTGTCTTCTTGATGGCTGTGTTGGGTCACGCTCTCGGCTTCTTCTTCTTTGGTAGCAGGGCTTTCGCTAAACCACACAACGGATAAGAGATATGATGATCTTCCGCCAATGTCTTGTTGATTACTTTTTATTCTTAGGCTTTTTTTGGAGTCTTTTATTTCCCTAGTTGAGATTAGGTACTAGACCAGTTGTAAGACCCAGCTTCATCGCTATGACACTGTAAATTGTTTTGATCAGTAAGCTAGCTATTATTCCCCGGACTGTGATTTGCTTTTCTCATGGAGCTATCCTATTCAGCTCCTCACCCTCAATCTGAGGCTGTTCAGGGTCCTCTCTGTTGGAATTCTCAATTTCTGTCAGATCTTCACTGTTTATACTATTGCTATCCATTGGATTCGTCAAACTCTCACCTGTGAGTGAAGCAAGCATCACCAAAAAAGACAATTACAAAGCATGGTATTCAATGATTGTTATTAAAACTCATTGCTGATGCACTTGATCGTTATGCTTATTAAGCAAAGAGAACAAACATTATAATATTTGTAATTGAGGAAAGGAAATATACTAATGTTTAAATGAAGAATAATTAAAATTCTAATAAGATAACTGGTTCAGATAGACAGATACCAAAGGAACAAAATGGTATTAGAATCTGATCCTAGAACTGAAAAAAATCAGATATTTTACTTCAACGTAACGACTGGTGAGAAATGAGACCCCCAACAGATATATTACCTTTTAATTCTTCTTTCCACTTCAACTACACCCAAAAATAAATTTGGAATCTTTGAGACAAGGACAAAAACTTTCAATTCTCCAAGATCAGGGTCAAAAAGAGATGAAGGACAATAATATTGACCACCTAAAATAACAAAGTGTGAGACAGAAAAAACCACAATCCAGAGTTTTGCAGCTTTCAAATAAGTGAAACTCATAAATATAAACAGATTATGTTCAATTATTTTTAGTTAGTTGAAAAAATATAAATCAGATTGAAAAAACAGAAGCAAGAACAAAAAATAATAACAATAACTAAGCACGGAACAAATAATCAGATTAAAAGTCAGCAAGAACAAAAACAATGAAATTAAACAACCCGAGCCAAGAGCAAATAATCCTAACAAAAATCAGCAAGTAACAAATAATCAGATTAAAATCAGAAATTTTTTTTGGTGACGATTAAAATCAGAATTAAGACAACAAATTGTGACCAATAAACTGAATTTAAAAACATAATTAAAAAAGAGAAAGTATAGGGAGCCAATGGCCTAAGCGTACAATGTGTATAATAGAGGTTTAGGAAGTATTAGAGACATGACCGTTAGTGTTACATTGTCCTGTAAGGTTATGTTTTTGGATGTACATGACATGGTATTAGGAATTTTGGTGAACTCCAAAATCAACTTAAGAAAAATTTTAAAACAGAATTTAAAAATTAGAATCATAACAACAAACTATGACAAATAAAAACACTTAAACATTTCTTATTCTAGCAGTGCACAAATTATACACTTATCAACTTTATACATTTATATCTTCCATTGACAAATTATGAATTGACTACCCACTTTAGAACAAAATCTGTTATTAACACCATACTTCAGAGTGCAAATACCTACATTAATGGCTCTTTCTTTAACTCAAGTGATCCGGTGAAAATGCAAAAACAGTACTACATTAAAAGTTAATTACATTTTGATATGAATAGAATTTCCCAAAAGATTAAAATAAACATTATCCTAAATAATACCCAGATTTCAAATACTACATTCGTCACGAAAAATAATGATATGAGATATTAAATTCAGAATTACGTCATCAAATTATCAATAATAGCAGCAGTGAACCCTAAATCAACAATCAAGAACAAATTAAAATGAAGAACAAATTAAAAATTAATAATAGCAGTGAACAAAGAAAAAAAAATTAAAATTAAGTTCAACAATCAATAATTAAAATCAAGAACAAATTTATAACAAGAACAGAGAATGAAAAGTAAGAAAGGAAATCAAGAACAAACCTGCGTGGCGGACGGCACGGCGGCTGGACTGCGCTGCACGGAGGGCGACACGGGGCTGCTGATACGTGGACGACGACCCTGCTACTGTGCCACTGCGTGGCTGAGTGCAGGGAGGTCTTGCTGTGAGTGGAGGACGAAGGCGTCTGGTGCGTGCTGCTGCTGTGCGTGGAGGAGA
Source organism: Arachis hypogaea (assembly GCF_003086295.3). NCBI lineage: Eukaryota > Viridiplantae > Streptophyta > Magnoliopsida > Fabales > Fabaceae > Arachis > Arachis hypogaea. The sequence goes on along the minus strand of NC_092038.1, from coordinate 3,275,621 downwards.
TGGCGTGCTGCTGGGGAGGGAGTATGTGGAGCCGTGGAGGACGAAGGGAGAGGGAGAGGAAAGGGCTGCGCCTCCGCGATGGTGCTGTCCGGAGGCGGAGAAGAGGGAGGAGTTTCGAGACTGTGATGGGATGAGAGGAGATGGCGCTATGGGAGGACTTAAGAAGAAGAAAATAATGCGCTACACATCAAAAGGAGGGAACAGAAAAAGTAATGCGCCATTGCACTTTATTGAAACGCTGCTTTACGCCTTTACCTTGTCTATTAAGAGTTTGATTTTTTAATAAGATAAACATTAGGTTCAGATTGACAGGGTAGTTTCTCATATGGAAGTCTTTCTATGTAGAACACTGTGGAGACTAGACGTGTTGCTCTTCTCTTCAGTCTTCACCCAGCAATCCAGGTTTATAATATCAGCCTTGCCCTCCTGTCTGCTGTGGTTTGATGGTTAGCGTGGAAGCTAGCCAGCTGTTATTATGGGAGCCTATCAATGGACAAGCCAGGACGGAGATAGGTGTGGTTCTGGGTTCATTTGAATGTGTTTGGCACATGTGAATTTCTTACAACAAAGTCTTTTATTATTTGTACATTAAAATCAATCATTAAAATTAATTACTAATATATTTGTGTATAAATATATATCAATATATATTTATATTTTAATATATATTTTATATTGGTAGTTGCTAATTTTAGTGTATACGTAGTATAATTCTACTGTTTAATACATGGTATAACAATGTTCCAGCAAAATAAATGGAATATGTGAAAATCTTTCCATTATATATATCTGGCGATATGATGCTAAGTCATGCATCACAGTACACATTACCGTACCGTCTCATCGCCTGCAATCGTATATGATAATTTGATTATAAGCCTCAAACATGGTTAATTATGAACTGATAAATATTAGATTGAGGATGAAAATTGTTCCTATCAACCCGTGGGCTTCTCGATAAGAGTCTAAGGCTATATTTGGTTGGATGGAAAGAAATAGAGAGGAAGAAAATAGAAAGAAAAGAAAAGAAAGGAAAGAAATTGAGTGGATTGTTATTTTCTTTAGATGTGTTTGGATGAAGGGAAAATATGAAGGAAAGAAATGTTATAAAAAGATAATTTTATCCTTATAATATAAATGATATCAAAAAAAGTAAAGGGGTAATATTAGAAGTAGAGAGAGATTTAATTTTCTCTCCATTTTCTCTCCATTGTTGGAGGGAAAAAAAATTGGTGGGTCCCACCAATATTTTTCCATCCATTTTCCTTCCTCTCCCATTTCTCTCCTCAACCAAACAAGAGAAAATAATTATTTTCCTTCTTATTTCTTTTCCTCTATTTTCTTTCTTCCCATTTTCACCTCAAACAAACACACCATAAGAGATGCTCTAGTCCAGCTAATCAATTTGTGCAAAACAAGTACGGATTATGCGAGATCCAGCTTATTATTCCATCTGATTTGGAGAGCACATGAATAATAAAATTTATGCTCTACTTACAATTATAAATCAATAAAATTTATTTGTAAAAAAATTTGATGTTTATGTTGATTAAATGCTGATAAAATTTATTAAAAAGTAAAAACTGATAGTTTCTAAGATTTTTTTATTTTAATTTTATAACATAAATTTCTAAGAACATGCAAGAATGTTTATAATGTTTCGTAGGAAAATCAAAATCAAATGTGATAAAATTAAACAAATAAGTTTTTTCTTTTTTTACTTTACTCAAGTACGTATAACTGTTCTAAATATTTTATTGAAGAGTAACAAATTTTACTCAAGTATAGTATATAACAAATGTATCATATACAAATAATTTTTAACATTTTAAAAATGATGGTATTAAAATTGAATTAAAGGAATCTTTCCGAATACATATATTCATGGGATTTTTTATTTTAATAAATAAATTATAATAATTATCGAAATAAATAATTTAAAAAATATTTACTGAAATAAACGAGATAAAACGGGTGGACGCGAAATGTGTCTATCTCGTTTAGAGTGTAAACAAGATACATGTATTTAAAAAAATTGAAAATAATAAAAAATATTAATATTATCAATAATTCAAATTTTTAGCATATAATTATACATTAGTACATAAAAAGGTCAGTAGAAGAGAACGTGAGAAATAACATTTTCAATTCTCTTCTTACTATGTCGTCAACCTTTTTAAATACTAATTGATTAAACATATTCATTTTAATCTCTTCTATTAACTTTTTTATATACTAATTGCATATATATACGTTTCGCGTCCACGCGTAAACGAGATATATGTAAAATTATCTCCTTTACACAGTAAACGAGATAAGAAATATTTATTTCGATAAATATATTTTAAATTATTTATTTCGATAATTATTATAATTAATTTATTTATTAAAATAAAAAATCCTATACTCGCCAATAATGGTAGATTGAGAAACCATATATACGAGTGCGAAACCATCAATCCATGACATAAGAGTGCAATAATGGTAGATTGAGAAAATAGAATAAAAAGCCAAAATTGCAAAGCTATTGGCATATGTATCCTTACTAAAATTACTCGGCAGATCAAAACTGCATTTATAGTTTATACTATATGGAAAGATAGCTGATGCATATATATTGATATTATATCCATGACGCCAGATTCTCTCCAATTGTGGCTTTTTGTTGTCATTGTTAGTTGCATCAAATCCCAACTTCACACGTATATACAAATATGAATAATACTAGAGCTTGTGCCTATACCAAATTATGACTTGCTTTATTATTCATTTTCCATATATGTTCGTTTTGGGGAATAAATAATTTTTTTTATTTTACTATAAATAATTGATTGTATTGGACCGCAGCTTGGCCCAATTGAATTAAAATCGTGTCATTTATCATTGTAACGGTAACGCAGTACAATAGTAACAAATCACCTTCCTTATAGGTCCACACAGTACTGTACTACACCCCACGCCACCCCACCTTATTACAACAAAGAAACCCTTCACAGCACCCAACACATCCACAACATGGATCATGACATGGGCATGGCAGCACCACCGCCATCCACCATGGTGATGATGAAGCGCCGCCATTTCATGCACATGACATTCTTCTGGGGGACAAAGTCTGAGGTTCTGTTCGACCAATGGCCCGGGGACAGCCGTGGCATGTACGCGCTCGCTCTGCTCTTTGTTTTCGTCATGTCCTTCCTGGTGGAGTGGCTGTCCCACACCCGCTTTATGAAACCCGGTTCCAACAAGCTCAGTGCCGGTTTGTGTCAGACCGTGTTACACCTCCTTAGAGTTGGTTTGGCATACCTCGTTATGCTTGCTCTCATGTCGTTCAACGCCGGTGTCTTCTTGATGGCTGTGTTGGGTCACGCTCTCGGCTTCTTCTTCTTTGGTAGCCGGGCTTTCGCTAAACCACACAATGATAAGAGATATGATGATCTTCCGCCAATGTCTTGTTGATTACTTTTTTTTTTTTGGAGTGTTTTTTATTTATTTCCCTAGTTGAAATAACTATAATTAGAGCATTTATTATTATTAACTTGGAACTATTTTTGTGATTTTAATTGTGTGTTGGGTAGATGGAATTGTAGGTGGGGATTAAGACAGATCCAGATCAAATTTCACGTATACTTGGTTACCCATGGTCACTCATATAGTACAGTCTTATAGTTGTAATAATGGATAGAAACTCTTATTGTTATGTAATGTCTACGGTTTGGACCCATCGTCCTTAAAACAAATTTCCCTCAAATGTCATTCACTGTATGTGCACACTGCATGCTCAACTCTAATGGGCTCAACATTCCCCCTAGCCCAAAATCTACCGTTGTTCTACGATTTTCTCTTTAATAAGTCAAGTATTTTGTTGGATTGACAATGGTCCATTAATATTTATTTTATCACTAATTTCTTAACATTATCATTTTTCTCCTTTTATAGTTTTTGACCTTTGTATCAGCCTTTGGGTTTCTTGAAAAGACAGATGATAAACGGTGAGCTTCATGCAATGCAACACAATTAATAAAAACCAACTGAATTGAAAAAGGTGGTCACAATTAATTACTTAATATTTGGCCCTTATCTATAAAATTATTTGTTGCATGGTTTTAATCAAAGATGAAACAAGTAATTTGCATTGCGTAACGAAACCAATTTCTTACCGCAACACTGAGTAATACTACTACTACTATATATACATAATTTGTCACATAACAAAAAAACGTGTAAACTTAGCATACCCCTTCAAATCTCCCATAAAGCAAATCTAAAACCATAAAAGGGTTCTTTTAATTAATTCCTTACATGCTTCTTATGAATTGCAATATCCAAAATAATCATGGATCATGAGGAAATGCATGATGGCAAGCGGCAGCATTTCATGCACATGACATTCTTCTGGGGGACAAAGTCCGAGGTTCTGTTCGCCCAATGGCCTGGAGACAGCCAGTATTGGATGTACACACTCGCTCTGCTCTTTGTCTTCATCATGTCCTTCCTCGTCGAGTGGCTCTCCCACACACGCTTCACCAAACCCGGTTCCAGAAACATTGTTGCCGGTCTGGTTCAGACCTTGCTGTATCTCCTTAGAGTTGGTTTGGCCTACCTTGTTATGCTGGCGCTCATGTCTTTTAATGGTGGTGTGTTCTTGGTCGCTGTGCTCGCTCACGCTCTTGGCTTCTTCTTGTTCCGTAGCAGGGCTTTTTCTAAACCGCCAAATGATGATCTTCCTCCAATGTCTTGTTAACTAGTCAGGGTCTATGCTGCTCTTTTCTTTTCTTTTTTCTTCATCAAATAATTATTACAAGTTCGATCTTCTTCACATTTTCAAAAATAACAAATGATGGAACATTGTATGTCATTTTAATTGATGAAAAAACAGGTATTAATACACCAAACATGATAAACACATCAAGCTATACATTATTTAATTTGGTCGTTCATCCTAACATATATTTGGTCTCTAACTAATGATTTACCGATTTTCAGTACAAAAAGTATTTCGGCAATGATTTGTTTTCATCCTCCTATTTCCTTCTAAAATAAAATATTTACACAGTATACCCTGTTGGATCTCTTGCATTGCTTTTTTTAAGGACCATATTCTACAAATTGCTTAAACAAAAGCTGCCAAGAGGTGTTTTTAATTGATTAGTATTTTTAGTTAAAAAAGAAAAAAAGTTAGAATAAATTACCATTTGTACCCATAAAAATTTAAAACGCTCACAAATGTACCCACAAAAAAACGAAAGTGACTTTGTATCCATAAAAGATAGATTTTTACAGACAAATATATCCAAACCTTAAAAAATTATTTAAAATTCCAAATCTGTCCTTTAAATATAATCTAATTTTAATTTATAATTTATTTCCCATCTTCTCTTCCCCAATTCCAAACCCTACGTCCCTACCACCGTTCTCATTTTTTGCTACCACCATAGCCATCAACATCATCGACCCACCGTTCTCCCTTCTCAACGTTTCTGCCTCTTCCTCAACAGCTTCTTTCTCCTCTCATTGTCAACATCAACAACCCCATCCTTATTAAGGCTTTTTAAATCTTTCGAATTTTCAAAATTTTTCATCATTTCTCATTTCTCACTGGCGCCACTCACGAAGGGCGTAACCTTTCTCCAATCTCATCTCTGTAGGCGCCGGAAGCATTGGTTCGTCTGAGACAAAAACACTGTCGTCGTGGTAGCCGTTGTCATTACCATTTTCTGCTACATGCACCAGTTCGAAGGGAGACTGGGAGTAGCTTGGATCCAGATCGCTGAATCTGAAGATGTCTGGTGAAGAAGACGGAGAAGTGTGGTCAACGACGGAGACATTTCCGCGGGAGAAGCTGAAGTAGCCGCTGTATCCGGAGAAGTTGTCTTCGTCGGCATGGTTTTGGCGGTGATCGGAGTCGACGCTGAAGGTATCAAAAGCAGACATGTCTTCTGTCTCTATGTTGTTTTTGTTCTCTCTCTTCTGTACAAAGATGGGTGCTTCATTTGCTTAGGTTAAATGAACAATTGTATTTAGAAAAAGAGAAAGATGCTGTTAAAAATTAGAACGTTTATTTCACAAATAAATATTACCAACAGCGTTCATATCTGCGTTCCTCAATCGCGAGTCCTTTTCTCCTTCACTTTGAATTTTTTGTGTTACTGATTTGCAGGGTGCCTCATTTTTTTCAAAGTTTGAATTTTTTTTTCATAATTGATGAAGAGGAGAATGAGTCTGTAGAGGAGATAGATGAAGACAAGGGGGACGATGATGATGCTGTTGAGGTGCATGAAATTGAAGACAACGATGATGAAGATGGGGTTGAGTATAATGGCGGCGGAAGTGGTGATGATGTTGATGGCTATGGTGGTAGCAAGCCAACGGGTTCAGGGTTGAGCCTATTGTGGGGGATGATGTGGAGGAATAGAGGGCAGTTTGGACATTTTAAATAATTTTTTAGGGTTTGGATAGATTTGTCTGTAAAAATCTGTCTTTTGTGGATACAAAGTTATTTTTGTTTTTTTATGGGTACATTTGTCAGTGTATTAAATTTTCATGGGCACAAATAGTAATTTATTCAAAAAAGTTATTAGTTTTTATAGGTGAGTCAATTATTTTGTGACATGTCATCATTTAACTAATGAAATGACTAATAATTTACAAAAATGTTATTTATACACTAGAATCAGTCACTAAAATCAGTCACTAATGTATTTGTGTATAAATACATGTGTAATTTAATTTATTTTTAATATGTATTTATATTTGAACATATATTTTATACTGGTGACTGACTTTGATAGCTGATTTTAATATAAATAGCATATCTTAATAATTTAATTTATATTTTATTTTTTAATAATTAATATGACTAATTTAATTTTTTTAGGACCAATTCAAAGAATAAGTAATTTTTTAAGAATAAATTTAATTATTAATCTAAATTATAGTTCAGAAAAAAGGAAGAAAAAAAATAAAATGATTAGTAGATTGTCTTTATTATAAAATTCATTAGATATATATGACATTACAAAATAAAATAATAATGGACAATAATCTTAATTATGGTTAAGAAAAAGAAAAAAAAGAAGAGAACAGATTAGATTAGTTAGTGGATTCTCTTTATTATAAAATCTATTAGATATATATGACATTACAAAGTAACAGTGTACTAGCTAATGAATAGCGGCAGCCTCAGATGTCCCGACTCCAATTATTGAGAGCATATTGCACAATGATTCAGGTCAAGAACTTCTCCATGACTAGCTACGAGGTGGCCAATAAGGCATCATCTTTCATATGATCGATGATGATGAGTGATGACTATGGTTATTTTTATTTAATCATAGAATGATAACCCTAGCTATGCCATAATAATAGTTAATCATATTTTTACTATTAATTTACATCCGGGTTGCCTTTTAATTATATGATTCACATATTAAGAAATAATATATGCTCAGAACGTAACTCAGAACTCAGAACTCAGAATCGCATTCTATCCTTCATTGACTTATAACTTTATAATAATGTTAGAGAATAAAAGAGTATCAGTAAAAAACCAGCTAAATATTTTTAGGTGAATTCAAAATTTTTACGAGTTAATATATATGGATGTTTTTTTCGCTAAATATCAGAATGTTTTTTTTCCATACTAAATAAATGTTATTTTATATATTTTTTGAATTTTTTTGTATTACAAATGTGAATGTTTCTATTTTTTTAAGAATTTTATTTTTTAAAAATTTTATAAATATTTAATTAGTTTTGCTAAAATATAACTAGATATTTCTTTTATTAAGTATTAGCATGTTTTTTTTTCATATTAAATGAATATTTTTTATATTTCTGTAATTGTATAGTTTGTAGTTTCTTTAATCATCAAAACGATACCTAATAACCATCAACTTGGGCACTTTTAGCAACATCATTTACTGGCACAGACTCAATCTTAATTGAGTTGTATTCATCAACATATCTAAATACATCATTCAAAACATAGTATTCTTTGTTCTATGAAGCTAGGCAAAATGATTGAGTAAACTTTCTCTTCAAATTGTCACTTCCAGTTAAACAGCCGGTCACGACAAACAATAGTAATTGTGACAAACAATCAAGATCACCTGGATTGCAACGACAATCGCGACACACTAATTTAGAACCATGCAATTCCGAAAGCTCGTGTGATATTAATAGTTCCTCCGTCGTCTCCTCCCTCCACGCCCGCCACCGCCTCCATGACTTCTCTGGCTGTCCTCCCGCCCTCGAAATCGTCGCCGTCTTAGGGATCGAGCTCAAGTTCAACTCCAACTGCAACGGCGGTTCTAGTAACACACCTGGTTCATGAAAGGGAAGCGGTTTTTGTTGATGGTGGCGAATTCGATGAACCAGATGTCGGTGATAGAAGAGGAGTGGATCGCGGTGGGGAGGCGGAGAGGGTCTGACGGTGAGAGAAAGAGGTCTGTGTGTGTGATTGTTGGAGGTGGGTAGATTAATGTGAGAGAAAATAAAGGTTTTTATAGGTTTTAATTAGGTTTACTTAATCAATTTTAAATTTTTTAAATTTTGAATTTAAAATTAATTATTAATATAAATTAATGTGGTTTTGTTTAATTTTTGGTTGGTAAGCTTACCTAGCGATATATTTTTGAGCTTTCTAAACTTTGTGTACCATTTTTGCTATGTGATTGATTTTCACCTCTAGAAAATCCATTTCGAGTGCAGGGAGGTCAGAATCCAATAGTATCAGCAGTCCTTTTTCAGCATCTGAATCAGATTTTTGCTCAGAGAACCTTGGTAATATTATTTAAAGGTTGCACAAAAAAATTGAGGTCAAAAATTGCACTTTTGTTCTGTTTTTCATTTTTTTTTGAAACATTCAATCAAGCATATGTGAAGCATAAAACATTAAATTCATCAATCAAAACTTCATGAAACCAAAATTGTAATATTTTATATTTTATCAATAAGAATTAAAATCGAAAACATATGTAGGGGCCTCTGCCTGCTGAGCCTCCTCTTCCGCCTCAGACTGGTCGCAAGGAGAATCGGGCTCAAGGGTATGTCTGAGATCTCTGAAACCTTTCTGGATGAGCAATTATTTGCCATTCAGGAAGTGCCATGGTTTACAGACATTGCAAACTATAAAACTGTGAGATTGATTCCCAAAGAGTACAGCGGACAGCAAAAGAAAAAATTACTCTTGATTCTATATACTTTTCCATAACTTTATTGCCCTCCTCCACATGTGCTGCATACTTTTTTGGGCAGGGCTATTGAATATGGGCTCACAAGCCCGCCAAAAAATGTGATTAGTTTTTTCGGTGACTTCTTTTGGGTCTTTATGTATGTGAGTTTTGAAAGGATAAATTCATAGAAGAGAATATAGTAAATACTACATACCATACTAAAGAAAAGTATAGATCGACAATAATATTGCTGAATAATATGAAGTTTATTACCCATGACTTCTATAAAGAGAAGTGTTAAGGATCAACAATTTTTGTGATTTGTAGTCATCAATAATGATTTTAATGGTGTAAGATTTCATCCAATAGTGTGAGATTACTCACTTTTTTTTTTGCTAGTTATATATTGACCATAATTTAATAAAGTTGCTGGCCCTAGACTTTTCCTTCTATAAATATGCATATAATTAATAACTTGCTAATATACCTAGAGTGGGAGTAAGATAGGATTGCCAAGGAAGGAAAGAAAGTGTGAAACAACAGAAGAGACATATCAAGAGTTGGACTAAGAGATGATCTTTACTTTATTTCGCCATGGATGCAGCTTGAAAGAAAAAGTCAGGGAATCTAAATCCTTTTATTTTGTACCACAAACAGCAAAGAATCCTACTTATTTTCTACGTAAATAGAGCCATCCATTACAAAATATTCTACATTTCTTCTTACTACGGGACAAAACTCGTGACTTGCACTGCAAATTGTTCTTGTTACAGTTATCCTTATACTAATGCTCAAATAGTCTATTAGATCGTTTCTTCTCTTGTCCTATATGGAGTTAGTCAAACAAAAGACAAGCTAGTTTGTCATTTTTGGTTGACGTGCCTTGCATTCTATCATAGACACGCATTTGATTGTAAATACAACCATATTATTACCTATACGCTAAACATTAACCATTAAATCTTCTACCTGTATATATTTTGAAATATAAAAATATTATTGAATGCTTACATATATCAATAACAGATTTGAAGTCTGAATTTTTATATACATATAGCATTTTCGTTGAACATAAAATACATACAAGAGAGAGCAGAGTAATTAAGGCATAACTAGAGCTGAATTATTATTGCAAAGGATTATAAAAGACATCCTTATTATTAATTTTGAATTCTGATCAAGCTAAGGCTTAGTTCTAAGCTATAAGCTAAGAGACTCGTCATGGCTCATATTATACAAGATGTTATTATTGATTCACCCTTAATTCCAAAACAAATTGAGCCATAATTATTGCTAGCTAGCTAGATAGTACTAGTATTGATCATCCTACACTATTCTCCATGTGATGAGATCGGTATAGTAGGGACCCTGGAGATCATTTTGTTCTTTATTCCTTTTCAAGAAACCGCCAAGATCACCATCATCATTATTATCATTACTATGAACATGTAAAATCTCATAGCAGAGAGAAATGGATGCAGAATCATATCAATAGGTCCACTCTTGAGGCAGAATCATATCACCCTGCTGCATATTTGGCTGTGATTTCCGTGATTGCCGCTTCTGCAGTGAGTACATGCCGTCCCTGTTACTCACCAAAACATCTACAAAGTACAAACACATACAAAATCAAATTACATTGGATATTCTCAGTCATTTAGTATTATTCTCATAATTTAATTGATATGAAAAGTGTTACCATGCAGGGGAGGGAAGCCAGCAGCTGCTTTAGGTCCAGAGGTGACAGCCATTTGTTCAAAGTGATGTTGCAAAGCTTGTACCACTCTAGCTGGTATAAGAATATTGGAGCAACCTTTACCTGACCAAAAATAATATCACAATCCTGTTATTATTAAGTCATGCTGTATATAGTACTATAATATCAAAATTTGCTCATACATTCATTATTTTTCCCTCCTTTTTCAATTGATGTTGTTGTTTTACTTTAGCCTAAAGAAATGCTATTATAGAATCAATCATATAACATAATTAGTCATCAATTACACTTGCCTATAGAAATTTATGTTTGATATTTTATAGAAGAGTTTTATTATATTATAATAGAGAAATTTGATTATTTGTCTAAGTTTGATTATCCTGTTAACTAAAGAATGTGTAACCCAATATACACAAATATATATGCTTTATATAGAATAATAGGATTAGAGAAGATTATGTAGCTTAAAATTTAAACCATTGTCCAGAATATTAGAATATTATTGGATCAACATTAAGAAAAGATCCCAAACCAAAAACAAAAACAGGAAAATACTGCCAACAAATCTTTAAGGAACCGAAATCGGCCTATCACATGGGAAATACAAATACTTAAATGCCTTTAGAATAAAAAACAAAAGTTGTGCTCTAATTTATTCAATCTCCCTTTGGTGTCAATTTGGGTTAAGTGTAAGTTACGAGATGACACAAGCCCATGATATTATTGTGAAAAAATAAAAACTAAAATGTGATAGATGCTAAAAAAAGGGTATAGTAGTACTAAAAAATCTGAGAGTTAGTTAGATGAATATACCAGGTGTGGTCCGTGATGAATGAGTAGTTGCGGGACGTGGCAAGAAAACACCGGTCCCTGAAGAACCACCTCCTCTTGAACCGGAAACAGACCCAAACGTTGATACCTCCGGAGCTGCACGCGTTCTAACTCCGTTACCAATTTCAACTCCGATAGCCCCTACCTTCTTCTCTTTTTGCATCATTTTCTTCTTTTCTTCACCAAATCCCAACTGCACCAACCCAACCATTCATATAACTTAATAAATAAATATGTTACCTAATATTTTTCATTACTAATAGATGTATGTACATGCATCATTTTTTATTGCAATGGAATAGAATATAATTACCTGAATAGCTCGAATTTGTTCCTGGATTAATCCAGCATGATGAGTGGGATGGTGGTAGAGTTTGATGGTGTTGTCGGGAATTGAGAGAACGTCGTAGGTTGTTGTTTCGAAGGAAGAAGAATCATGGCTGATCCCACCAGAGGAGGCTGTAGGGCTCTCCAAAGAAGATGATGAACCCATTAAGTCCCACATCTGCTGCTGCTGCAACATAATAATAATATTCAGCATTCATGAAAAAGAAGAAATCAACAAGAGTTAGTAGTAGAGAGTAGAAGAATACCGAATCGAGAATCCAAGAGTCAATGGGGTGTGCCATGTTAGGCAGAGGAATTGGGACTTGTTTGGGTATTTGTAGAGATGAATGGAAGTAGTGATGATCACGTGATGAGAGAGTAAGAGGTTGTTCATTGCCCTTCCCCTGCTTTTCAGGAAGGAACCGGTAAGGTAGCAGTGATGCTGATGATGTGTGTAGGTCAACGCCCATCTTTAACTAAAGTAGTTATCATCAATTTCCAATCAGGATTATCATTATACCCTTTTGCTAATGCTTAGTAGCAAGGGTTTTATGGAAAACAGAGTGAGTGTGTGTGTTTTAAGGAAGCAAGTGACTCCGTTTTATGGGGCATCAAATATTACTACCGAGACTTAGCTTAGAGATTTGCTTTCTTGGTAATGCTATATATATATATATATAGGAAAAGTATAGGTGAACAATGAAAATATTAAACAATATAAATAATAGATATATCAGATATTCATTTTACTAATGTACAGACGGTTATTTTAATATTAAAATTTAAAAGATTAATTTAAAAGTATAGTGTATTTTTATTTGATTAGTAATTATTCATATTGTTCAATAAAATTATTGTCCCCTAACATTTTCCTTATATATATATCTCACACATTATCCCACAAACTAGACAAAGGGACACCAACGTTAATGCCAACAATTTGTTTCTTTTTTTTATTATTATTTGTTTTATAATTGCCTCTCAATAACAAATATAATAAAATAATTTATGCCTAGGTGATTAATTAAATTAAACGGAATCTAACTAACATCAAATATATAAAATTTGAGGTCCATAGCAAGGCTAGACGACTATACAAAATTATTATTTTTAGTTATCAGGTAATTATTAATATTTAAAAGTAGATTAAATAATGATAAAAAATAATAAATTCTGATATTTTTTATATTTTTATTATACGCATATTCAAATTCCAATAAGAGATTTATAATGGCGAAAGGGTTGGTCCATGAGGGAGTGTTATGAAGGGTTTTGATGGAGTTCAAGGGTCAGCTTTGTTAGTTGGACCGTACATTTAACCAGCTGTGCATCTCACCTGCCATTTGTTGGATGAAGTTGTAACCACACCATGCGAGAATCCCTTTAACACACAATATCCATATAATATTAATGAATCACATATATAAAATATGAATCCATGCCAAAGGTCATATAGGTTATTAAATATTTATTTAACTTATGTCTCCTTGCTTGCAAAGATCTTATTATAAGGTAGTTCTTAGGATTTTTAAAATTTTACTTAAGTTTTAATGCAATGATTTCCTTGAAACCTTCCTAGTTAGTAAAACACTTGCATAATTCAGATGCATGTTTTTGGCACGAATTATGGTTGGTTTAGTTTGGAAGCAAAACACAATAGATGTGCAATAGAGACTGAATCATGCATGTAATGCTGGAAAAGCATGAAATCTAACCGTTCACATTTCATGAAAAGAACTTGTTTGAATGGCGAAATCACGAGTCCACACGCAATCGCGTGGGTCACACTCACTGCACTAGTGAGACATATTCGTATGATCTTGTTTGAACACAATTACATTTTGCATTTTGTCGGGTCCTACCATTAGCGTTTACAAGCTGAGCCTTATTAACGCTTATGATTAGATTAGGTTGGATTTATCTACCCTTTGCCACTTATGTATCGAATAAAACAAGACCGTACCACGCGAAGTTATGTGAATGTAATTTCGAATATTTTTTTTTTTTGTGATCATTTCGAGTATAAAATATATATTTAAATATAAATATATATAAAAAATAAATTAAATTATATATTTATATATAAATACATTGATAATCAATAGCATTTTTGACGTACCTTATATTTATCCTGGTTTTCTCTTCCGTGAACACATAACGAAATGGAAACCACTTTAATAAATATACTAAAAATATCTTTTTATAAAGATATTTATATGTATAATGTTATTATTGAACATCTTTATTAAATCGATTAATAATTTATTTTTTAATAAATCAGAACAAAATCGATTTATTATAGTAATAATAATAAATTCAATTGTCTGCATTACAATTATTAAACTCGATTTGATCCGATCGAATTACATAATCTAAATCGAATATCTTTAATTTTTTTATCAAAAGATAAATATATCTTTGACTTTTATTTTGCAAATATTTAAATCCCTAAAAATTTAAAAATACAATTAGATCTCTAACAAAAAAAATAAATTTATTATTATTGTTATAAAAAATCGATTTTATTCTAATTTGTTATGAAATTAAAAAATAACTACTTTATTAATACGTCTAATAATAATGATACGTAAACGTCACATTTTACACGTGTTTATAGAAGGATTTCCTAACAAAATTTAATGAATGTGAAAATAGCACTTAGATTTCGCTTTTGCAGTGATTGAATCAAAATTTCTTGTGTGCCTCTGAGAATGAATGAATGCTTTTATTTTGTTATTTATTTTATTAATATTTTTAAGAATAATAATAAAAAACAAATAATTAATTGAAATAAAATATTGACTTATTTTCCTAGTAACTAAAAATTTCTTGTGATTGAATAGTGTGATAAAACAAAAACAAAACAAAACCGCTGAAGAAAATGCCAAAAGATAGAGAGCAGGTAGTTGTTCAGTTTTGACGCGTATATCCTAATCACCATTATCAGATCATTGATTCATGAGTTCCCGCTGCTGCTATAAACTTCCACAACTGGTTTAGAGTTAAATATGATTACCAACAAATGTATCATAAACCAATTTGTATATTTATATTTTTCCATCACATTAACTCATTCTGAGAAATAGAGATATTATTGAAGGTGATTTCTTCCAAATTCATGTCAATTTTTGGGTAAGTTATCCTTGCACATGTGTCTTCATCTCAGTCATTGATCAAAAAAATTTTCAACCTTGCATTAATTGATGCATTAAATGTTTTCATACTATATTGTATTTTATATTATTTACATTATACCCCATAACTTATTTATACTTGATGCAATACGCAAATAGTTGATTTTACAAATCTCTCCCCAAATATCATACAAATCAAAACCTTTCCCAAATACCATTTCAATGTGTACAGCTTCTTCTTCTACCTCTAAAAAAACACTTCAAAAGAACTGCTTCTTTTACCCTTCTACGATCTCACTTCTTCTTCTCTACCCTTCCTGTGGGTGATGGGTTTGATTTTTCCGGCGACCCACTCCTAAAACCTTCCCCAGATACTCCTGTAGTATCCACAGCTCCATCATCTACCTCAGTGCTTGTTCTACCCTCCCCTTAACTTAAGCGTTTGATTTTTCCGACGACCCACTCGCAAAACCTTCCTCAAATACCGCCGTAATGTCCACAGCCTCTTTTTCTACCTCGTTCCTCTGATTTCTAGGTCAGTCATCGTCAGGGACAGATTTTTTCGAACCCCCTGGAAGACCCTGCCTTCTGCGTCTTCGTCCAGGGTTACGCGGGTGTCATTTTCTGTGATTTACCGTCGAAGAACGTAAGTCATCCCCTTGCTAGCAAGGTTCCGGTGACCCACGTGCAGAACGCTCTCGGAAAACCCTTGTAAGCCCCACTGCTTCTTCATCTAGGTCATTCGTTCGTTTTTTTTGTTTTTTTAGCTAATTTGCGTGATTTGTTCTGTTAATCACTTTCTGTAATCACCGTTCATCGAAGAAGATTGATTCAATTTGGAATGCAATAGATGATGTTAGTTGTCCATGGTGGTGTTAAATATTAATCAGATCGATGGCCAGTGATGCATGCTCCTCAAACACGAGACGAGGCATAGGGGGAGCCGGCGGACAACGGGAACTGAGATCTGGAAATGCAACCTCAAGTTCGCTGCAACCTCAGGATGTAATAGATGGTGTGGCCCCAAAATGCTTCTGTGAAAAATATGCCATCAGTTACATGTCGAAGACAGACACCAACCCAAATAGGTTATTTTTTGGATGCCCATTATTAAAGGTAACCACGCAATTCTTTATGTTTGAGAACTAAGATTATGCTAAAATTTGATTAAAATTTGAATTTTCTGGAATGGAGCTTTAGACTCTATATTTTGGTTATTATCCACCTTGCTCAAGTTGTTGTGGATGTGATTTTGAATTGTTGGGAATTGCATGCCTATTGGTTATGAAAATGATTTGACTTTGTTATTGATTTGATGTTAAATTGGGTTGATTTTGTATATGATTTGATATTGGTGCTGGTTAATTTTGATGAATGACTGAGAATTGGGAAAAAGTTGATTTATTCAAAATAGATCTACCTAGATTAAAAATCATGATTGTGACAAGAATTGACATGGTACCTGTTCTGATATTAAAAATGGATGCTAAAATTTGAAAGGATTTTATAGATGTAGAATTTAGGGATTAATTACAGTGACGTACATGGATTAGATTGAATTGGAGTATTTTGTAACCCCTTACATTAATTGTGTTCTATTCGTTGTAGGCGACAGAAGCACATTGCAAGTTCTTTCTCTGGGTTGATGACCACATTGTTAGGGTCAGAGCGGGGGAGGCTACAAGGGGATCGGGTGACGGGAAGCAGAGTGATGTTGGAAAATATTTGGGAATGGATAACTTGATAGACCATGTAGAGGAAAGAATAGCAAAACTGGAGAAGCTACTGAACAAGAAAAGTAGAGAAGTAGAGTTGAGGAAAAAGGCTAGAGAAGCAGCTGCAAGAGACATGGAGGCTTCATCAACAACGTCTATTGATTAGCTGCAAACCAAAACCCGAAGCACCTCGATTAGGTTCAGAAACTTAAGAATAATTTCCTTCTTTGCTGAAAATTGCTACTGGAATGTAGAGACACAAATGTTTGAAGCTTTAAAAGCAAAAATTGTCGAAGACGTTCATCTGATTTGGGCAACATGGTTGGAATTTGTTTATGTTTCTAGTTACGTGTTTTTGTTTTACCCATATATACGTATATGTTTTGTGGTATTTATTTTTGTGACTTAGTTACCAAAATTCCCTACTAATTTCAATATCGTATGAAGGCTAATATGTTGTAGTAAGTCAGCCTGAATACCAGAAAATAGCAACATTTTTATTAGTGAAACGAATGCTTAAGATTGCAGTCATGTTATAACTCAATCTTCGGCAATTCTGTAAGAGTAGGAAGGAGAAGGGCATGACAATATACACCGATGATTTGGTGACTTCCATGACAAATCATGCAGCCACCACAATAGATAATTGACAAGATCTGTTTTTCTTCTTATATACTAGTGTGCAACATAAATTTTAAGTTGTGATAGAATGAAGAAGCTGAAAGTAAACTAGAATGTTATGTTAGGCTTTGGAAATTTGTTGAATTGTAACTTATTGGTCAAGTTTAATTACTTTCCTTTCAGAAAATTTCCTGCATAGGTTTTGAAATTCCTAATCCCTTGAACCTAAATAAATCTTAACACTTGTAGTTTATTTGATCATGATGAATGGCCACTGCTTTGTTCTAATACACATAAATTGTTCAGCAAGCTATGATGCTTGAAATAAGCTAGCTTGTCTGTTAACATAATGGGTTTTAAAGGCTTCATCTCATTATGTATTGAAGTTGTAGATCATCATCTTTATACCATTGCACATGATGTATAATACTCCAATTGAAAGATCTGACTTTTTAAAATACCATAACTTCCCATTATTGCTGAATCCTTTGTTTGCTCAATTTGTTTGACTTTATTCACCCCTTCATGCACTTGATTGAATTCCTATTAGTCTATAATCCAAAGTAAATGAACGAGTGTTAATGGGTTGATCATTTCAGCGACGTGGCCGTGGAGGTAGAGTGCAAGCTGGAGTTTGTTCATGGAGTGCTAATGGCTTATTGCAGGTCTTACCAGGTTACCATGTACTGGGTTGCTCTTTTTTTCTTCTTATAAAATAATATTCAACGAGTATATGGCTTATTGCAGGTTTTACCGTCCACTGGGCTAGGTTCTATCATCGTCCAACAAAGCAGTGGTGTATACAAATGTTCTCTTAAAACCCAGGGCCATCATGTAAGTTTCTCTTGTAACATTGCCCGTTTATATGTCCGTTTATATGTCGTCTTTTTTGGTCGAATCGTGTTACATAGGAAAACTTTGGTCGAATTATAGGTTGAATTGTCTCGATTCACGATTATCCCGGATCAGTTCTGGATAAGTATTAAGGTGTAACATAGTATATGATTAAAGGTCATTGAATTTTTTTTCCCCAGCGTTTGTTACTTTAATTAACTGAATATTTAGTCTTTCTGTCATACTTGGGATTGGGCTCAGTCAACTAACCTGGAAAGACGTTTATTTTTTGGTTGTTCAAGTCTATCTAAAAGTAAAGTGGGCTATCTATCAACTTGGGCCAGCTACAAAAACAATTAGTGGATAATTCAAGTCAGGATTAATGCAGCAACTGGCTTGAAACCTGTTAAGCACAACTCTCTCCGGAATTTTAAAAGAAAACCAAGTTTTTCCAGGTAACTATTTATTCCATTTATGTTTGTGTTTACCGTTAATTTGATTAATGTTTTTTTGGAATAGCATTTCTTGATTGAATATTCGCGTAAAATGTTAGTAGGTTAACTGTTATTTCTCACATAATCCCTATACTAGGATGGTTAGAAACAGAATAACACCATTATAAATCTCCTGTACATGAGGAAGACTACACGACACATCGAATTAGATAGATTGAGGTGGTTATGCAACCATTTCTCTTAATTTTGGCTCTTTCAAACCAATGTAAAACATACAATTATAAAGATAGGCTGAAAGAAAAAACAGTAGGAATTAACCAATGTCATAACAGTTCTAGGGATTCCATTAACAAAAAAAAAAACATAATTAACATCAACTGGAATAGTAAACAAAGAGTTTCAACCAAGTTCCACAATACATGTAGTCGAAGTATATCTAAATGTCAATTATTTCTAGACAGGAAACATCCCTGCAAAATACTTGAGTGTAGACCTTACTGTGATCGGGTGTGGCGTTTCTGGGTATCGCCATGCTCTCCTCACCAATAGATTTCTAGTGCCATGTTCGATGTCATATTCTGTCAACACAAGCTCTCTGTACCTGTAATTGACGAGTAACTCTCATTCCTTTGAATTGTTCACCAACAAAAGTAGGTTTTTATCCACGAATAGTATTGGATTTTCTCTGATGCTTCGACTCGCAAACCTGCAGTATTGCTCTAGTATTCTGTTTCCATTCGCGTCTTCATTCAAGTGCCAAATTGCTGCGACATAACCAAATTCGTTGTGTGTATGAGCGAGAAGTGTAACTTTTTCCTTGTGGGTTAGTAAATTGTGAATGGTATATATTGCACCTACAGGGATAGACACCTCGCTAAATGATTCATCT
This sequence comes from Arachis hypogaea, assembly GCF_003086295.3. Taxonomy (NCBI): domain Eukaryota; kingdom Viridiplantae; phylum Streptophyta; class Magnoliopsida; order Fabales; family Fabaceae; genus Arachis; species Arachis hypogaea. The sequence goes on along the minus strand of NC_092038.1, from coordinate 3,255,922 downwards.
TCAACACTGTAACATAAAACAGACTTGGGTGTAGCATAGCTATCTCCTGTACCAGTTATCCAATACGCCTGACCATTATTAAAAACAGAGTTAGGGTCAATTTTTATACACCAGGGAGACAATCAACGCAGTGAAACCATGTAGAACGCCTTGAACAATATCTAGAGAAAAAAACGTAGGCATCAGCTATGTCCCTTTTGCACATATGTATGACTGTGTATGCATCTGAGTTTGGAACATGACCGAAACCATATACTGGAAAAACGATCTACCGTGGTCCCTGTGGGGGTCGGAAATTTCTCTAGAGCATTGTGTTGTTGGATTCCATACCAAAAGTCTTGTGTCGTCTCGTTCACGAGAGAACTTGAAACATATGTTCCCGTTTGACACTCCGACAATACGAAACCACCCATGGATGCCAACTCCGAAAAGATGCTGAACATTCACTTCTTCTCCAGAAGCAGCATTCACTATATATAGTGAATCTGAACCCATTAACAGTAGTGAGTATCCAACATGAAACAAAACATGTTGATCTAACACTTTCTGCCTTCGCATGTGGTGTATGCATGTCTCTGGTTGGCGTAGCTGTCGGTACCAGAATTTATTCAAGCACATACATCTCCCTACAGCTTTGGCACTACTACGCAGGAAGATTTCTTGTAGCAGTTCATCCGGAATAATCGGCAAGGGAAGTTGGAATTTAGTCATTTTACTAGACGCGATCTTCGTAGTCTTGGTTTTCGGTTGTGTTTACTTTGTAGTTTTTGAATTGTTGAAGTCTGTTGCTCTCTTTTAAGTAATGAACCTAAATTAGTCTAACTTATTAATTGTGTGAGATGCAACATCCAACGAGAATTGATGAGGCAGAATATTGTATTTACCGGTGTTATCGTAACCTCTTTGAACTAGGTGTTTAGTACCATTAAATTTGACTCGTCTACCCAAGTTTTTGCCTACCCTAGTAAATAAATTCAGTTGGAATTCCAACATACTCCAATAAGCTTATCTTTGATTTTTTGTTTTTCTAGCTTGAAATTAGATGTAGCCGCAAATTTTCCCTATTAAGTTTTAATTTGCTGATATACTCACTAATCTGTTTACCTGATTTCCAATTTTTTTTTTGCCTTATCACAACATTACAACCCCTCATCCTAAAGAAAACCATGTTACTCCCCAAATTAATCATTTCCAATACCTAATTAGGATGTTACCAGGTACCACTGGCACACCCTCATCCATGCAGCCACAGGTAAACAACATTCAAGTTTTCCCCATGATAAAAAAAGTCGTTGTTACCAAATTTTCTTACAAATAATGACCGGAATAAAAAAATACTTCTGATGGTAGACTTGTGTGAGACTTGATCAAAAATAAACCCATAGATGTATATACATTAACAAAATAACGAAGTCCAACACCATAATTTACATTCACAAAATCAAAGCTATTACACAGAATACTAATCAAAGATTTCCACAAAAGTAAACATGTACATATAGACATGGCTACCGAAACACTACTACAAAACATTATTTCACCAATAAACCGTAAACAAATTAATCTGTCGTCTTTTGTCCTACGATGATGGTGTTATCTGGTTCACAGACGAGTCGGAAGAGTCAGATGGCGAATTTCTTCCATACCTCCTACTAGGTCCTGCGATTGCCCTCCTAATAGGTCCTCCCACTGCACCTCCCCCCTGTTGACGGCGATTGAACCTGCAGTAATTTTGGAAAATTTATTATACAACAATGAATATAATAAAGTATGTAGACTTACTTTCCTAAGTAAACAAGTTATTGTTACCTTGACTCGTGAGGACGCGGTGGTGAACCTTCTTGCCTCCGATGCTGCCGGCGTAATAACCTTTCAGTCTCAAACGCAGCCACCTGTTCATCCTTGTTGAAGTGTACGTTGCATCTGTCCGCTAGCCAGTGTTTGATTTGGTCCGACAATACGTTGGAGGCATATATCTCATCAACGGCTCTGGGCATTTCAACCGAACGAGTATGGTCCTATGCAAGCATGTGGAAGATACCCCAACCTACGTAACTGAGTTCCAGCATAAGCCGTGGAGTTGGTCGAAAGAGAGATCTTATCCTCCCCATGTCGGCTGCGTTGATCCAGTAGTTATGACCGTCTCTAGTTGGGTGGATATGGAGACAGTTGTCTTGTCTGTCAATTAAGTACAGATTAGTGGTTGTGAAGAACGAAAAGTGCCATACAATGTGCTGTGGAATCCTTACATCTTCCTATAGTCAGAAAAACAAAATTACATGTTAAACAGATTTTGAAAAAAATTAGATAGAAAACCGTAAAGAAAAGTAGTGTCTGCAGCGCCGGAAGTAAGCTTACATCTGTTGGGAATAGGTTTAGGACAAAAGTCTGTTCAGGGCATCTTCTCACGTTCCTTAAGGCACTGACGTAACTAGCCGGTAGCCACCACGAACCAAATGTTGAAAAGTCAGTATTGTTAAGAATAAGAAACCATGGAAGGACAGAACCGAAACTTGAGAAGTAATCAATGTTAAAAAAGAACAAACCATGCAAGGAGAGATGGTCATGCGTATGGAAAAAATAGTTAACAAAATGAAAAAAAATAGTTATCTGCTTACCGGAATTCTGGCTCCATCTTTGTTTGCTAATATTAGTGACTAGTCTCTGAAGTTGATAGCCGCCGTGAGTGAATTAGGAGAGGGTTTACAAATTACAATGGTATTGTCAAATGATTTTCTATAGGAAGTCAAGTTTTACTTTTAAAGAGGGTAAAACCAGAGGTCACACCGGTTGGAAATGAAGTTGAAGGGATATATTGAAGCCACCAATTAGGATTCGAACCTCATCACTAATCATACCTTTTCGTAAATCTAAACTAAATAATAAATACACATAATAAACTCTATTTGAATTGTATTACTCATGTTTTGGTAAAGGTAAATGTAGTTTAATAACCATTCATTGGTATACGTATCACTAGATGAATAAACATAACGAAGGTTACACATAATAAAGTTAAAAAATATAACGTTTAGTATTGTGTTCATATTTACGTAAATTTTTGAAATCATGTTTACTAAATTGTTTGACAAAATATACGAAATCATGTATTAACATATCAGAATGTGCTGTTCCATTCATAAATTAACATAAAGAACTTCAAATAACATAATCATATTTTTTAAGACCCAGTAGCTTTTTCAATTTCAGTAAGCGCAACACAAAACGTCAACCAAAAATTAACCGAACGTACTTAAAATAACATAACCAGAATAACTTATTGCACGCATTATAGTATTAAAAGTCTATGCAATGGACACAATTATTTTAATGCCTTAGGTATAAATAACTCAGAGCATACTGCCTAACCCCTTAACCAATCGCTCTTCCTTTTTAGATATTTTGTTGTAGTATTTCTTTGCTGCTTCAAGAACTTCTTGGGATTTCAAATTGAACGGATTCATCACCAGATCAATAGCCAGCCGTAATCTAGTGCTATCATTTACCTAGGAGAAAAAACAAAAGAATTCAGACGCATAGGTTAGATTAAAATTTTGAGATAATATATGAAACCATGAAACGAATTTTATTTTATAACTACCTTAATATTGTAGTTACTCCTCCATTGGCACTCCCTCATCCAGGTTGTCACCCAAACTCCACAATCATTCCTTGTATCTGTAAAAAAAGTTTATTGAAGTCTATAACCAACTTAATTCCTAAGGGAAAAAAATCATAGCAGACGAAATGGTACTGTTAAAAAATATTAACTTCTGTAACCAAGGCTGGCCGGAAAAGCAATGTATAGCACTATTACAACATCAATAAATATGTTAGCGGTCTCTTTTACTTGTGCATAAGGAAAATGTATTCATCACACGTTAGCAAATTCATTGATGCATCTCAGTAATTGAGAACTCAACAATCAATAATAACTTGTAAGGTTTCTTACGAGTCATCGTTCTGCTCGCCAATTTCTGCAGGGTGTATTATAGGATACTCTGAAATTACTGGTCTGTGTGTTGTTTGGTTAGCATAGAAGGTGGAGTCATCAAGCATCTCCTCAATAAACAGTGCTTGTAATCAAAGTAAAATTTAATTCAGGTGTCAACTCTGGTGTCTGTTTAAGCAATTTAGAATCTATTTTCCACCTATTAGAAATTTTGCAACACTACCATTAGCTTCGCACAACGACGGCGTCTGGTTCTGCTTGAGACGCATGGTTTAGAATCCAGTAATATTAGGTGTCTTTTTTCTATATCAATTACAACCAGGTACCAGTGCATGTTATCCTCATTCATTGGAACAAAAATCTATCAAAAATATACACAAATAAGTTATATTGGAATAAGCGTTTTTTATTTACATTATCATATATTACGACAATTAAATTATAAAGTTACCTTGCATAACGACTCAAACTCTCCCATGTATTCCTCAGCGTAATAGCGTTTCAAAGTCTTTGGGAGTGAGTCCAATTAAGGGCCAAATTGCTGAAATTTGATTTTTCATAAACATGTATAAGATCAACGGAAACCAGGAGATGGAGATCCTCTTAATGGTTTTCACTCACCGAAAATGTAGTGGGTAAAAACCACAAGCAGGGAAAACCGGTGTCCTTGCGTGCATCACACATGAGCATGCTTGATGTCAGGTTTATGATCTGCTTCAGCGTTCGTTGATTGACGGCCAATAAGAAAAAATATAAACATATATTCCCTTGTTAAAATTATTTTATATGCAAGGAGTTTCATTTATGAAATTAACGAAGGCTAAAGACTGAAAAATCCATACCTCGTCCACCAATGGTTTGTTCGGCAGTAGAGTATACATGACTCTCCTATTAGCGTGCCACAAGTTTGTCTGTGAAATTATCTCCAAATTCAGTTCTTCATCCTCCATATCTGAACCAAAGACGTAGGTTACGACTGAAACTTCGTCCTTACACAGTGCCATATCAGCTGGGGGACGGAACAGAACAGGCTTCCACTGATACAACGAAAACTAAGCCGTTATATATTAATAGTAAACCAGCACAACAAATCTGTAAAACTTACTTAACATGATATAACCCACCGCAGGTATCTTTGCGGTTTCATTCGCTAGTGGCAATTTTCTGTCAGCCGTGTTGAAGTAGCTAACATATACAGCCTTGTCTAAGCTACTCGTTATAACTGGTTCTGTAGCTGTCTTCTTTCCAGTACCATCATCGCTGAACAAACTTCGGTGAATAACATAATCATCTGGCGGTGTCTGTTCACACTTCGGAGACATTGAACAACACTTTGTAGCCATATGCGATTTTGAATCCGCAGCTTGATGAATGCTTGACATGTTGGATCTAATCTTCTTGGAGGAATCCAGATTCCTCTCAAGACTACCGGACGGCATGCTGAATCCGCTCATGATCACAGGCATTAATGTGGGGTTGAAGTTATCGGCCGGCCCATTCCGAAGATTGATTGTTTGTGGCATTGTTCCAAACACAGGATAACACGTCTTGGTCTGGGAAGCAATCAGGTTTGTAAGTGTATTCATCATCGTCGACATTTGCGTTACCACTTCTTTTAGGGAAGGTTCTACGACTGTAGTTTTACCGAAGTCGTCGCCTATCTCTTTGCTGGCTCCACCGTTAAAATTTACATGTAGTCGCTGGTCATGCATGGTGCTTCCTCGGAGACTATGAAAAACAAAACTTAAAAATATGAATACTTTATATTCGGAATCGTTATAAAAGGACTTGACTAGTTTCTGGAAATGTAATTTAATTCTAACCTTGATGACAGTTCTATCACTTCCTTGTCGACAACTTTTCTCGAGATTTTTCTACTTTGTTCCTTTTTGGCTTCGTCGTCTCCCTTTTCTATTTTTTGTGTTGAGCGTTGCTTTCCTCTGGCAGCCATTGGGTGTTTTAGCTGTTTAATTTTTTTATTTTAAAAAAAATGAAAAGTACTACAACATGTTCAGTTAATGAATTGCACTCCACTAGCAAGCACAATTTCTTAAAAGAATAACAAACATGGTAGGTTGTCCCTTCTATTCAAAGGAGTTTTGACAATTGAGTGATATTTGGATTTTGGCCTTTTAATATAATATATCAGGCAGTTTACGTTTCCATTTTATATTCCTAAATTTTTGAATAAAATAAAATTTACAAAAACATCTTTTTTCTGATTGGTAAAAGATAAGGCTACAACCAATTTTTTTTTAAATTATTTTCGTTTGGTCGAGGTATCAATCCTTTAAATATATTTGAAGTTATTCAGCTCAATACATTTGTTTAATTTTCTTTTCTGTAGTCAAAGCTATTAAACATTTTCTGGTAACCGTCTATTTTTTTTCTTTTTCCAATCGGTGACTGGAAGATTTGTTTTAATTTTCGTAATGAATGCTTGTCTCCATTAAGTTGCTCATAAAGTAATTAGCTCATATAACAGAATTTTGTTTGTTGTTATCTCTTGTTGTTTCACACACTCGGTCAAAGATCTAGTCCGCAACAGAGTTTAATGCGACGGCTAAACACTCGAAAAGGTTAGCATGAAAATAATACACGTATTTGCTGCTAGCTCGAGAAAAGGGGAATTTTTATTCCATTTCCTATGAGTTATATTCCTTTTCATTAACTATGTGTATACCATTACCTGTCTCCAACACAGATCTTTGATTTTTCCTTTGTCATGGTCACTCATCATCTAACTTATGGTGCACCCTAATTTATTGCCTAATGACTTTTTTGCTTTCCACCTTTAGGCCCGTTGCCTATCACTTATAGGAGACTGAACTTCCCACCCCTCATCGCAAAGCACTTCCTTCCCCGAAAGATAATAACGAAACTTAAAACTAACTATTAGTAATGTGTTTGGAACTTTTTTATTAGTATCATAACATTGGATTTATTCACTCTAAGACTGGAACCATTAAGTGTGTGTTTGGACCCTAAACCGTACACACTGGACCGTGCAAATTGAACCAGAACCCGACAAACAATAAATAATATACACGAAGACGTTCCCTAAAAGACCTATCGATCAAACCGCGAATCCTAAACCGAACACATTGAACGGGAAACCGCCAAATGAAAAACCAGAGGCACAGAACCATTCACTAAAAGACCAATCGAAGAAACCACGAACCCTAAACCATACACGTTGAAGGAGAAACCGCCATACAATAAACCATTAGCACGGAACCGTTCACTCTAAGGCCTATTCACTATAACCGTATACACTGCACCGTGCGAATTGACCCGGAAACCATCAAACCATAAACAAGATACACGAAGCCGTTCACTAAAAGACCTAGCGATCAAACCGCAAACCCTAAACCGTTAACATTGAACCGGAAACCGCCAAACGAAAAACCAGGGGCACAGTACCATTCATGATAAGACCTACCGACGAAACCGCGAACCCTAAACCGTACACATCGAACGGGAAACCACCAAACAATAAACCATTAGCACGAAGACCATTCAGTCTGAGATCTAGTAACTAGACCGGACACATTGGACCGTGCGCATTGTACTGGAAACCGGCAAACAATAAACAATATACACGAAGCCGTTCACTAAAAGACCAATCGAAGAAACCGCGAACCCTAAACCGTACACGTTGAAGGAGAAACCGCCATACAATAAACCATTAGCACGGAACCGTTCACTCTAAGGCCTATTCACTATAACCGTATACACTGGACCGTGTGAATTGAACCGGAAACCGGCAAACCATAAACAAGATACACGAAGCCGTTCACTAAAAGACCTAGCAATCAAACCGCAAACCCTAAACCGTTAACATTGAACTGGAAACCGCCAAACGAAAAACCAGGGGCACAGTACCATTCATGATAAGACCTACCGACGAAACCGCGAACCCTAAACCGTACACATCGAACGGGAAACCACCAAACAATAAACCATTAGCACGAAGACCATTCAGTCTGAGATCTAGTAACTAGACCGGACACATTGGACCGTGCGCATTGTACTGGAAACCGGCAAACAATAAACAATATACACGAAGCCGTTCACTAAAAGACCAATCGAAGAAACCGCGAACCCTAAACCGTACACGTTGAAGGAGAAACCGCCATACAATAAACCATTAGCACGGAACCATTCACTCTAAGGCCTATTCACTATAACCGTATACACTGGACCGTGCGAATTGACCCGGAAACCGTCAAACCATAAACAAGATACACGAAGCCGTTCACTAAAAGACCTAGCGATCAAACCGCAAACCCTAAACCGTTAACATTGAACCGGAAACCGCCAAACGAAAAACCAGGGGCACAGTACCATTCATGATAAGACCTACCGACGAAACCGCGAACCCTAAACCGTACACATCGAACGGGAAACCACCAAACAATAAACCATTAGCACGAAGACCATTCAGTCTGAGATCTAGTAACTAGACCGGACACATTGGACCGTGCGCATTGTACTGGAAACCGGCAAACAATAAACAATATACACGAAGCCGTTCACTAAAAGACCAATCGAAGAAACCGCGAACCCTAAACCGTACACGTTGAAGGAGAAACCGCCATACAATAAACCATTAGCACGGAACCGTTCACTCTAAGGCCTATTCACTATAACCGTATACACTGGACCGTGTGAATTGAACCGGAAACCGGCAAACCATAAACAAGATACACGAAGCCGTTCACTAAAAGACCTAGCAATCAAACCGCAAACCCTAAACCGTTAACATTGAACTGGAAACCGCCAAACGAAAAACCAGGGGCACAGTACCATTCATGATAAGACCTACCGACGAAACCGCAAACCCTAAACCGTACACATCGAACGGGAAACCACCAAACAATAAACCATTAGCACGAAGACCATTCAGTCTGAGATCTAGTAACTAGACCGGACACATTGGACCGTGCGCATTGTACTGGAAACCGGCAAACAATAAACAATATACACGAAGCTGTTCACTAAAAGACCAATCGAAGAAACCGCGAACCCTAAACCGTACACGTTGAAGGAGAAACCGCCATACAATAAACCATTAGCACGGAACCGTTCACTCTAAGGCCTATTCACTATAACCGTACACACTGGACCGTGCGAATTGAACCGAAAACCGGCAAACCATAAACAAGATACATTGCGGTCAGTAAATCAGGATAGATCATGCTTTTAGAACCAATTATACTTGCATTGCACTAAATTCAGAAGACTAATTCCTTGAAATGGTCATTCATCGCAAAGTGGTTAAGAGGAGTTTTACGCATCACACCTGTGTTAACGAGTAGAGATTTTTATTGAAAACACCATTCGTGGACGCGATGTCAATGGATTCGCTGCTTTCATGGAGGCTCCGCTGTTTTATAAATTTTTTTTTTTTAGACAAGAAGTCCGAGATCATCATTAATTTACCCAGTTCATGACACGAAAATTAGATGTTTATATTCAAAAAAATTACCTCAACAAAAGTGTTGTCTTTACCCTTCCGGTTCCTCATACCCGTCGCCGTAAACTTCCTTGTTCCACCCTTTTTAAAAGGCTGCCCAAACAGAGGAACATTCACATAGTTTAATGGCTTTTAAAGGGACACACACCGAACAAGATTTTCACAGCAGGAGCCTATTTCGAATAAACAGATCGTACCTTGGTATTAGGTCCTGAGTGGTGTTCGGACTTAATTGAGAACGACCTTGAAGAATTAGCAAACCTTTCTGGACTAAAACCTGAGTCATTGGCTGATGCATTGCCGTATGATCGATCGCGAGGGTTACCTTCCACACTATGCTGCATCAGATCTGGACAGCGCTTGTAGTAATGACCGTACTTGTGGCAATTAGAGCATGCTCTCTTCTTCCTCCAAGAAGACCTCTTGGAAGGGGCTCCTTTGCTTTTGACAACGAATGGATCGTTGATGCCTTCCACGTTAACATTAGGAGTTGACTTGCCTTGTTTGCGTGACTGCAGGCGGATAACTAAATTGACAAGTTCAGACTGGACTTCATCAAAGTCTGCAAGATCCTTGCAAGCAATATCACACAGCTTGTTGCAATTCGATGCCAACGCTCCAACTCGAAACTTTAAGACCCTTTCGATGTCATCATTCACAGGCATATCTGTGCTAATAAATTCGTTCTTTGCATTCTTTGTCCACCTTTTGTATATCAACGAATCTGGAAACTCAAGTATGTTTTCGAACTTCATGGCACAGAAGATATGACTACAGGGAATACCACATGATTCAAACAGCTTGCACGAGCACGAGAACAGATTCTTACCTCTATCGACTTCCACCCGGCGATCTTTAGCCGGGTCTCCCAGAGCAGTCACACTGAACTCTACCTTGTCCAAGGTTGTGCTTAGTACCGTTATATTCAAAGCCCCTGCCCTCTGAATCTCATTACGAATTTTCTTGAAAATGTTTCGCGTGAAATAACATGATGCAGATCTTTCATATACCTCCAATAAGGTAATCATCACAGGCTCTGAGCACTGAGACTTAAAGTCAGCTATTAATTCATTGTTTCTATACTCCTTTAAGGCCCTATCCAGGTTATGCATGAAGTCAATGAGGGTGTTCTTGCGATTAACATAAAATCTGATGAGAGAATTTATACCTTCACACTGTGATGTCGTCATTATGTAACCGAAAAACTTATCCCGGAGGAAACAATGGGACCACATCTCACGAGTTTCGTACGTCTTCTCCATCCAGGTACTGCCAACAAGGTTGTGCTTATCCAAAATGGCTGTCCATCTCCGATCAAAGTCTCTCTGGTCGTTGTTGTCGTATATAAGACCCTTAAAATCGCGCAGGAAATTAGGATTCTTTATATTTTCACATGCATTTCTCTGCAGATGCCAGCCGCATAACCGATGGGTCGCATCAGGCAGAACATTCTTGATTGCATCTCGCATGGCAAGGTCTCCGTCAGTTATTACTGCTTTTGGACTTTTCCCACCCATCGCTTCAACAAAGGTTTCCAACAACCACTTATACGTCTCTGTGGTTTCGTCGGATAGTAGGCCGGAGCCGAAGATAACAGTCTGCCCGTGATGATTGCATCCAGAGAAAATGACCAAAGGCTTGTTGTATTTATTCTTCTTGTAGGTTGAATCAAAGGGAACAATATCTCCAAAGCAGTGATAGTCGATAATTGACTGCCCATCTGCCCAAAAAATATGCTCCAGCCTTTCGTCACTAGTGAACGTATACTTTCCACAGAACAGTGGATCGTTGTTTGACTTGCCAATCAAATAGTTTATTGCCGCATTGGCATCCCCGTTTTTAACTTTTACCCGACGATAGCGATCGATGTGGTTGTACAAATCTTTCCGTGTGAAGCCAGCATGACGATATCCACCCTTCTGGAATGCAATATACCCCATAATATGGCAGCTCTTGACACCAAAATTATGAAGATTTTCCACTTGGACTCTATCAGTCACAGTGAGACGACGATTGGCCGGTACCAGATGCGCAAATTGGGGTGGCGTCAGATCGTGGTTGTGAGATTCCACAAAACATGATACCTTCCATCTACCGCAGCCGTAGTCAAGCTTTATCCTAAGCCGAGCTGGACACTTGGTTCGCGTTAGTGACCTTGCCTCCCTTGATCTATCATCCAAATCAAGATACCTCATATTTCTCCAGCCCTCTTTGTTGCAAACAAGTTGCCTGCTAATGATTCTACTTTGATTATCCCTAACCACGTCGTCCTTCCTCATTACAAATCCATGCCAACAAGAATAAGCGTTATAAAATTGGCAAGCCTCATCCTCCGTCCTAAACTCCAGGTTCCAAATATCCTCTACCATTAAATCCGCTATTCTTTTTACACCACAAACTTCTTCACTCTTGCTAGTGGAATCCAGAGAATCCACATCGTCGTCATCAGCATCATCTTCTGCATTCGGTTGATAATCGAAATCAACACCCAAATCATTATCAGAATCATTATTAACATCATCCTCCTTTATGGATATAATTTAACCCCTGCCATAATTTTACCCAAAAATGTCAATTAACAGAGCCAATGGCAGCAACGAAGGAAAGCTAAACTAAGCTGCATGTAAAATTAAATGAACCAAATCCAATTAAACTAACCCAATTGTTTTGGACCCCAGTATTAGGTTTTAATTTCAATTCCCCAAACCTAGCCACAGCTTAGAACTGGACAATGTTGCTTTATTTGCAAAATCCAGAATAGCAACCCAACACCGTAAACAGAGAACCGTTGAAAAGGCATAGACTATCATCAAAATTAAACTAATATGGATTAACAAAAAAACTTAATCGGACATACCTTAATGAGAACCAGAGGTTGAGCTTCAACGGATAAAAATTGCACTGTCGGAGTCGGAGGGAGGTGACCTTTACCTAATCCGACGCACCTAATTCGAAGGCAGCCGAAAAATGAATGTTGTTAAACCAGCTTCCAGCAGCCACAGCTTCGGATCTAGCAGAAGTTCTGCTACAAAATTCTGCTCAGTTTAGCGTTCGCCATCTCCTCAGTTGACGTCAATGCCTAGCCGACGGAACCAGAGTACCAGTTCCAGCTCCTGTTACTCGAAGGAGATCAATATTGCTAAATGGACGCTGGGTGGATTCCTCTCTGGTGTAACACTCAACGAAAGCGAAAAAACCAAACAGGGTTGAATAGTGGGTACTAGTATAAAAAATTTCACTGTTGGAGGCTGTGTTTTTCAAGTTCTGAGAGATGCATGTTGAATTTTAGGAAGAGATGGAGGGTACTTTTTAAAATGAAAAATAAGTGATATAGTAGAAATTATAATTGCAAATGTTCCCCAATACACTATACAATATGTATATACTCTAATTAATGTAGTATCTATTATGGTATATGTTCATTAAAAGCTTTTGCTATAATCAATGAATGCATTAATGCAAGGTTGAAAATTTTTTTGATCAATGGCTGAGATGAAGACACGTGTGCAAGGATAAATTACCCACAAAATTGCCATGTGTTTGGAAGAAAACACCATTATTGAATTATTATTTAACGCCACAAAACAAATTCAAACTAGGGATAATTTTGACTAACGTTGTCCCTTGCCAATTAAAATTCACAAATGTAAATTTCCCAACAAATTTGTCGGTCAGAAAAAAGCTTGACATTAAAAAGGAAAAAAGAAAAGGTAGGTACCAAAATTTATAATACGAGGACACGTATGCATGTTAAAGTTAAAATATCTAAAACAACAAAGATTACGCACTTAGCAGAGTTGCATTTGAGGAACAAGAAGAGCAGACACAAATTGAGATTGAAGCAGAAAGATAGATATGTCGAGTGGTAGATCAATTGGGGCTGCCTTGGACTTCTCTCATGGAAGCAAACTTGCTCTGAAATGGGCTATTGAGAATCTCATCCGAAACGAAGACACCCTTTATGTGATCCACATCAAGCCCCCTCAATCTAGTGAATCTAGGAATATTCTGTGGTCTACAACTGGTTCTCGTAAGTTCCTTGATACTTGACAATACATCTCATGTTTTATTTGGAATGGATTCTGATTATGGTGTTGGAATTTGGGGCTTGAAGCTCTTATCCCTTTGATGGAGTTTCGTGAGCAGGAGGTCATGAACAACTATGAGGTCCAAACTGATCCTGAGGTCTTGGACATGCTTGACACTGCTACTAGGCAGAAACAGGTTCTTTAATCTCTCGGATTAGCTAGGTTTTTGTTCTATAGTTTGATTTGGTTGTTAAAGGTTAGTGTTATTACTTTGTAGGTGACGGTGGTAGCAAAGATATATTGGGGTGATCCAAGAGATAAAGTTTGTGAAGCTGTTGAGGACTTAAAGCTTGACTCTTTGGTAATGGGTAGCAGAGGCTTGGGTGCCATTCAAAGGTACTAACTTTACTATTTATTGAAAACCTTCATGCTTAACACTGTTTTGTTTTCAATGAGAATAAGTTACTGGTAAATATGTTGATTGCAGGGTATTGCTGGGGAGTGTTACAAATTATGTAACTACAAATGCAACTTGTCCTGTAACAATTGTCAAAGACTCTGCCCCTTCTACCGCTTGATCATGCTGTTGTCCTCTGTTGATAGTGTTTTTAGTTTCTATAAATAAATAAGCTTTGTGCTGAACTGCAATACATGATTCAGTGTCTTGTTGGAACCAGAATTTTGTTGCTAGAATGATGTGCAATGTCTTTAGTTTATTATTATAAAGTGACTACTATTCACATGAATTTGTTTACGATCTAAAGTTCTCAATTATCTCCTTATTAAAGTTATTATAACTTTTTGGTTTTAGGACATTCTCTTGTCTTGTTTATACATCAATGCTTGTCAATGAATCCATCCAAAAAGAGAACTGAATTTTTCTCTTCCTCAAGCAACCCTACATATTACTAGTTACTACTTACTACACTCTTTCAATAGGCTTCATATTAACCCTGTGTATCCAATGCTTTTTCAAATGTCTCAGCTCATAAGCTATTCCTTTTGCTTAAATCCATTGCCTTGTCTTTTTCATGAGCTACTAACAAACTTAATTCTGATATGCGAACCTTTAGCACTCACTATCCACGCTGACCCTGGGTTCATCATATATACAATACAGTAACTTTTTTGTTGATAACATTTTTCTATTCCTTTGACTCATAGTCATAGATAATTCAATGTTACAAGCTTGTGACGATGATGGCTTTGTTTACACATTTCATATGGAATTACGTTTAGGGATGCTTATGACAAAACTGGGATTACCAACTTTATATTGCAGAAGATCAGTAAGAGCATCACATCACAGAGAATAGCATGTGATTTTATTATAGTTGTAAAATCTTAACGGCCCTACAAACAACAAGTCGTTGTAGTATAGTGGTGAGTATTCCCGCCTGTCACGCGGGTGACCCGGGTTCGATCCCCGGCAACGGCGAATTGATTTTCACTTTTTGATGCTTACCGATTTGGCTAATGAAACAAGCTAACATGGGTTCTAAACTTAAGCTTCCACGCCACCCTCCTTTGCATACACACACAATGGTTGCTTGCAAGTAACGAAAGATCCCACAAGCATTAATTACATTACCTAATAACATCATGCATTTTACAAAAGCATCAAGCTTAGTATCATGTTTTTGGGTTCTTCTCTTTGTTCCTCCAACGCAGTGGCGCAGGAAATGTCAGCTTCCACGACCAGCATTCACATTATGGCCTTAGATGGCATCGTGAACGTGAATTCCCTCTTCACCTTAGCGCTTTTCGTTGGCCTCACAATCACCAGCCCTGACACTGCCCTTGTTGGTGGTAGTGGCGGCATAGACACCGCCTGCGCTGCCGGGCCCTCGGTGGCAGAAGGCCTCATATCAAGCCACGTGCACTCCTTCAGCTGCTTCCTCTTCTCCAGCCTCATAGCGTTGGCCCTCAAAAACATCATCAACATAAGAAAAACCGTTGAAGATGGGGATAACATTGATGCTCTTGGTGGTGGTAGTAATAGCAAGGTGGCGCACTTTGCAGCTAGCTTCATCGGGGAGGTTAACGCGGTGTCATTGAGGGTGGGGACACTTGTTTCGGCTTTCGGGTCGGTATTCGGGTGCGGGTTCTTGGTGATGGCTCTGGTGGATTTGGTGCAGATCAAGTTGGGGACTTTTGGTTGTGGAAGTAGCCGTTACAGTATTGCTGCTGTGGCACCTTTGCTTGTTCTTGTTCCCACTGCGCTTCTCATCTATGTTTCTCTCGTGCTCTATGCCTTCACTCGTTAGTTAAGCTTATTATTTATTGAAGGAACATTGTTTTGAATTTTGAATAATATATGAGTCAAACAAAGGCTGAAAGAAGAGACCTGGTAATGGTATAGCACTCAAATTTAATAAACTATGGTTTTGTTTTTTTAATATTATAATGTGCAATTACTTACTCCTATGGTGTTTCAACATGTGAAATTTATGCAAATCTTGCCGACCACTGAGTCTACTAGAGAGGTTATTCCTCTGTTCTCATCTCCACCTTTCCCAGAAGTCACATTCACAGATTCACCACTTCTAACACAAAATTCTTCTTTCCTTATCCAATTAGCAACTTATGTTTTCCACCTCTCCGAACCAACACTTGCTTATTACCCTTGCCAGTCAACAAGATTTTTCATCAAACTCCATTATTCCTGCCTTCAAGATGTTCTCTAAATTATCAATTGACAGTATAAAGATAGTGAAAAAAAATAAAATAAAAGAAGAGGGAGATGGACTTTGGGCATATTGAAATAGGAAAAATTACACATTGCTTAAAAGTTTAATATCTATCATGCTGTTCAGCAAATACTAAAAATTTATTTTTCTTTGATAACAAATTGCACATTGCTGATATGGAGTTATGGACGATGAAACTGAAAAAGAGCATCAACATCTTTCAAACCGATCTAAGTTCAATCCACCTCAACACTATATACAAAGACTAATCAGTAAATGTAAACCCTCAACCTACAAAATGAAGCTCAAACAAGAAGCACCATCCATAACAGCCTTGGCCCTCAACTCCTACCCTGGTTGTTCCACAACTCAGCTCTTTCCAGAATGCTTCATAAGGCCTGGAGCTCCTATCAAAAAGGAAAGGGGTTTAATAGGATACTAAAATCACCAAAGGCATTGGCATGCAAAACCAATCCGCAATAGCTATTGAGAAACCTCTAAATCAAGTTCGTTAACGATAGACTTTGAACATAAATGTGTTCACGGGTACCAAGAGGAAAAAAGTATATGTGAATGCAAGCTTATGAACATAAGATGACAGAGTGAGAAGGAAGCAACTACCTCAACGTACACCAAATATCTCTTGTGGTGGATCATATATACTTGAATCAGGAAAAATCTCCTCAAAATCTTGT
Source organism: Arachis hypogaea (assembly GCF_003086295.3). Lineage (NCBI taxonomy): Eukaryota > Viridiplantae > Streptophyta > Magnoliopsida > Fabales > Fabaceae > Arachis > Arachis hypogaea. Next base: position 3,239,078 of record NC_092038.1, on the reverse strand, counting down.
TTCACTTTGTTTCTCAGAAGTGGATGAGGCAAGAGCCCTTTCAACAGAATCCTGAATGGTAGCTCCTCTGGTGGATCTGGAGAATTCTTCATGTCCTCATACACATTCATCGCATCTGCAGGAGATCCATACTTCAAGAAGCCTCTTATAACCTCAGTATAGGTCTGAGAATCAGGGTAGAGATTCTCCTTTTTCATGCTTTCCCACATTTCCATTACTTCATCCATCTTTTTAGCCCTTGCCAGTGCAATAATCAAGTCCTTATACAAGTATTTATCCGGAATGTACCAATCTTGCTTTTGCATCACCTTAAAAACCTGAAAATTCGCTAACATACTTGTAAGACCAACAGAGCAAACACCACCTACAAGTATCAATATAGAAATAAATTTCAGCAAAAACGGCATGCCCCCAAATCCAATAACTGTATCAATACTCTCTTGATATTAACTTTGATTTACTATTCAGCTTAAAATGTCATTAGAGGCACTATTAGTGAGAGATGATTAAACTAAATAGTATCCTTCAACCAAACCTTAGAACAAAGCATGTTAGTACTTAGTAGCAATATCTCTAACAGACATTCTAACAAACAGGTTACGGGCAACCAACAAAACAATGAAAGAGTTAATAGAAGAGAAGATAGAGAATGAGAAAGAAACCGTGAGGGCGAGAGAAACTTCTTCCTGGCGCTCAAGCTCAGTGAGAACAGCGATCAAGTCGAGCTTCAAGAGCCTCAAGACATGGTTTTTGATGAACTTGTGAAGTTTGTCGTGATCATCCTTGAAGCGCTTCAAACCTTGAATGACAAAGAGCGCCTCTTTGCCAATGAGCTTCTTTCCTCTCCAAAGTGGGCCTCTGGGCCTTCCGTCGTGGTAGTGCCGGAAACAGGACACCGTTTTGGCAGAGTCAAAGACTCTCAGTAATGGTGGCAACAACAATGAAGAAGAGTGGTGGGTGATGGTGTTGGGTGTTGTGGTGAAGTGTTGAAGGAATACCGAAGCCAAACGAGCCCGTCTCAATATTGTAAAGCAACGACGAGACGCCATGATCAGTATCACGCTTCACTTCATCGTCATGAATTATAGTTATTATTTATTAGAACCCGTAATCGACCTAGATATATAACCAAGGTTCAGAAAACCGAACCGATCATCAAACCGCTCTAGTTATTGGTTCACTAATTCATTAGTTTAACCGGTTCAACCAGAAAAACCGTTTTATAATAAACACCTTATTCTATAAAAATTCAATGAATAAAGCAACTTGTTCTAAACACTCTTCTACTGCTTTTTTTTACTTCAAAAGGGGATCATAAACAACTAGTTCTATGAATAAACAAACTACAATGATATGCAATGCCAAAAATAGGCCAATGATAAAATAATAAAGGGTTTCTCTCTTCAATTCTATGTTCAAGCTTGTAGCATACCCCGTTAAAATAGTCTTCTTTCTTAATTCTTATATACCTCAAAGAATTTCCTACAAAATGAAAATTGAACACAACACACAGCTTTAAAACAAAAACAAAACAACACTCAAAAATCAATCACCTCTTCTAAACTCAGCCTTAAAACAAAACAGAACAACATTCAGAGTATGAGCATTAATCACAAAAAATTGATTTCTGAAACAACAAAAACAGCAGAACAACATTCAGAGTTTGAGCATTGATCACAAAATATTGATTTATGAAAGAAAACAAAAACAGAAGAACAACATTCAGAGTTTGAGCATTGATAACAAAAAATTGATTTCTGAAACAAAACAAACACTGCAATACCAACAGAACAGCATTTAGAGTTTGAGCATTGATCACAAAAAATTAATTTCTGAAACAAAACAAACAATCAACAAAACAATGAAAAGAGAATTTTTTTCCCCTTCAAAAGAAGAAAACAATGAAAACATGAGGCATATAATAAATCAATGATCACCAATATCCAACAAGAATCTCAAAGACAACAATAAATACACAACAACAATTTAGCAAATAAACATGAACAAGACCTAAATAGAAAATCCAACAAATTAAATCACAGAAACCTAACAATTTAGCAAATTAAAACAACAGCAGCCCAACAATTTAGCAAATTATCAACTTAACAAGTTCAAGAACAGAAAATCACAACAAAAAATAAAATAAAATAAAAATAACAGAAACACAACAAAACAACAACACAAGAACAATTAGCAAATTAACAAGTTCACATTAACAGTAAGAATTTACCAGAAGAACACAAATGCAAGTGGATTCATCATGCTAATATGTTTTCTACAAATATGCTATTTGTGCAGCTAAAATTTCCTAATTACTAAGATCCAATTATTCTAATTTCACATGCAATCAACTTACTAAGTTTCTAAAAGCTAGAAATGATAAAACCAACCCGAAATATGGTTAAAGCATTTCATCAAACATGTTGAGTGCGGTAAACTTGAAACGAAATAAGAGAATTCAAAGCTTAGTATCAATGTGATAGAGAAGAGAACATAACTATTGTATACTTTAATTCAGTCTATGAAAAAAATCCAAACCACTGCCAAATCAAATAGTTACTTATTGTAATAGAAATTAGAAGTTGCAGAGTTTGAAGCAGAGTATTGGTGTTGTGTGAGTGTATTGTCTGGTGATAGGTTTGGGGAACTCACGGCGGCGACAAAAGAGAGCAGTTCGACGGCTAGGTGGAGCGCGCTGGTCGCAGAGTTTGAAGCAGGGCAACGTGGCTTCCAGACGAACGCGAACCCGAACGGTGAACGGCGAGGTGAACGCCGAGCAAACTTGAACGGGGAAGAACGCGAACGAAGACGACGGCTGAACGAAGACGCGAACGTTAACGGCAACCAACGGCGGCGGAAGTGCGGCTGAGCAAACAAAGACGACGGACGCCGAGCTCGAGGAAGCAGCTGCGATCGGTGACAGCGAACGGGGGTTGAAGAGTTGGATCACGAGGGAAGCTAGATAGACGGACGGATGGACGGCGGCAGGATGCCACTCCTTGCGGCGGCGGTGGTGTAGGCTTACAGAGCTAGGGTTTTTTGGCTGAGTTTCTGTGAATGAAAGAGAGGGAGGGAGAAAGGGAGAAAGAAACGCAGGAGGTTCAAACCAAGAGTGAAAGTAAGCAAATTTGGCAAAAACGACGCCGTTTCTTTTAAACCGGTCGGTTCCCTGTCCGATTCCACCGGCCAGTTCAACGGTTCTTCTCTAATTTTTAGAAAAACGGTTTTAAGAGACAAACCGAAGCGTAATTACTGCAATTCACGATAAACCGATCGAACATCGATCCCGATTTTCAGAACATTGTTAATATAACTGGATCACTCGTCTAACCGCATAAATTATTAGTTGAACTAATTAATCCGATCATAATAAAATATAACATTATAAAAAATATATTTAAAATTCAAAATTAAAAGCACAAACATATTAATAATAATCGAATATTAGTTCTTAAACATAATTAATATCCTAAAATTTAAAAGTATGAATAAAAAATATATTAATTATTAGTATAAAATATTTTTTTAATTTAAATAGAAAGAACAAAACATAATACAATAAATAAATCAAGTCCAAAAAATAATCTTAAAATTAATATTTATATTTTTATTGAACAAATTTTTTTATGACTGAAATAAATTAAACAAAGAAACAAAACAAACAAAACAAGAAACTGCTTAAATAGAGGGGCAATCCCGTTTAAGACTACCCTTAAACTCTTCCCAAGGTGAAAGAAGCTCCACATGTGAAAGTTGTAACTTCATCGCCATCTTTGCCATAGTATCTGCCACCGTGTTTGCATCTCTCATAATCAAACGAAAGTCAACACGCCAATTCCAATGCATGATATCTCTTATTTTGAGCACCAATAGATCAATAAACCCAAAACCATCTTGAGTAACAAGATTAAATGCTTCCACACAATCCGTCTCACAAATAACATCTTGTTGACCCACATTCCAAACTAAGAGATATCCTCTCAAAATAGCAAACAATTCTCCTTGAAGAATACTATTACTCTCAATCATTCCCAAACACCCCATTTACCAACTCTCATTACAATCTCTAATAAGCAAAACCAACACTATCACCCGAACCAAAATAACTAGCATCACAATTAAAACTTGACTATATTACCTTTATTTTGATTTACATCTATATCTTTCATAACATTATTATAAACTAATTAAAAACTAAATTCAACTAATTATACTAAACCAACACTAACTATGTAAGACTAAGAATCAACTCAATCAATACTAAGAATCAAATCTATTCTTCCAGCAAAAAAAAAATCAGCTCATGATAATTTTCAGTAACAAATTCAATTGTGACCATTTCTAGCAACAAAAAATTTAGCTCCAAAGATAATTTACAACAACAAAAAATTTAGCCAAATGATTATTTCAGCAAGACTATAACAAATTCAAGATTCAGTGATTATCAGCAACAAATTCAACTTAGAGATAATATTCATCAACCAAAACATTAGCCAAGTGATATTTTCAGCAACAAATTCAACCAACAACAACAAATTCAGTAACAAATTCAACTTATCACAGAAAATTCAATAATTCCTAGTTCAGTCATAATTTACAGCAACATTTAGATCAACGACAAGACAAATGAATTGATTTTAGCAATTCAGCAACATCTCAACATACAGGGAGAAGGAAAGTCCGGAAAAGAGAAAACAGGGGACTCACCAATGATCCACGGTCCACGCGAAGACGACGAAAAGAAAACCAGAAGACGACGACCCCACGGAAAGCGACGAAGCAAGCCACGACCACACGAGTTGCCTCTGCCGCTGGCGACGAGGAGCCCAGGGACGAGACTCGAGTGAGATGACGAGGAAGGCCGCGTGACGACGAGACGTCGGCGAGACGAACCACGAGACGCCGGCGAGTGTGACTGAGACGAGACTGGAGTGAGATTGAGAGAGACTCAAAAAATGAAGGCGAGACAGAGACGTTCTGACAGATGAAAGAAAATGAAGGCGACACACACACACACACGAAAGCGGGAGAAATTGAGAGTGAGTGCCTGAGGGGTGGGTCTACTTTTTCTTGTCCTGGACATTTGGGCCAAGGCCCATAACAGCCAAGACCAAACCCAGAAATAACCATCCAACCTTGACCGAAAAAAAAAAATCTCACTGCTACATATTTAGTTATTTACAAGCCCATTACAAATTTAGCAATTAGGAGAGTCAGATTCTCTCAAATACTTAAATACCTCCCTTTTGTATATACATCTATTCTATTATATAAAGATCGAATATCTACATTTAATGATGGAGTTGACGTGGCATGCTCCAAAGAGTGTTTTTCAAATTAATTATTTTAATTCATTTAATATAATTTATTGCAATGACTTAATTATTTCACCTAATTGATTTGATTAAATATTTAAATATTAATATAATTTATTATAATTTATATTACTTAATTAATTACATTACATTAATTATAATTTGTTATATTAGTGAATTGGTTTTTTTCTTTATGAAATCTAAAATAAAATAAATAATTTATTATTTATTTTAATTAAATTTATTAAATTTAATTATATATTATATATGAATTAATGTTAATTTATAAATTATTTTATATTATAATATTCAATCAAATAAATTGTAAATTACTTTAAATTATATACGCACGGAAAAATGGATTTAAATGTGATTTATATAATATAGATAGTAGTTAATTAAGAACGGTGTATTTTTAAGTGTTTTGATATGACTTAATTATACCAGCTAATTGATTTGATTAGATATTTAAATATCAATGTAATTTATTATAGTATATAATACTTGATTAATTTTACTACATTAATTGTTATTCTTTATATTGGTTAATTAGTTTATTCATTTATAAAGTCTGAAATAAAATAAATAATTTGTTGTTTGTTCTAATTGAATTTATTAAATTTAATTATATTATATATAAATTAAAGATAATTTATAAATGACCTTATTTCTTTAGCCTTTTATATTTCGTGGATTGTTAAGTTTTAAGTTTTATATTTTCGTAAGCAAAAGTAATATAAGACAAAACTTTTTTCATTTTAAACGTAATTATTCTATGTATCATTAACTAATATCATTAGATTTGATTTATTAAAAATATAAAATAATTTTATATAACAAATTATTAATTAAACTCATTCTAAAATGTAAGCAAAATAAATTAATTTTCTAGGCGGCCTAATGTAGATCCATGATTTATACAATAATCAAATAAAGCATAGAACTTGTGAATTGTGATAAAAAGGGAATAAAAAAGTAGGGCTCACACCATGTTGGTTTGCTTGTCTCCATTGCATCTTAACAAAACATGGGCCTACGGAGACTAATCCCGATTTCAAGTTGGGCAGATAGAAAACCTATTCGGATCTCATACAATTAATTTCAACCCGCACCCAAAATCTTCTTTTAATCTTTTTGGGTCTTCTTTCTCCCAGCAAGCAAGCATATAAGCCAGCAATGGAGAACAGCGTATATGCTTTTAAATTTTTGTTTTTAAATTTTAGAGTGTGATACTACATGTCGTGGAAGCAAAATTATAAGTACTGTATCTTGTGTTTTAATACTTTTGATCATGTGGAATTACAAGTGAAATTATAGAAAACAGTAATAACAATTCCGACAAATGGCTGGCATTCTAGAAATTAAAATTTGAAGTAATAAAAAATATTATTATATATACGTGAATAAATTGTATCACCAGTTTTTTATTGTAAATTCTATGTTACTCAACAATTAATTAATCAATATATAATTTCAAGCTATATTTTTGTTATTATATAATATTTTTTATTATTTTATATTTGCAATAAATATTTTTTATATAGCTCATTGCTAAAATAAACAATTTTACTAATTAATTAGGTTTACAGTAGATTATAGTTATTTTTTTAAATCTAATGACACTTTTGGTTACTTTTCATTCGATAATTTTTCTGTCATGTATAATTATACAACTCATTTAAGCAATGATAATTGTACATAGGTACCAATATTTTACAGAACATTATGTATGGTACCAGACTCTTGATAAATCCAGATGTTCCTGAGGCTGTGATGCTTCGAAAAAGTATTGTACAAATATTGTGAATTATTTATGGTTGTGCATATTGACTGTATTTTTATGGTGTTGTAATTGATAAGTAGCGTGTACTATAGAGAGATCTCGCAGTACTTGTCTGTGTTTTCTGGCAAACCGGCGTATGTTAATGAAGATGAAGTTTTATATTCCACTGAGAGGAAGACAATAAAGGAGTTACGTGCGGCTGCGGATGTGAGTGCCTTATAGAAAACTACTTTTTTATGTTTGGTTCATTATTTGTTTTTTTGACTTTCAAACTGTTCCTATATAGGTTGGATTCTATGTTATTCTGGCCACTATTCTTGATGTTGAACATGTTCTAAGTTGGTGGTATAAATCTTGTGTTTGCAGCGTGAAGGAAGAAGCTAATGCGGATACATACTTCTGCGATGGCTGAAATAAGGACGTGAATAATGTTTTTAATAGGTACGACTCTAATTGGACTTATTTGTGCAATCTTTTCATAAAAAAGCAATATAGTTATGTAATTGATTATGTCTCTTTTTAATTTATTTAGCAATATCTAGCTTAATACCAACAATTAGTAGACAATAAGAGAATAATTTATTAAAAATAAAAACTCCTTTAATTGATGGAAATATTGTCTATCCATAAAAAAATTATCAAAATGAGATAGAGTGCATAGAAAAAATTCATATACCTACAATAATTTTATACCAAAATCTCCTTTGCTAGACTAAAATCTAAAAAACTGATAAGCCTAAAAAAATTATGTTTGAGCATTTAAATTGTGTTGAATATAATTTTTATGATTTTATTGTAACTTAAGGGTGACAGACCAAGTGTTAGTTGATGCTTTTGAATAAAAAAAGTAGGTATAAGTTGAATTTGTTGGTTTTAGATGGTACTGCTACAATAACTTTTGTTGTGTTCGATAAGGAGACCGCAGCTCTATTCGGACGAACCTGTACTGAGATGGTGAAAAAGTTGAATGTATGTGGTTTCTGCTGTTGAAACCATTTGAATGGTTGTGATGATTCAATGTCGGATGTGAATATAGAAGATAATTTTATACCATCCTCAGAAACTTTAGTATGTAAAAATTTTATCTGTATATTTATTTGCATCTTTGTGTACATCATGGACTAAATTGTATCGGTATGACAACTGAGTATTTAAAGAGAGTTCATTTAGAAAATGTGTGGGATATAGAAAATCCTATTTATCAATGTCAACACTGTAAAGCATGGATGTGGTCTGAAGAAAGGCTTGCTAAATTCAAATAGTCGCCCCAACCAAAGTTTTTATTATGTTGTATGGAAGGAAAGATCGAGCTTCCTCTACTTTCTGTGCCTCCTGATGAGCTCATTCAGCTTCATACTAGTGGAGATCAAAGAAGTATTCATTTCCTAAAAAATATAAGGGCATTTAATTCAATGTTTTGTTTTACATCAATGGCCGGAAAAATTGATCTTGGGATGAATAATGGGATTGCTCCTCCAATTTTTAAGCCTTAGGTCAAAACTACCATAGCATTGGTAGCTTACTTCCTCCGGATAGTCTGCAACCAACATTTGCCTAGCTATATATCTATGAACAAAAAATAAGATTGATAATCGGATAGGCACACTTCGGTAATTTTCATACAACCAATCAAACATTTTAGTTATTTTTTATATGTGAGAGAAAATAACAAAATTTATTTTTATTTTTTGCAGTTCCAATGAAGCTATAAATGAGCAGGATAAGAAAATTGTGGCAATATTAAAAAACATGCTAGAAAAATATAATAGTTTGGCAAAGAGTTTTCGCTAAGCGAGAGATAAGTACCAATAGAAAAATTGCACAAACATAAAGTTTAAGTTGATTAGTAAAAGGACTACAGATGGCAGGATATATAACTTGCCATCTGCATCTAAAGTGGCTGCATTGATTGTTGGCGATGTCGAACAACTAAGCAAAGATAGAGATATTATTATAAAGAGTCAAACTAAAAAGCTCCAACAGATTGATGTTTTTCACCTATTTTGTTTAGCCTTGCAATATCCATTGTTGTTTCTATATGGGGAGGATGGATTTCGTTTGGGTATTGCAACATCATATTCTATCTCCGCTAGGCCTACAAAAAAAAACAAAACAATCACTTTGCAACAATTCTTTACTTTTCAACTACGTACAGAAAAGGAGGGGTGAATCTCCGTTAATTCTAAGATCAAATAGATTATTCCAACAGTTTCTGGTAGATGCCTACATAATGGTAAAATCAGAGAGGTTAAAATCCGTTAGGTGTAAACAACCACAGTTGAGGGTTGACAAATACAAATATCTGCATGAAAGTCTTATAAACGGGAATGTAGATGCTGCAAGGCTTGGCAAAAGAATCATTCTTCCCGGTACTTTTACCAGTGGACCTAAGTACATGATGAATAATTATAAAGATGCATTTGTAATTTACAGATATGCAGGATATCCTAACTATTTTATCACTATGACCTGTAACCCTGAATAAGATGAGATAAAAAGAGAAGTGACTCCCATTGGATTAAAGGCAGAAGATCGCCCTGATATATTGTGTCGAGTTTTTAAGATCAAACTTGATGGTTTGATTGATGACCTAAAAGAGGAACAAATCTTTGGAAAAAATTTAGAATGTAAGTCTGTGTTTATGCAACACACTATTAAAATCTTATGCTGTAATATTTTGCTCATTTGTCTTTTTAATTTACATATGTTTGCACTATAGAGTTTCAAAAGAGAGGGTTTCCGCATGCACATATCCTTTTATTCATGAATAAAGAGTTCAAGCCACAAACACCAGATGACATAGACAAACATATAACAGCTGAGATTCCTGGTTAAAATGAAATGCCAAATCTACATGGAACTGTTCAAAATTACATGGTACATGGTCCATGTGGTCTGTACAATAAGAATTCACCTTGCATGAAGAATGGATCATGTTCAAAGTTTTATCTCAAAGAGTTTGGACAGCAAACACTCATTAATGAAGCCGGATTTTCCAAATATAGGCATACTGATAACGGTCGAACAGTGAAGAAAATGTAATGTGTACTAGACAATAAGTTCATTATTCCTTATAATCCAGAATTGTTGCCCAAGTTCGAGTGCCACATAAATGTGGAATACACATGCCAAACAAGTTCTATTAAGTATTTGTTTAAGTATGTACACAAGGACAATGACCGTGTAACAACTACCCTATACAACACTGGTGATTCGTCAGAAGCCACACAAGTTGTTGACGAAATTAGAAATTACTACGATTATAGGTACATTTCGGCATGTGAAGCAGTCTGGTTTATTTGGATATGAAATCTAAGAGAAAGAACCATTTGTGATTAGACTTCTATTCCATTTGGAGGATGAGTAACCTGTGATTCAATTCAACTAGGTATCCTTTAAAAATGGTACAATATTCAACCTTTTATTACAATAATTTAAAAAAATAAAAATAAATACATCTAAAAATTATGAATAAATTTAGTGTCTTTTTAAAATTAAATATACATTCAAAATATAAACTAAATAAAACTGAAATTTAAAATTTAAATTCAATACATATCTAAAAATTAAATTATTCAAAATTAAAAATTTTGATTTTAAAATTCTTAAATAAATCTTAAACTATCTAATTATTAACTAAATCCGCACAAAACACTAAAAAAAGCAGAGAAGTCATGTTTGCCCCACATCAAAAATCCCGAGCCGCATATCGAAAGACGTAAATCCAGAGAAGTCATCCTCTGCCGCCGTTCTTCCGTGCCACCTTCTTCTTCCGCGCTCATCTTCGACGTTGCCTTCCTCCTTCTTGGTGCTCAGTCACAATACCGCATTCCCCTTCGTCAACACTCATCTTCGTCGTCGCCTTTCTCCTCCTCGATCACCGTTGGTCCGCATCAACGTTGCGGTTCGTCCATGCCGAAAACTTACCTAAGGTTTGGATGGGTCTATGACACCATTGCTTTTTTTATTATTTTGTATAAATTTTTTATTTTTTGAAATAAAAAATCAAATAAAATGGCCCGAAGAGATTTTCATATATATTGCAATGTTAAATTATTTTTGCATGTGTGATTTCTATATTTTGGAAGTGTTTCAAAAATATTTTTTGTGTAACTTCATAATTTTAGATGTGTTATAATTATTTTTTAATGTTTAAATTTAAATTTTAGATTTATAATTTTGGATGTGTTTTGAAAATATTTTCTGTATAACTTCATAATTTTAGATGTGTTACAATTGTTTTTTAATGTTTAAATTTAAATTTTAGATTTATGATTTTGGATGTGTTTCAAAAATATTTTTTGTATAACTTAATAATTTTAGATGTGTTACAATTGAAAAAAAACTATAATTGAAAATATTTTAGTTTGTGTATATAATTATATTCGACCATTTATCACTAGAAAGTCGTAAAACATATCTTGCATTTTATCAAAAGTACAACAAGTAAGGGATTAATTTTTTTCTAAATACACTGACTTTGATTTTTCTTTCTGCAGATATAAATTGGAATATTGTAGCAGAATAGAAGAAAGAAGGAAATAATAACTAACTATAAAGTGGGTAGGAAGTTAGAGAAATTTTAATTTTTAAAATTTAAATTAATCTTAACTATAAATATGTATCCTAAAAAATAGGAATATGTTTTAATAAAAAATAATTAAATAATATTAAAGGCTGAACAAATACTGAATTTTATTGTACAAGTAGCATTTTTCTATAGTGAAACTTCTAATGTGAATGATATCGTCGAAAGAGCAATATCTTAAGTCCATGTTTTTGAGATGGATGACGGCGAACATGTCATATCCCTATGCTCGAAGTCTGACTTATGCTGAGTTTCTAACCAAGTTTGTTTAGAAGGACGCAGCTTTAAAATGGTTTTCTTGAAAGTAAGGCTTCACAATTGGAAGGTTGACTCATGTATCTGCAGGTAATGACGAGTTTATATTTAATTTTGATCTTGTTTATTTGATGATTTAAATTTAAAATCTTAACAGCATGTATCCCACGTCCATTTTATTCGATTTTTCTACACTAGAAAACAAATGTTCAAATAACTTTCGGCAGTTATAATTTATAGATTATACAATTTTAGAATTATTCTATATTTTTTAGAGAAATTAATCTTATACGGATGTGTAGCTACATAATAATTGAAATCGCATAGCCTAATCCATTTAGCAATTTAAAAGTGGGATTTTAACCAAGTTTTTTGCAGCAAATACCGAAGAATATTACCAACGACTTCTCTTGAATACTCAAAGAGGATGTATGAATTTTTGAGATATAAGGATAGTAGGAGGAACAATTTATGCTACGTATAGAGATGCATGCTTCGTCCTTGGACTCTTGCAAGATGACAGAGAATTCATGGATGCAATTAAGGAAGCATGCTCGTGAGTCTCAGGATCATATATTAGAAGGTTATTTGTCATTCTATTAACATCCAACAATATCTCAAGACCAGAACATGTCTGGGATAGATATTGGCATGAACTCTCAAATGATATTTTGTATCAATAGAGAACCGTGATGAACATGAGGGGTAAGTTTTTATAATTGCAATTATAAAATTTCTTCATTATTGATCATTTTTAGTTTGGTTGAATTTTTACAGTATCGTATAATATGCAGAGTTAACCATGTCAGATGATGAGATTAATTAGTTGTACTTAATGGATATAGACAAGATCTTACATTCCTATGGTAAAATCTTAAAAGACTATCTTCCTATGCCTTTAGCAACTGAAGTTGATAGTTCTTTGTTAACCAAAAGGGTTATCAAGGAAGAGCTAAACTTTAACAGGGATGATTTAAAGAAAAATGCCTCAGACATGTTAGCCATCGCAACACCTAAGCAGATGAAATTGTTACAACTGTGTATTATGATGAAGGAGTTTTTTCTTTGTGTATGGTCTGGGGGTACTGGAAAAATATTTCTCTAGAACTTTATGTCTGCTGAGATTCGCTCAAGGGGTGATATTGTGTTAAATATTGCTTTAAGTGGTATTGCATCTTTACTTCTTCCCAATGGAAGAACGGCACACTCAAGGTTCAAAATACCGCTGAATATAACTAAGGATTTTGTATGTAACATCAAACCTGGTTCCCCTCAAGTAATGCTGCTGTTGAAAGCCAAACTTATAATTTGGAATGAGACTCCAATGGTTATTAGGTACTGCTATAAAGCGCTTGATAAAATTTTAGGTGATATCATGAAGTTTTCTCCAACATATAACAAAGATTTTGCCTTTGGAGGAAAAGTGGTTGTACTAGGTGGAGACTTAAACAAATTCTTTCTATCATTTCACGAGGATCGGGACAAATTAGTCTTACATTTGGAAGTTTTGTCAGGTGCTCAAACTAACAAAAAATATGAGACTCTCTGTAGGAACGACTATTTCAGATCAAGATGAGACAGAGCAATTTGGTTAGTGCTTATTGAAAGTTTATGATGGTCTAATGTGTGACAATATGGATGGTGAATCTGAGATATGTCTTCCAGGAGATATTGTTATTCCTTCTTCGGACCAGGCATTTGATAAGTTGGTTTATTTTTCTTATTCAAATATTTTGGATAACATGTCCTCAAAGAATTTTTTCAAAGCAAGAATTATATTGGCTCCCATGCTGGACATCGTTGAAGATGTCAACAACTATCTGATGGCTATCATTCCTAGAGAAAAAAATTATATCTTAGTTCGGATTCGATTTGTATGGATGAAGAAAATATGGAGAGTCAACTAGATCTCTATGGTCTTGAATTACTGAATAGCATAAATTGCTCTGATTTGACTCCACATAAATTAATACTCAAGATTGGTGTTTCGGTGATGTTATTGAAGAATTGACCAATCCAGTGGTCTTTGTAATGGTACAATGCTACAAGTTAGGAAACTTGAAAATCATGTCATAGAATGTGAAATTTTAACGGGTAACAATGTTGGTCATATTACTTTGATTCCAAGAATGAATATGGTACCAACAAATGAAACCGTCCCAGTTAGATTCCAATGAAGACAGTTTCTCATAATAGTATCGTTTGCCTTGACAATTAATAAGTCTCAGGGACAAACTTTATCTCATGTTGGATTGTACTTGTCCAAACCAGTTTTTACACATGGCCAACTATATGTGGCACTTTCAAGAGTTAAGTAAGAGGGGTTTAAAAGTTTTACTTATGAATCACGTATAAATGTTTGCAAATTCAACCATCAATATTGTTTATAGAAAAATCTTTGAAATAATAGGATTCTAATATAAATATTTTAATTTTATTTTAAATTCTGTTTCAATATATATTGTATAATTATTTTACTTAAAAAAAGTGTAAAATAATTATTACTCACTATTTTTAAATTAAACTTTGATTTTAATAATAATTTTATAAATTTCTTAACATAATAATTATTTTGTGTTTTTATTTAAATATCTAAACATATAATTTTTTTTTTACTTTTATAAATTTTTTCATGTTGAGCACGGGTTCATATACTAGTTTATTAGTAAAATTTGAAACATTACAATTCAATATATTGAAAGGTTAGTTCCCTTCATTATTTCTTCAATGGTTGGAAAGTGATTAAGAAATAATAACGTTGAATTTGTCTGATTTGGTTTTGCATGGAGTGATTTAATTGTTGTCTCTGGGTTGAAAATCTAAGAAAATCTACATGTACTATATTGGCAACTCTTAAGAGAAGTTTACTGTGATTTACGTTTAAATAAAAAAATAAATTAAGAAAATATCCTCTCCGTGAATAATAACACCAATGCATCCTTTTTGAATGCGCGCATAATAACCATGCAACAAACTAAAAAGAATGTGCAAAAAGAAGCAATTAAGATAAGATAAGGTCCATAAGGATACATGATATGAAAGAAACCTAATAATAAACAACTTTGATTTCAATTATTGAAGGGTCTATAAACTACAAAGACCTACTATATAACATATATACCATCTCTCTATACCAAATCAAAACTGGACTGCCTATTAGCATAGAATAACTTAAAATAAAATAATTGGAACAAGAATAACTTAAAATTACGAACCTTAGCTGTGAAGGGTAGAGGAAGGCTTTGATATGGTGGTTGTGACTGCACAGCAATTTGCTTGTATAATTGCGTAACATTCTTTAATTTTCAGTGAGTGTCCACTTTCAATGCACGAGTCTGTCATAAAGAAAAAAGCTATGTAGATCAGCTAGTAGGCTTTGAAATAATTAATTAAGGAATGGAACTAATTAACATCATACCATTTTGTATAAGTTAATTATTAAGATTGTGACTTGGCTTGCAAATTAAGATCTAGAGGTAACACCACTTTGGTCCATGCTTTATTGACATTATTAGAAAGATATGATTGGGTTCGCATCCAAATCATACTTAGGAAGAAAATCATCCAAAACATTTGTCTCTCTCTTTAGGTAACTATCTTTCTATATAGTGTTATTTCTTTTCCATTTTCTCTGGGTCTTGATTAAGTTTCATAATTTTATTTCTCCAAGTTTGTGCATGTTATCATCATTTTTCTTTTTTCATAAATTTGAACAAAAAAATAAAGAAAATTAATTATGACTAGTCACAGTCATTCTTGAATATAATGTTGCCCACCAGAACCAAATAAAAGTCCAATTGCTTGGCATGATTCAGACAATGCAAAATAAATTAAAGGAATAGTTCGTAATTGAGACTTAGACAATTGCTATATTTAATTGAGACTTAGTCTAGGTTGATGAGTTATTGTGTAATTAACTAACTAATTATATAACCGTCGAAATTATAATATGTTCATGTGAGGACAGATGATACAACTGGTGAATGTTTGGCTTCTTAATATAAAAAGAAAAATCAAATAGCATAATGTCCCGAGTTTGATTCCGCAGCATAATTTATTTTCCTAAATTAAAACATAAGTCCAGCGACATAATTTGTTTTAGCTGGAAGTGGTTGTCCCGAAGGTGAGAAAAAAGTGTTGGTGTTTTTGTTGTGTTTACAATACAATAGTTAATCTCTTGAAGTTTGGCTGCTTCTTGCTCAATAATTATTTAAAAATTTTACATGAATTGCTCCAAGTCTCTAATGGACCAAATTAAAACATGACTTCTAGGTTTTTTTTGACCTGGTCTGAGTTATTTTACATTCAACTATGAATTGAAACTTATATTTTTGTTTTACTCGCTCTATGTATAATATGCAGCTGACACACACACAAACAATAAAATGATATTGATATAAGGTGACTAACATTTTCTGAAGTAAATAAATTTGTAAAACAAAAAACAAAGAATTAATTACTTTTAAACTATTTAGAGGATTCATAGTCACACAGCTAAAAATGATTAATCATAGTTTAAAGTAATGAGATCAAATCCATTATATACAATATAACCAAAAAGAGGAAGAAAACAATGCAAGAAAGAAAAAGATTGAAAAACAGTGGTGGCAACTGCCAACGTCGTCCACCCTGAAGCCAGCCTGCCACAGCCTATACTTCCACCTCACTGCCCTACGTGCACACGGACTTTGTCCCATTCTACCTTATACTAAGATTTACATATATGATACTTCCAACAATTTAAATTAAGGGTAACAAAAAATAATTTTTATATCCCAATTCTCAATAAATTATATTCAGTTTGAGTTGTTACTTGTTAGAGTTTAGAGTTTAGACAACTATTAAATAATCATAAAAAAAAAAATTCAACTGTATAATTATATAAAATATTTTATAATATCACTACATTAAAATTAAATTTAATATATTAGATTTTTTAGTTTATGGGATGTTATGTACCCTCAATTATATTCATAAAGGAGATTAGTATCATATATCATAAATATTTTCTTCTTCTATTTCTAGAGTCCACTATAAAAAATAATCAACAACAATACCACTAATTATTATTATTAACGAATAACGATGATCATTTTAAAAAAAGGAGAAATACGGAACTTATATTTATATTTATTTATTTTGGGTTTCGAATTGGTTTCTCACTCATCGATAATTCCGTTTTGTTCCCCATTGGCCAGTTCGGCCACAAGCACCTCCTTCATCATCTTCTCCACTCAATTTCCCTCCGCTTCGTGCCATTACCCGAACTCTACCTTACCCTACTCACTGTCTCCGACTCTCAACTTCCTTATCTGAGCTCAACAACTGACCACTTCAAACTTCAAAACGCATTTCATTCTCATTTTTCCCTCATCCATCAATTCGCTTTGCGCTGACGGTTAGTTCTCTCTCTCTATTCCAAATTCATTTCATACATAGATCTGTTCATCCGTGGCTTCGCTTTTTGTTTTGTTTCGGTTTTTCTGAGTGTGTAGCTACGCGCCGCCGTGGTGCGACTTTGGATCTGAATGAACGTTCGGTTTCGTGTTTTTTTGTTTTTTGTTTTTCGTCGCTGGATCTGATCTTCTGGTTTTAGGTTCGAGAGATCGGAGAAGGAGAAGAAGGATCTCATGGCTCACAGGGTGGACCACGAGTACGATTACCTCTTCAAGATCGTGTTGATCGGTGACTCTGGCGTTGGCAAATCCAACATTCTCTCGAGGTTCACGCGCAACGAGTTTTGCTTGGAGTCCAAATCCACCATCGGCGTTGAATTCGCCACCAGAACTCTTCAGGTACTTAACTTTCTCTTTTCTGCAGTTCTTTGCTGCTTCTATCTGTTTGTGTTATGTGAAATTCTAAATGCGTTCGCATGCCGTTGTTTGTTTTTTCTTGATCCTTTGTTGTTTTCTTATGTTTATGGATTCTTTTTTATTTAATATTGCCATTTTTGCTTCTGATTGGATTTCTACGTGGTATTTTGCATTTGTAGCATTGGAGTATGATAATTTATTTTAATGTTTTTGCTCCAAAGCACTGATTGCTTAAGGATTCAAGAATTTCTAAAGCAGATCCTCTTCTGAGATAGTTTTGGTGGAATGGTTTTAGCTTCATGTGCTCCGAATGAAGTGGAGAGGAGTAGAGAAGTATGATTTATAAGAAAATTTCTTGCATAGAATTGGTGCGCTCAAGTTAGATACAACTAAGCCTTGTCTCATTAGCTGGGATTCAATATAAAATAAAGTGGTATTGGTAGATCAATATAAATCATAATGTGATGTGCCATACTTCAACAAGCATAAACATTGGATATTTTTCACTCGTACTATATATTTTCATGATATTAAGTAGTACGAGAAAATTCTTATACAAGTTATATGCATTTTCCCAATTGTTAATTGGCCATTAAGATTTTGTAAACCAGTGATTGTTCTTATGCTTCTAATTTGGGTGCCTCAGGTTTTATGAAAAAATTCTCCAGGTTTATGTCTGAACTCAGTTGGTAACTAAATGACAATGAATGTATTGGTCCTGGAGTGTTTATGTTTGTTACTACATGCTGATTGTTGAGACTCGAGAGTAAACTGTTTTCTTATTCTAAACAGTTGTTTTCAATATGATGTTATCTGGAGATGATTTATGAATTTACCGATAATGATCAATTCTTTGTCGGACCACCACAGGTAGAGGGAAAGACTGTTAAGGCACAAATCTGGGACACGGCAGGTCAGGAGCGGTACCGAGCCATCACCAGTGCTTATTATAGAGGAGCTGTTGGTGCTCTCCTTGTGTATGACATAACTAAGAGGCAAACCTTTGACAATGTGCAAAGGTGGCTCCGTGAATTGAGGGACCATGCAGATTCTAACATAGTTATCATGATGGCTGGGAATAAATCTGATTTAAACCATCTTAGGGCAGTTTCAGGGGATGATGGTCAATCGTTGGCAGAGAAGGAAGGTCTATCGTTTCTCGAGACATCCGCACTGGAAGCAACCAACATTGAGAAGGCATTCCAAACTATTTTGACCGAGATTTATCATATTGTAAGCAAAAAGGCACTGGCAGCCCAGGAAGCTGCTGGTAGTACAGTTCCCGGTCAAGGAACCACAATCAATGTTGCTGATACATCTGGGAACACAAAGAGAGGCTGCTGTTCTACCTAATGTGACATTTGAGGATGAATCGTTGCTGGCAGATATTATTTTTTCCCCCTCTTCCAATTCTGTTTTTTGCGCCCCTTTTTTTCCCCTTTCTTTTATGGGTGAGAGAGAAACATGTAGAGTACATTTTACTTCATTGAGTTGCAACGAGGAAGCTTGTGAAATTCTATAAAAACGATAGTGTCTTTGGATTATCTCCTCTGTTATTTGATAGTTTCTCATGAATCGATGTAATATTTGGAACTGACAGATATTGATGATATAGCGTGGTCAATCAGAATGTGACATCTCAGAAGCCATGTAAGATTATACTTAGCTGGTTCTTTCTTTGTTTTTTGTTAGTTCGTTGTTTTTATGAAGGCTACTTTTGGACCAGCCTGCTTGATAGAATATATGATCCCTTCTTTTTAAATCTCCTTTTCCCCCATAGATCAAATCACTTGCCTAAAGTATAGCAACCAACCAACTAACCTTGTATATTAGTTAGAATCGGCTAGCTTCTGTGCAAATACACTAATCATTTTGATGTTTATATTAAGGAAGCAAATAACGCGGCATTATTTATCAGAGGTTAACACTTACACTTGTTTATCAAAGGGAAAGGATGTCTCTGTTTTTTTCGTGTACAAACGAACAAGACACATCCTGTGAAGGTTGACAACTATGCATCTGTAAATACGTGAAAGGAGAAACAATCAGAGAAAAAAGTATGTAATCTCACTCAATTTGTACGGTTACATGTTGTATTTTATATGTTTTCTCACAATGATATCTAATCCTGCCAAGTAAATCAATGGAATTTATGCCAGATTCAGCTACTACATGACAAGATAGAACAGTTTTTCCAACTGTTATGGCCCAAACGTGCAGGTCATGAATATCTTGCACCCCCTTCAAACTTCTGAGGTCATTTTCTAGTTTCATGACATTGATCTCACTTGGTGTCCTTTCCATAAGAATGCCACAAATACTCCTAAGCATAGGCATGGTAGTTCCCAAAGATATAACAGAGAATATGAGTGTACATACAAGATCAACCACCAACCATTCTGGTTTAGCCCATATTATGGCTCCAGCAATCATCACTCCGATAGATTGAATCATATCTGTAATCACATGCAAATAGGCACCCTGCAGATTTATGTTCAAGGCATTAACATTTCTCTGATTACTTGAAAGAAGGTTAAGGTCCTCTTCATCAGTTACTTTAGCTAGTTCCTCCTTCCCATGATCATGATCCAAGTGTCCACAATCATGATGATGATGATGATGATGACTATGATTGTGACCATGATGATGGTCATGACTATGACTATGATCATGACCAAGCCATACAACCATGATAAAGTTAAACACAAAACCAAATGCTGCAATTGCAAACATGAGCGTTCCATTCACCCTGGCGCTGCGATGCACAAGTCGACCTATTGCTTCGTATACTAAAAAACCAGATATCCCCCAAATTATCTGCACAGATAAAAGTGCAGCCAAAACCTCAAGTCTATTGTATCCAAAAGACTGATGCGGTGTTGCATCCCAGCCAGAAGCCCATACTGCAAAGAGAGAGATGCAGAATCCTCCGATATCAGAAAGCACGTGTGCCGCATCGCTGATAACAGCTAGGCTGTTGGCCTTTATTCCACCAAATGCTTCCACAAGCATAACAATGGCATAAAAAGCTATGAGTCCACAGAGTTTCTTTGCTGATTTCGATGACTCCTTGGACGCCACCAAACTGTTCTCGTCCCTGGAAAAAGGGCAAACAGAATCGCATACTGACTTGACAATTATTGGAGGAACATCGGATTCCTTAGAGACACTGTGTATCTCAATTTCCAGCTTGGACTCTTCTTCCAAGACTGGAGCTTCTTCTAGCTCCATTCGCTTCAACAAACTGGTTCTACCAACAAAACAAATGAATCATTCACCAAAAGTCATCTCCCAGGACTTACCACATTTATATTGTATGATTGCCAAAATCAACATCTGTCAAAAACAAAGCTTTAGATTGGGTAAAGGCCGTGTTTGTTGGGTTCATAGAAAGTTTGACAATTTCCAACTTTAAGGGTCAGTAATTAACATAAAATAAGAACATTAAAAACATGCTAGTTATTAGCACTAGTGGAGGATCAATAACAATTTGACAACTTCAAACGGAAGAAAGAGGTCATTGCCATAAAATAAGAAGAAAAAAATGACATATGAGTAGTAATACTTATTAATGAGGATTAATGACTAATTTGACAACTTCAAATTGAAGAAAGAAGTTTATAATTCGAGGGTCGTTGGGAATTTGAGAAAATCAGAGAAAGAGACAAAGCTAAGAGCCCAAATTCCACACATTAAAAAATGTAAACACGTCTTTTGAGTGACCAATCAGAACAAACAAATGTAATCATAGAAAGTAAAAGATGTTGTTATAAGAACAAATTTGCATAGAGAAAACAAGAAAAATTTAAAACAGTACCAGAGTATGATGTTAGAATCTGTGGAGAAGTGGAAAGCCTGAATTGGAAAATGGGAATTGTGTCCGGGGAAATATGAGAAGGAAGAGGTATGAAGCGATCAGATCAACTCAAAAAGTGTGTGAGCGTCATCGGCGGAGAGTTAAAGGCGTGTGTTTGGATTGAAAGGGGCTAAACGTCGTTTGGAAGTGTTCCGACGGAAGCCCCAACGAGCGTTTAGCTCCCAGCGAGAGAGAGAGAGAGAGAGAGGGATTGACAGTAAAAACTGCAAGGAATGTATAGAGCGGAAAAACGGAGCTTAAAAAAAAAAGTAATAATAATTGGTCTGATTTCATTCCATATACTATATATTATACAAAATATATTATTTATACATTAAATAAGTTATTAAAATTACTCACTTATATATATAATTTAATTTATTTTTAATATATATTTATATTTTAATATATATTTTATATTAATAATTAGTTTTAGTT
Source organism: Arachis hypogaea (assembly GCF_003086295.3). NCBI lineage: Eukaryota > Viridiplantae > Streptophyta > Magnoliopsida > Fabales > Fabaceae > Arachis > Arachis hypogaea. The sequence goes on along the minus strand of NC_092038.1, from coordinate 3,217,030 downwards.
GTTAATTTTAATATATATTTAATATAATTATATATTATATTAATATTTTTAACGTTCAATTCAATTCATCCCAAATGATAAAATATACTAATATTAAATTTTTAATAATTATATATTATGTATATCACTCTATATAAAAAATTAATTATTATATATTTATATTTTTTTAATTTATTTTTTATTTATTTTAAATATATTTTATATAATTATATTAGATATATATTAAAATTAATTTTTAAAATAAAATATAAAATATATATTAAAAATAAATTAAAAAATATATATAATAATTAATTTTAATTATTAATTTTAATGTGTAAATAATTTTTTATATTTTATATTAGTAAATGATTTGGTGGCTATTAGTTGTATGTAAAAGTAGTATAGTTAGCTGTTTAATTTACTTAACTCCACTGTACTGTTGAAACAAGATCAATAGCCATTTATCTAAAATATTACCGCTTGAGTAATAATCATGAGGTATTTCCCAATGATTGGTCGATCTAAATGTGGCTTTTCAACCACTTAAAAATGAATCAATTTGAAGCTCATCATAATATTTCATACCAAATGAAATGCAAATTAATTGAAACTAACACACAAACCTAATACTTTCAAATAAAACATAATTTCTCTTGCTGCTTAATAAATCAATATATCGATATCAATGTCAAATGCATGGATACAATATCTTTCTTGGGCCAACCTTATTTTTTGGTCGTAAAAGAGGGTTTGAAAAGTGTGAAGCCCAATCTCATTATTATTATAACTGAACAACACCAGAAACTTCTGGCGCTAATGACTCATCAGAATTGAGTCACTATCCAACTAAGTGAACTAATCAACTAACACATTATATAAGTCAAGTAGTCAACCATACATTAAAAGTAAAGAGGCTGCACGTAACTTCCCGCTCTTTCTCTCTTTCCAGGTCCGTTTTTACTTCACAACAGTTGTTCTGTGTTGCTCTTAATTTCATCTAATTCATGTTTCAATGAATCATGTTGTCAGATGTTAATTACATGCTAGTTTCTTGCTTATTGACACATTTGATGACCGTTTTTGTTGTTTCTTGTTTTTTTGTTTGTTAAGAAAAAAATATTATCCAGCATGTCTTCCATCATCTTCGTGCAACCAGGTTTGTAGTGTCTTCACAGCTTTTTGATGATCTATTAAGATTACTTGCTTTTTCTTCATATATATGTTGTTTCCTCTTGCTGTTTCACGTATGAATCGATGGTTGCTTATAGTGCCAGAATCTGATCATATTTTTCCTTTCTTCTTTGTTCTTTACTCTGCATAATAAGCTCGTTTTTTTTTAATTCCAGTTTCATAAGCTGCTAGATCCATGCACTACTACCACTGCCAATATAGAAGCTTAGATGTTTCCCCTTGTTTGTATTTAGCAGCTAGTTATTTTCTGTTGCTTATTTATGAGGGTGTATCTTGTATTCAAGAAGATTATATTAATCTTGTAATCTTTCTCAATTTTTTCTCTGGCAGTCTTACATCATTTCAAGTCCTTTCGGTGGAAAATAACACTCAGTCAAGATGGTAAGTTAATAAATTAAGGTTATTTATGAATTTTTATTAGATGAATCTTTATCAACAATTATGGATTTCTGTTAATTTTTGCAGGTGAAGTTTACAGCAGAAGAGCTTCGGCGTATTATGAACTTGAAGCACAACATTCGCAATATGTCTGTTATTGCACACGTTGATCACGGTATGCGTCGATGTGGCAGAACGAATTCCAAAAGTGAATCGATAACATTCTTTTATTGATGTTTAATAGTTCCATGTTGCAGGAAAATCCACTCTCACTGATTCTCTGGTGGCTGCTGCTGGTATCATTGCAAAGGAAGCCGCCGGCGACGTCCGGATGACGGACACACGGCAGGACGAAGCAGAGCGCGGCATCACAATCAAGTCTACCGGAATATCCCTCTATTATGAGATGACTGATGAAGCTCTCAAGAACTTCAAGGGAGAGAGGCAGGGTAATGAGTATCTCATCAACCTCATTGATTCCCCTGGCCATGTGGATTTCTCATCTGAGGTTACAGCCGCATTGCGCATCACCGATGGCGCACTCGTGGTGGTGGATTGTATTGAAGGTGTCTGTGTCCAAACCGAAACTGTTCTCCGGCAAGCCCTCGGCGAAAGGATCAGACCTGTTCTCACCATTAACAAGATGGACAGGTATCAATTATGAGAAAGTATAGGGAGTCAATGGAGTATCTGTACGTACAATGGGGATTTAGGGATGTTCGATTCAGTAGGATATCAGATGTTTATTATCTTGGTATCCGGATGGTTATTCTGGATAGTATGAGTGTATTGTGTTTGAGAAATTAGTAGTATTTTGCTTTGGATGTTCATTTTTTAACTCGGCTAAATAAATAGCTCGTTGAACACATTGTACAAATACTTCATTGGCTCCCTAGCGGGATTCTTATTATTAGCTTTCAGTTTGTGAATTGGTTAGAATTCAGTTAGATTAATTGAATAGTTGATGACAGATGCTTCCTTGAGCTTCAAGTGGAGGGAGAAGAAGCATACCAGACATTCCAAAAGGTTATTGAGAATGCTAATGTTATCATGGCTACATATGAAGATCCCCTTCTTGGTGATGTTCAGGTCTACCCGGAGAAAGGGACCGTCGCGTTCTCCGCCGGTTTACACGGCTGGGCGTTCACTCTGACCAACTTTGCTAAAATGTATGCTTCTAAGTTTGGAGTTGATGAGTCCAAGATGATGGAGAGGTTGTGGGGTGAGAATTTCTTTGATCCAGCAACTAAGAAATGGACAACCAAGAACACAGGCTCTCCAACTTGTAAGCGAGGTTTTGTTCGGTTTTGTTATGAGCCAATCAAACAGATGATCGCAACTTGTATGAATGATCAGAAGGACAAGCTCTGGCCTATGCTGCAGAAGCTTGGTGTTACCATGAAATCGGAAGAGAAAGAACTCATGGGGAAACAATTGATGAAGCGCGTAATGCAGAATTGGCTTCCAGCAAGTAGTGCACTTCTTGAAATGATGGTGTTCCATCTTCCATCCCCTTCAAAGGCACAAAGGTACCGTGTGGAGAATCTCTATGAGGGTCCTCTCGATGATCCTTACGCAACCGCCATCAGAAACTGCGATCCTGAGGGACCGTTGATGTTATATGTATCCAAAATGATTCCTGCTTCTGATAAGGGAAGGTTTTTCGCCTTCGGCCGAGTGTTCTCCGGCAAGGTCTCGACCGGTTTGAAAGTAAGAATCATGGGTCCGAATTATGTTCCGGGACAGAAGAAAGACTTGTATGTGAAGAATGTGCAGAGAACTGTGATTTGGATGGGGAAGAAGCAGGAAACTGTTGAGGATGTTCCATGTGGTAACACAGTAGCCATGGTTGGGTTGGACCAATTCATTACCAAGAATGCAACCTTGACAAACGAGAAGGAGGCCGACGCACACCCGATTCGCGCCATGAAGTTCTCCGTTTCGCCGGTGGTGCGAGTTGCCGTGCAGTGCAAGGTAGCTTCAGACCTTCCCAAACTTGTTGAAGGCCTAAAACGGTTATCGAAATCGGATCCCATGGTAATGTGCACCATAGAAGAGTCAGGGGAGCACATCATCGCCGGGGCCGGCGAGCTCCATCTTGAGATCTGTCTGAAGGACTTGCAGGAAGATTTCATGGGAGGTGCTGAGATAATAAAATCCGACCCTGTGGTGTCGTTCCGCGAGACTGTTCTAGAACGTTCTTGCCGTACCGTGATGAGCAAGTCACCCAACAAACATAACCGTCTCTACATGGAAGCAAGGCCAATGGAGGAAGGTCTCGCGGAGGCCATCGACGAGGGCCGAATCGGTCCAAAAGACGACCCCCAAAACCGGTCGAAGATTCTCTCGGAAGAATTCGGATGGGACAAGGATCTGGCCAAGAAAATCTGGTGCTTCGGACCGGAAACCATTGGGCCTAACATTGTGGTTGACATGTGTAAGGGTGTTCAGTACCTGAACGAAATCAGGGACTCCATTGTAGCTGGATTCCAATGGGCTTCAAAGGAAGGAGCACTGGCCGAAGAAAACATGAGAGGAATCTGCTTTGAAGTCTGTGATGTGGTTCTCCACGCCGACGCAATCCACAGAGGTGGTGGCCAGATCATTCCAACCGCAAGAAGAGTATTCTACGCGTCGCAGTTAACCGCGAAACCGAGGCTTCTGGAACCGGTTTACCTTGTTGAAATCCAAGCACCTGAACATGCACTGGGTGGGATATACAGTGTGCTGAACCAGAAGAGAGGCCATGTGTTCGAGGAAATGCAGAGGCCTGGAACACCGTTGTATAATATCAAAGCTTATTTGCCGGTGATTGAGTCCTTTGGATTCTCGAGCACTCTCAGAGCTGCCACTTCCGGTCAGGCTTTCCCTCAGGCCGTGTTTGATCATTGGGATATGATGTCTTCTGATCCGTTGGATCCTGGGTCCCAAGCTTCTCAGCTTGTTATTGATATTCGTAAGAGAAAAGGCTTGAAGGAGCAGATCACACCTCTCTCTGAATATGAAGACAAGCTCTGAACTCACTCCTCAATATTAATATTGCATGTATCAATATTTATATTTATGTATGAATAAATCAGTTATCCCTGTAGGGTTTGGACTGAATAAGTACCTATATTAAATTATGAAACTTAACCCATATTATTCATGGATGATCAAATTATGTTTATTCATGGATGATCAAATTATGTTTTCTAACACATTACAAGGATATATTTGAACACTACAATCATCACATACATGATATTATTAATGCAAAATTCAGCCTATGGTTCTATGATGATAGATCCTTATTTTCGAACAATTAAATCATACAAAGTAATAGGAGGTGCATTTTAGAAGCCAAAGATATTTAGACAGCGTTGACAGTTAAGCCGCCATCGACGCAAATGGTCTGTCCAGTTATGTAAGAAGCCGCAGGCATGCAAAGAAATGCTACAATGGAAGACACCTCCCCTGCCTCTCCCATCCGTCCAAGAGGAGTTCGCGAAACAAAAGCATCCACCAGTTTCGCCTCTCCGTCTAAGTTTAATACCCTTTCAGCCAGACTGGTTTTGATTGGCCCCGGTGCAATGCAATTAGTCCTTATGTTATGTTTTGCCCATTCACATGCCAAATTCCTTGTCAGTTGGTTGATTGCTCCTGCAACCAGTTATTAATCCCTCTTAGAATCTCATAATCAAAAGACACCAAATCAGTCAGTGTATTTGTGTATAAATACGTGTGTTGTTTACCTTTTGCTGCACTGTATATGGTTCCTTTCATGTCTACTCAGACCACGCCTGCAATGGAGGATATGAAGACTACGCTTGCAGCCTCTGATGATTTGAGGAGTGGATATGCAAGCTGGCTTATGTGGAAAGCAGATTCAAGATTCGTGCTCACAAGGAATCTGAAGTCTTCCTCTGTGACCTCAGTGGTCTCCTTTTGAAAATTGGTTCCAACATTGTTCACAAGGATGTCAAGTTTGCCGTTAAACAAACCAGAGACTTTAGCAATGAGGTCTTCTCTCTGCGGACGAGACGCCATGTCACATACAGAACCTGTGACATGGTATCCTTTTGCACTCCATTCATGTAAGGACTCATTAAGTTGAGCTTCGTTCCTAGAACAAGTGTGTACCCTGGCCCCTAGCCCTGCCAACTCTTCCACAATAGCATACCTAATATTTGTTCATTGTTGCACACAATGTTAATAAGCTTATTAAACAATAAAAATACATAATTAAGGTGCAAGAAGGGGGAAAAAATGAAAGATGAGAGGACTAGAGAGGAACCCGATTCCTTTGGATCCACCAGTAACGAGGGCTGTCAACCCTTGAAGGGACCATCTACTGCTTTTGCTACCAATGTTTGATGCTTCAGCCATCTCTCCTTAATTAATTATTTCTCTCTCTCTCTCTGTTTTTTAGTTACAAAATAGCCTTTTCTTCCATCTTCCTGAATGGGCTATATATAGTAGTTACATGAATGTGACACTTAAATTTATGAATTATGATTAGCCAGTGAAGAAAATTCTAATAAATAACCTTGTCCTATATGTACTTGTTATATTTGGAGCGGCTTTTACTTATATTTTTCTTGGGAAACTTTCCATCAAGCACCTAATTATTGTTTTAATCTAACACTAAATTTGATCAGCACTTTGCTTTTACTTTTGAGACGTGGAGAAGAAAAGGAAGCTATTCGTATACTATATCGTAATTGCATGCGTAACTTGGTTCAGTACACTGGAGAATTCAATTTGGTTCGGCTACGGCATTTGATAAAACTTTCAAAAAAGTGCCCATTGAGGTGATCAAATCTGAATGATACACTTGAAAATGCCTATTGCTATTTGTTTCAAACACTTTTGTGCTCCTCATTGGGTCAAGTATTAACAACCAATGCTCATACACCATGAATAGCCAAACTACATAGCATCATAACACACAAACACTGTTTCTTATTATTATTACTAACGTATATTGTGATTATCAAGAGAACAAAGTGGCTACACTAACACAAATATCTAAAACGCATAAGGACACTCATCATGATATCGCATAAATGGTTTATCCAGTGATGCAAGAGGCTAAGTAATATGATTTAGTTGCCAAAACTAGGGGTGGCGGGCAGGACAGTCGCCCCGCTCCACCTGATAATAGGTTGGCGAGCTTAGTCCGCCCGTTTTAGGTTTCTGTTTTTTAAGAAAAAAAATTACTAAATCCATTAAGCATTAAATTTCATAGACATTTCAATAAAGGGGAGATCTCTGGTGGCGTATCCGTTAACCGAGTCAATCGAGAGATTTCGACCCGTATACCACCGATAGCCAAAACCATTTGTTAATAATTACAAAATTTGAACATGTGCCATTTGGTTCTATGCTCAATAATGCAATCCATGAATGGTAGAGAAGACACATTCCTATGTATGAGTTGGGTAGAATCCATTTACGGTCATCCCTCCATCAACGCAAATAATCTGGCCAGTGATGTATGATGATGCTGGTAAGCACAGAAAAGCAACAACAGAAGACACTTCTGCTGGATCTCCTAGTCGCCCAAGTGGGGTTCTCGAATACACCTCTTCCACATACTCCTTGTTGCTCAGCACCTAAAAAAAGTTACCATGCCACGGTGAACCCTTGTTGCTCAAATCAATGTCATAGGTAGTTTAGCTCATCCTAATTTGTGGTTACAGGATAAGGAGGAAGACAATTACTTTTTCAACCATTGAGGTTTTGATGTACCAGGGTGCAACTGCATTACTCCTTATATTGTCCTTTGCCCACTCACAAGCTAGATTCCTTGTAAGTTGATTAATTGCTCCTATAAACCAGAAAACGAGACAGACATTTAAATTTTATTACTCTATACTAACTCATCGACATTACTGCATTAGTTACCTTTTGTTGCTCCTTGAACCGACATGGACTTCAGGGAGACGAAACCAGAAACCGACGAGACAAACACAACACTTGCAATTCCAGATGCTTTCAGAAGTGGATATGCAAGTTGGCATATATGAAAGGTGGACCCTAAATTGGTATCCATGAGTCTGGAAATCTCTGCAGTAGTGAGTTCTGTCATTGGTTTCCTAATGTTTGTCCCTACATTGTTTATCTATACCGGTATTAAAGTAACAGTTAATGTGAATTCAAAACATACACAACAGTGTTAGCTGGGGAATAATATCAAACACATGATATGCAAAGAAAGAAGAGAGCTTACAAGGATGTTGAGTTTCCCTTGGAATTGAGAACACACAGAGTCCATCAGCTTCTCCCTCTGATGAGGGACAGAGACATCGCAAACAGAGCCAGTAACATCAAAACCAGAATCATTCCATTGGATGAGAGACTTGGTGAGCTCAGCTTCGTTCCTTGCACACGTGTGCACTCTTGCGCCAAACCCAACCAGTTCCTCCACAATGGCGTGCCTTTTTTTGCAGAGAAAGTGAAGGGGTCATTGTGATGAATGAATGAATGAATGAGGAGTTTGAAAGATGAGATTTTGATTAGGTACCCGATTCCGCGGGTTCCACCGGTGACAAGGGCTGTCATTCTTTGGAGAGACCACTTGGGATGTGTCGGCGGCGCGTGCAACATGGTGATCGAATTTGAATGTGAATGTGATGTTGTTCTTCTGAGTTTGGAGAGTGATAGTGAGAGTGATGGAGTATGGAGAGCAAGTACACCTTGAGGTTGATGCATCTTACTCTTCTCTTGTCTCTTTCTAATGATTATTGTCTAAACGTGCCACCATGTCTTCTTTCTCCATTTTAAGGAAACTTGCGTTGAATTACTGTAAACTCAGTTAACACATTTGTTCAAATTAAGAACTAACATGTTTAATAAAAGAGCAATGCTGGGGCATCAATATTTGTGATTGGTAGTCATCAATTAGTTATCAATAATAATTTGATGGTGTGAGATTGATGTGAGATTTTATCTAATAACTCATTTTTTTCTACTGGTTACATGCTAGCCAAAATACAATAAAATTACTGGATTCTAGATTTTTTCTTAATAAAAACTAAATTTTCAGGCTTTTAATGTAGGATACCTACAATATTTTTTTTTACTTAAATTGTCTAAATATGAGTGTTGAAAGATGAGACCTACCTTTTTATAAAGTTAAAACATGTATTATTTGTAGATAATAGATATCATAAAGTACATTTTTAATGTATTATTATTTTTCCTTCCTCCTCCTCTCCCTTTACTAATATTAACGAGTGTATTTAATATAAGATGGACATTCATATTAAGTTTTAAAATTTATAATTAAAAATTATTAAATAATTTAATATATTTAATTAAATTATCATCTAATAACTTTTAATTATTAATTTCATAGCAACTGTATACAAGTTTTTATCTTAACATACAATATTTAAAATCAATACAAGATTGGTATAATAATATCAATAGTTTAACTAGAGTTTAGATCCTTAATTTTTTTTCAATCAATACTACTAGTAAATTTTTTTAATTTTAAACTCTAAATTTTAAATTTAAATTATAAATTATAAATAGTAAATTAGTTAACTCTAAATTCTCAAAAAAATTAAAAATAATTTTATAATAAAAAATTAATTAATATTAACTAATTAAAAATTAATTTTCTATACTTATTCTAATCTCAAGTATCATTTTCTATAATGATATTACCAAGTTAAACGCTTAATTTTAAGACGGAATTAAAAAAATTTATTTTTTGTATGTGGCCAATAATGGAATCAAATATAAATCTTAACATTCACATAGTTTTAATAAGTTTTATCTAAATAATATATATCACAAATCTCAAATCTCATATTTCTTAAAGATATGTGATAGTTATCACAATTCTGTTAGATAAACAATAAAAATTATGAATAATATTAAATAATAGACTATATTCTAGATCCATTAAATATAAATAAATTTAAACTTTAAAATTAAAATTATTTTTTTTTAATTTATTATTTAGATTATTCAAAAAAATGTATACTTTCTCTATAAATATAGTAGTGAATTTCCATCATTTTTTTATATAATTTTATTGTAATTTTTTATTTTTGACATTAAAATTTATTCGTAAAAAGCTAAAAAATCTTTTATATCATAAAAAAAAGTTACAAGAGATATGCGTAAAAATTAAAAAATAATGCAAAACTGTTTTCACACACACACATATTATGTCCTTGACCAGAAGCACTGATGTTGGCCGTATATATATATATATATATATATATACGATAAACTTACTTTATGATAAATGCATGCATGCATACTGTAACAATAATAGTATATTATTGTTTATTCACTTATTGAAGGTTGGAAGGAGAATTGAAGCCCCATTTTGCATCGACATTGTATGAATTCTCGATATGTCCAACTTAGCCTAGTGAGGGCTTTAGTCCATAGTTAATTAGTTTCCACGTGGAAGACGTTTAGTAGAATGTTTAAGAATTAATTAATTTGTTTGTTGTACTAAATAATTAATTAATTATATTGTAGCATGTTGACACAAACTATGCAAAGATATAGTCTTCTTCTCATCTACCAGCCTGCACAGTACCCTATGTTGCTCTTGTTTCCATTTTAAACATACAACATCATTTGCCACAAACTACTAAGTCAGATTCAAATTCAATAATATTCGAGACGGCTAAACACACAAACGTGTTAAGACTACTTTGACTGAATTAACTACTTATTAAACTTACATTATCCAATAATAATTAAAAAATCCACAGACCATAATATAATATAATATAATATAAATTTATCTTTCAATTAATTAACTGGACGAATCGATACAAAAAGAGTATACATGCATGAATCGCAGCGAACTTATCAATACTCATTGTTTTAAAATTTGGGACGATTATAATTATTAGTTTTTGAAAACTAATTAAATACAACAATCTTAACGAGATCATGTTGTAAGCGGTTGCGTGATTCCTATTATGACCAGTTCATCAGCAGCATATGCTATGTTATATATATAAGATAGCAATTCATTTTTAAGAATATATATTATAATAATATAATAATAATAATAAAAGATTGATTCATCGGATATATTAAGCGATCGCCGCTTGGCCCTGATATTTTATTAGTAGTAAGTTGGTTTGGTAAATAGAACTTGAGCAATTATTTAATGAATTTATTAAATGAATCCAAATTAAACAAGTGGACGTACCATAACAACTTAATTACTAAGCAACCCCTCAGAGGAACATCTGCTTGTATGAAACTAATTACCGGAAATTAAACTTAATATATTATTAAAAGAAAACATAGCTGTTTGATTGTAACGTTATGTGTTTTAAGAAACAATGTAGAAGCCAACGTAGGTAAAAAGCTACACGCCAAATTGCAACAAGACAAGCTGTTCCGAATTCAGTGACCAAGTTTGTCTATTTTGTCCTTTCATACAACTCAAGCTGTATAGCAATCGTTCCTTAAAAATTCATTTTTAATGGTGAACTTTGTCTCATTTTTAACTATAATTAACAAAATTAATTATCATGTATATATAGAAGGTGAAGTAGCTTAATTAAAAGCATCCCTTGTATTTATATTTATATATATAGTTGACTAGTACTATCTCTATACATATATATATAGTTTGAAATAAAGTTGAAAGTAATTGATGAAATGGAGAAGCAATCAGATGATGATCAAGATCATAGAAGAACAGCAGAAAAGGTTGTTGTGAGTAGTAGCAGTGATTATGGGAATGAAGTGCAAGCAGTGAATAATGTGAATCCAACAAGGTCATATGAATGCAACTTCTGCAAGAGAGGCTTCTCTAATGCACAAGCACTTGGAGGTCACATGAACCTTCATAGGAAGGACAAAGCAAAGATCAAAGAGCAGCAACAGTTTTCTTCTTCTTCTTCAAATCAAACTACTCATCATCAACAATTTTTATTGGAGGGGAATCTTGGTAGTAACAATGATAATAATAAAGAGCTTTTGAATGTGCCTCATCAACCAGTTATGGACGATGAAACCAATAATAACAATGTTGTGATGATGAGGCAGTTACCACTCTTTTCAGAATCATCATCATCACCTCATCATCATCTTCAACAGCAAGAGGATCAAATTTCTGGTCAACAAGGTCCCTCATCATCTTCAGAATTAGACCTTGAACTAAGATTAGGGCTTGAGCCTCCACAAGGATCTAATTCATCATCAGCTACAATAACGGGTACTAGAAAATTCTTTTGAATTTAATAATACTGTTCTATATATAACAATAATAATACATATATACACACATGGTGATTATATTGATTTGTTTGTTTGTTTTCCAAGAACCCTTTTTTCACTTTTCTTGGTTCAAAGAATAATTCATTTTCTTTTTTATTTTCTTACCCTCACAATAGTCATTTTAGCTCAATTATCATTGTTATTGTTTGTTGTAAACTCTAAAGGATATATGAGTTTAATGTTGTAAAATGATGATCGAACGAAATCTGCTACTTCAATATAATAATTCTGATTCTTTATATATATGTATATATATCAAATCCTATTAATATTTATTGTAATTACGACAGAAGATATACTTAATTTTCTCAGAGTTATTATATGTTTTGTTTTGCCTGTTCAAAATTATATACACAGTTAGACTTTACAAATTAAAATGCATGCATATGATGTATGTAATATTGGGAAGTAATACGATGTATGTATATATATATATATGTTACGGTATACTATATACTGATGATAATTAATCTGCATGAGATATTTTATATCCATTATAGTTCACAAAATGATGATGTGTTATGTGAAATTATTACTTTGGCTTTCACTAATATATATATATATCATTGAGTACCATCGGCAATAACTAGGTAAATCTACTTAAGTTGCGTGTTTGAAATACATGGGATTCAAACAATGCAAGTACATTAAATTAAATATTAGTTTTAATTCAATTTTAAGACAAGAACATTGTATAGGTCTCTTTAGGCACTTCCATAATTAACGTTGCCAACTTTTATCAACAACATATACCCAGTTCTAAATTTTCCTCTTTATTCTTATACTCCTATGTGTTATCTGTTCGTTGTAATCTATAACGCTCATCCTGGGCAATTGATAAGAAGAAAGATGGAAGGATTAACAAGTTAGTGTATTTCCTTAATGATAGAGAAATCAACACTTTATTTAAATGTAGGCACTCATTTTATTATCTTTTTGAATAGAGTGTTGGCTTTTATTTAATTTATGTATCTTATATTTAATTTATGTATCTTAATGATAACGTACCTTATTATATTGTTTTCCTTTTCATTTAATTTCATGGTTTGAGCCATATTTATTGAGAAAGCAAAGTGTCAACCATTTTGATTCGAATCAGATTTTCCATGTTCAATATCTATATTCGAATAAGGTCAATTAGGCCAAAAAGTATATACACATATAAAAATGCAGAATAGATATCAATTCAAGCAAGGAATGAAGCATACATAGTTATCGCCCTTAATAAGAAAATCAAAGGGAATAATTCATGCACATTTTTTTTTTACATGGAAAAATGGTATCTGAAGCATGATGCTATTTTCACCAAACTGAAAACATGTCTCTCAAATATTATTAGTTCATGGCAGTTTATGTAAAACAAAGTGAGAAATTTGAGAAGCTAAATCTGATCTTACATTTTGCCCCCTGCTAATAATATTGTTACAGGGTCCTTAATTAACCAATTACAACCACAAAATTATCTTGGCATGAAAATATAGAACTTTACAAAACCATACACATCCCCAACCAAATAATCTGCATTAACATCGCATACTCATACAACAGATTTTAGAGCTGCACAAAAGCATGTTCAACTTTTCCTCTAATCATCGTCGACATAGATAGTTTCTTGCTTGAATAGGCCACCAAATACCTTCCTCACCTCTGTGGGTTTCTCTGCTTGCTTTGGCTTTTCCTCCTTCGGTTTAGTGGTGATGTTTCGAGTACTTGTTTGCTTCACAACTGCCTTGTTAGGCGTAAGGCTCCGAGCCTTGGCCTGTCCCCGAACAGTGGCCAGTTTAATATTTGGTTCCTCGTCCTCACCGGCGTTTTGAATTGAGGCCGAGATCTGTGAGCTAAACTTTTGCCAGGAAAGCCCTGCTCCGAAATCTTTGGCCTTGCTGAAGAGGCCTTCCACTGAAGCCCCGGCAGCCACTGCCTTATCTTGAGCTTCTTGAGCTAGACTCGCAGCACGGGCTTCTTGCTGCGAAAGCTTTTTCACCTCTTCTTCCAGCTTCTTTGTTGCTTCTGCAGCTTCTTGGGCCTTTTCAGCAGCCAATCTTGCCTCCTCTTCTGCTTTCGCTTTCTCGAGCACTTCAGCATAGGCTTTCCTTCTTCCATCCTCAGGAATAGTGCTGGAAAGAAATTCAGAAAATCAGATAGAACAACACATATTGATCTTGTTGTATACAGATAAGAGAACAGAACAACTAGATGCTTGTTACTAATTTACCTAAACAATTCATCTACACGCTTCAAGGGGGCTTCTGGACTTGTATACACTTGCACAACCTGTTAAAGATTTGAAAACAAAACGATGAAGAAAGTAAATTAACAAACAGAACGTTCAATTTTTTTAGCTTTTCAAATACTTTAAGGCTGCACATGCATGCTAGTTGTCTCGAACAGAGAAATCAACCATAACAGTTGTAATGTAAAACCGATGATACCTTGTTTTCTGCCACCTCTGTGTTGGAGAAGACATCAGCAACTAAGGATGCTATCTTGGACTTTGCAACCTATAATAAACATTAAAGATAAACCATCACTTTCTTATAAACAATTGCCTACAAATATGTAAAATTAAGAATGTAAAAGGAGGATTGAGAAGACAAAATTCCATTTAGATACTATCGCATACATTACATTACTTTATAGTCGCTTGCACTGGCGCTCCCTTCGCCTAACACGACGACATTATAAGAGCTCTCCGGTGAGAAATCATCGGTTAAACTGGTCTTGATGAAGGTATACTTGACATCAGTCTCAATAACTTTCTGCAAAAACTCTTGTATGCTCAATGGTTGATTCTTGGAGAATATATTGTTGAAGAATGAGGTGATGCCATCAAGGACATTGTAGGTTGAGGTGGTGGTGGCGTTGTTGTCATCGTAGATAACAGCCACGTGGCCTACGCCGGCGAGCTGAGCAGCCTGAACTACTTGCAAGGCGTCAGCTGTGGAGACCTCTGCCGTTGGACCATTCTCTGTTGGCCCAATGGTGACAACAACTTTGCTGGCATTGCCTATTGCTTTGGCTATGGAGTCTGCATCATCAAAGCTTGATTGCACAGCATTGAGACGCTTTGCCTCTTCTTTTGATATGATCTGCAGTAATCAGCAATGGAGTGTGGGATCACATGAACTAAAATTAATCAATTCCATCCAATACCCCAAACAATATCCAAAATGCTATATATCATGTATTTATACATGTCAGCCATGTAACTCATTTTCAATTTTTGTGTACACGTGGCTTGGTGGAATAATATAGAACGCTTAACTTCATCTTATTGCAACAAACTCCAAATCCAATCATGCTTAAATATCTAAATCCTAATAAAATAAAATAAAAAGAAAGAGGAAAAGATATAGCTGATGAACTAGATGATGTGTATTCTTAGTTTATATTGTCAAGTGTGGAACGAATAAGAAGCTGACCTTGTATTGAGCAGCAAGACGAGCAAGTTCTTGAGCAGCACCAAGTTCGGGAACACCAGCTCTGACGCTGAAACCTTCTCTGAGAAGTGTCTGAGAAATGCGAATACCGGCCTGGCCGGTAGCACCGGCAACAAACACAGTGGAAGGGTCCTTCCTTCTTGGGTTGCCAAATGACAAACCAGGTGAAGAGGAAGAGGAAGGGTTGTTTACAACAGGGATCAATGACGTCACATCAGGTAACTTGCCGAAGTTGAAACGGAAGGGATTGGAGTTTGATGAAGCTTCTTCACCATCATTATCATCATTATCCTTGGGTTTACCAAGCCTGAGTGATGGGAATGGACCATTGTTGTTACTCTTAGCTAATACTCTCAGCCTTTGGTTCCTGGGGAGGGTGAACCTTGTTGATGAGTGAGGTAAGAGAGATGAATTGGAAGTAAGAGTTGGAGCCATGGATTAAGGACCCTACTCTACTACTCCTCACCCTTCTTCTTGTTCAAATTGGATTTTGAATAAGTGTAGCAGTTTCTCATGAGGAGAAGAGAACATAGTGTGTATGCTTTAGGATTTCAGGGATTAATTTTGTTTGGTTGTTATGAGAATCATTATCTGGATGGAAGAGGAGCGAATGGGGTGCAGCCACGTTGTCACATTTTATCCAGTTCCACATATCTCCAACAGTCCAACACCAAGCATTCCAATTTCCAAAGATCAATAAAAACGACGTGACTACACTCTGCTTACTACATTTCTTCCATAGCTTGTGCTGAGTTCTTAAATGAGCCTAGGCCATAGGCCATATATAATTCATTAATTTGTTTATAAAAGATTCTTTTTTTCCATTCAAAGAAATAATATTTTAATCCTTTTAAATGTAACTAATTTTCTTCTTCAATATATATAGTTGGTTTTGTTTTTGGAGCTTAGATAAAGTGTTGATAAAGGATATTTCTAGATATCGGAAGAAAATTTGGAAACATCCGTAATAATAGAAAACAAAATTTCCAATATTTTTAGCATTAAATTAATATTCCAAAGTATTTATAAGAACCAAAATTCATAATATTAGCTCAACATTTAGAATATATAAGAGAAACTTAGGCATTAGATTTCCACAAGATAAAACTGGCGCTTACTTGAATTAACACTTCCTATGCACGCAAATAATGAAATAAATAAAAGAATATTCTAGAGTTAAAACTGAACGTATTATAGATAAGAAAAGATTAATGCGTTAAACAAAAAAATTAATGTAGTTTTCATTCATAAAGTTAAAATAAAACTGAACGTCAACAAACAAAGAATATTCTAAATGCCATAATTCTACCACTAATTATATAGCATTTAAGGTTATGTTTAGTTCCAAATAACATACAAAGTATCATAGATAAGAAAAGAAACTTGATATAAAAATATCTCGCATTAACACATGATTCAAAGAGAAGTCGCATTCAAAAGATGCATAAACAACCTATCCTGGATTTAAAGGGGAAAAAAAGGACAATAAAAAAGCCAACCAAAAAAGTTAAATTTTTACCTGGTTTATCTAGCTTGAGAAACCAATTTGTTCAATCTTTACAAGTACTAATAAAATGATATACTCCAAAAATAAAATAGTGTTCTGATTCATTAATTGTGCTTTATATTGATATTAGTATAAAACCACTTTTTTAATTTAAATTTAAAAAATGAACAAAATAAAAACTAACATCAAACTGACTCATTTTTTGAATGGAATAAAATGAATGACACATAATAAAAACATTCATTTACTCTCCGAACACAATTCTGAATTTCTTAACTGTTAAACTAGATAATGGTATATACACAAACGGGGAGAAGGAATTCCGTCATCCCTTGTTCCGGATTAAAATGTGCGGTCCAAATACGCCATGCTAAATGTTAGCACAACTGAAAGTGTGCAAGCAAAAATCATATCGCGTCACACCCTTGGTCCCTCTTACCCTCCTTCTAACTCTTTATCACAGATCATGAACACATACAAATAAGGAAAAAGGCATAATTCTACTAAAAGCCTTAACACTCGTAGGGAATCCAAATGCAGCCACCAAATAACATCCAAGTTATTCAAAGCACTAGGAATGCAACAAGTCGCCCCGAGACCAACTTAACCAACAGCACAATTTCAAACAAACACTTGCCGCATTGGCATTGCCAAAAAAAAAAAAAAAAGAAATGAAGAAACCTTCACTTGGACACAGCCTTAACACACACACCTATCGATATTAATGTAAGTTGGCAAGAATCAGCACGAATCAGCACACACACAGACATATATATAAAATTAAGTACATGTATTACAGTATACATATAAAGTCATGGAGCTGTATCAAATCTCAATCATCAGATGGATCCGTTGAATGACATCATGGAGAATTCCAGAAAGGAGTCTAGAATAGCTCCCAACAATAGATACCGGGCTTTGAAAAATAATATTTACTACAGCCTGGGCTATGTTAGATACAACGGATTACTTGTTAATATCATCTAGAACCTGTAAAGTCTGCAAAAGAATGAGAACTTCACCTGTATTTAAGTTCAAAATATAGGTCTGCATATTGTCTGGTCACCAGGTCATCTAGAGCTGACATAAATTTCATCTACCAATTGACCAGAAAGCTAATTTAGTATCGACCTCATCAATAACATTCATATAAGACCTTCAGGATTAATCTAGTCTAAATATGAAATAGTCAAGAAAAAGAATCACATCAGATCCCTAGGGAACTGTTGTGAAGAAAATAAATGAGGAACTACTACAGAACAAAACAGCATCTTAAAAAAATAGGAGACAAGGCACCCAAATGCACACCACCCAAAAAACGTGAGATTCCCAACTAAGGGGAGACAAACATTACCAGTAAATACAGGGCAATGTCTGCACAGAGTTGCACTCAACAGATTTGCTCAGAAATCGTCATTTATCCATTTCAGCTGCCAGCATTAAAGATAGACTACATCAAACATTTACCAACAAAAAAAGAGAGGAAAAAAAGCATACGCATTTCTAAATCCAAGTTCCTTAATCTTTAAGCTGCTAAAAAATAACAAGATATTTATCAAGAAGTTTTTTGAAGTAATAAAATCAAAACTCAAGTGATGTATTCAGTTATTCATGCCCTTCTTTGCTTTGAGAGATTCAAGAGCCTTATTCCGCAACTCAATCTCAAGCTTCTTTTGTTCAGACAACATCTCGTCATTATCACTACGACGATGATCCATTCGTTCAGCTTCCTCATCGTCTGAACTATAGTCAGTTTTACCCTTCATTTTCAGCTTCTCTGCCCGCCGTTCTTCCCTCCGGCGTCTTTTCTCTTCCCGTCTTCGACGTTTCTCCTCCTTCCGCAGCTTCTTCTCCTCCTTTTTCCTCCTCTTAGCATCTTTCCTGTCCTCCATTTCAGAATCAGAACTATAATCTTCATCCGATGACACAACTTTTTTCTCTGACTTTCTATGTTTTCTCTTTTCCTTCCCTTCCCTTCTATGTTTGTCACTTTCCTCAGAAACAGAATCATAGGAAGCACTATGATTGACACGATCAACTTTTCCAACTAAATCTCGAGTTGCTTCTGATTTGTAGCGCCTATCACTATTTTTTGCATAGTTTGAAAGAGAATGATCCTTGTCATCAGACTTCTTAGTATCTACAGCATAAGATTCATGAGGCTTCTCACTGGAATAACTTTCTTTATTCCTTGGCGATTTAGGTCGCACATAAGATTCATCACCTTTTCCAGAAGAAATATCACTGCAAGAGAGGTTGCATTATCAAAAATGTATGCCATGCACAGAAATTTAGAATAACTGCAGTATACCAAACTATTACCCTTTAATCTCTCGCCCTTTCCTACTCCCATCAGTGTTATCATAGTGACGAGACCCAGAAGAAACGCGACCAGCTGCCATTTCGGGAGAGAAATCTTCCTCATCATGAAACTTTGCAGGTGAGTTTTTCCGCTTACTAACTGGGGATAAATACTTTGTTCTCTTTCCGGATGACTTTGAATTAGGATCTCTGTTGTCTCTACCAGAGAGAAAAGAAATCAGACAATTCAACAAATTTATCAGAGTAACATACTCCAAAATGAAGCACAATCAAGTATAAAGTTATGCAATTAATATTCAAACCTAGAATGGTATGTTCCTTCTGCATCTTCGCTTGTCTCTGGGCTATCATGGCGAGGTTTCTGGGTTCTTGGTCTCTTTGGAGGACTCGAGCTTCTTTCATGGGTCAACTTGTCTCTTCTTTGCCTCACCGGGCTCTTCGGTGGACTAAACATTTTCAATAACCAAATAAAAGTGCAAACAAACCAAGTTAGAGAAAATGATCTGTAAGTAAGAGCAACAAATAAGATTTTATTCAAAAAATACTACCTCCTGTCTTCACTGCTATTCCTCCTCCTTGGTTGTGGAGACACTGATCGTGGTGGAGACTTCTCACCTGACGAAACTGAGTCCGGCGATTTAGTGCGTGAAGCTTTATGATCCTTATCTTTTGGGTGTTGATGCGCCACAGGTGACAATTCTTCCGGTGTTCTGCAACAGGTATCCCCACAAATTTATAAATTTCCTTGGAAGAACAAACCCATTAAAAGAATAACATTCTGCACAATTTTTGCAGATCAAAGCTGGTGTTGGTGTAGTGCCACTAACATTTCTGGCAGTAAACTCTAGACCTACTTCAAAATTGTGCAAATAACTCTATTGGAAATGTTTCATTTTAAAAGTTATACAACATTATTAAAGCAATCTGCTGAGTAACAATCGTTAAATACCTGACTCTCCCCCTAGAAGGCTGCACAGGACTTCTTTGACGTCTTGACGAAGTTCTCTTTACTGGAGATGTAGATACATGCCGTGCTGGGGACTGAGAACTCCATTCATTTGGAGGAGACCTCCTCGGAGAAGGACTTGGTGATCTTCTCTTAACAAAACCAGGTGATCTACGCCGCAGAGGAGATGGAGATCTGCGTTGTGGACTTTGACTCCCGTCCCTTCGACGTATGGGAGAAGTGGATTGCATGGGAGATCCTGATCTAGACCGTAGATGGGTTGGAGGCATTCGGCGCACAGGTGGAGATCTATACCGCGTGATGGGAGATCGACGTCGCAGTGGAGAGGGTGACCTTTGTCGCCTTACAGGAGAGGGTGATCTGCGTCGACGCACTGGAGAAGGTGATCTACGTCGACGGATTGGTGAAGGAGATCTACGTCGACGCATTGGAGAAGGCGATCTGCGTCTTTTCACAGGAGAAGGTGATCTGCGTCGACGGTAAGAGGGTGAACTACGACGGTAGGGGGAATGCATTCTACGTCGTAGAGGAGAAGGAGATCTATAAGTTGAGCGGGATCTAGATCTTCTCCTTGAATATGGAGGCCTCCGGTAAGGGGATCGCCTAGGTGAATACCTCCGAGGAGAAATGGATCGTCGTCGTGGAGAACGGCGAATCCTATCAGAAGATGGGGAGCGTCTTCTAGCTTCTGGAGACCTGGATATACTCCTCGATCTATGTCTACCACTAAATAACACAAACTCATTAACCCCAAAACAACAAAACTAAAGGAAAGTTAAATGTGCATGATAACACTGAATAAGGGAAGAGCATATAAGGGATAAGAAATGAAACAAATAATTACACCACATCAAATTATACTAATATACGGCAATAAACCAATATATAGTGTACAAGCACATAAGCTATATATAATAAATAAAGTAAAAGGCATACTAAGCTATCAATACAAAAAGCATACCCCGAATAGCTTCGTGAATTTGAAAATGATTTACTCATTGACCTTGAAGGCGAGCCTCTGCTGAAGATAGCAAACAGCAAATATTTCAACCATCAAAATAAACATGGGAAGTCTATTAAAACAGTGTTTATTTCTAAATGTGTTACCGATTAGGCGAAACAGAAACAGCAGGTGAGCGGGGGGACCTAGAAACCCTGCAACAAAGCAGGCAAATAATTTAATCTTTCCATCCAAAGATCAATGTAATATTCAAATAATGAAGCTTAAACCCAAAGGGAAGTTCAAAATAAATGCTTATGGTCTCACCGGATAAAAAATACACTCCTACCACACATAACACATCAAATATCAAGAAATAATATGTATTTTGAATGATTCATAAATAGAAATTGTTTAAACTTTTCTTCCAGTCTTATAATTGATTTTAATTTACAGGAGATTAAAGGTTTTCATGGTAAATTCAAAGCTTTGGTACAATAGTATATAGATTAGGGAACTTCTGTAAGTCAGGCTTGAATTATGCCTATTTTACTGTGGTGCATACTAGGGATAGAATTCTAGGTTGTCAACTAGAACAACGCCAAGCCACTTTCACAATGTGTCACTTTGCAACTTCAGGAATACACAAATACAGCCTCTATAAAATTGAAAATCCTAGTTTATACTGTGAAATTTGATGCAATATATTTAAAAGAAAAATAAGCAAGGAGTTGTCCCATTTAACCTGCTCCTTCCTCTAACACCATTCCTCTTGTCACTTTCTTTTCCATCCTGAACATAGTGCCCTGTGGTTGAGTCCAAAGCAGTATCATTATCCTTCGCATCAAATCCACCGTCCTACAGTAGTTTGAGGTAAAGGACATGAACCCAAATAATTGCAGAAGCTAGCTGAACGCCATGAAAACATGAATAAAGTTAAAACAAAAGTCTCAACTTTATAAAACGTAACTCCAGCACGGAAAAGGTAGTATTACCAGTTTTTTCAGCCTCACTTCCATGAACTCTCTATCTTCTTTCTCTCTTTTCCTCTGAATTTCACTAGTTATTTTATCATTTTCAACCTAAAGTAACAACCCACAGGAAGCAACTTACATCAGAAACACCCCAACAAAAGTGATAGAGGAATTCGTCATGAAAGTTCAGTAATGGTATATCAGGACTCAAAAGTACCTTCTTCTTCCGGAGTTCTTCTTCTTTGGCATCCAAGAACTGCTGAGGAACACCACTGGCATTTTTCTGTGCACTGAGAAGAAGCGTCCAAAGCTCTTTCATGAACTTTCCAGTGTTTTTTTCCATAAACCCAGTAAGTTGTATCTGGATTTCCTTCCCATTCACTTCCTGTGTCACAAGAAATAGAATGTGACCAACCCAAAAGAGAGGAGGGGTGGGAGTACTAGGTGGTGTCATTAGTGTGTACACATTAAAGATATTTCATTCTTAAGTGGGGACAAGGTTGCACGATCAAATGCTAAAAGCAAAATGACATTATATACAGAAATGCAATCCCGATTTCAACCAATGCACATGAAAATAAAATTATCAAAGATGTGAAGATTCAGCGAATGACAAATAGAAAATTTTAGACTCCAAGAACACCATATAGCCAATAAAACTTGTGAAGCGGAAAACTGAGGAACACTACAACAATGACAATAATAAGATTCAGCGGAACAAAAAGAACAACTAAAACTTAATAGATCAGTTACCTTCGCATCAAGCAGACTGTGTATAAAGTTAATAAGCACTTCATCTTCGAACCCGAGAAGCTCAGTCACCCTTCTGGTGATCCAAGGCTTCATCACCTCCATGTTCACCTTTGTCATGTCCACCTATACAAACCATTGTTTTTCCAAAACTGAATTCAAAACAAACTAAAACCAACTAATCTCACCAATTTCACACACACACACACACACACACACACACACACACACACACACACACACTAATCCTTGTCGTCCCAAACCCACAAACATTTCCCTAGAAACAGAAAATTGAAAAAAAAAATAAAACGAACCAGGTGCTCCAATTCGGGGGCAAACTTTTGCGACTTCAGCAGCTTCAATTGTTTATTCGAAAACCGAGTGTCCTGATCCGCAGATGTGCCCTATACACACAAATTTCAACAATTACAGTTAACTAAGTAACACGCATCAATCCGTAATTAGTTAATATTACAGAGGTTATTATGAAATCCAAAGCACACGAGATCTGAGAACTGTTAAGATTACTTAGCCCGAATCAAGGGTAAGATATGAGCAAAATTTACCCGAAAGAAACCGCCCGACATCTTGTGAAATCGACCTCGATTCGGAACGCAGAGAGAGTGTGTGTGGTTGAGATTGAGCGTGAGAATATGCGTTTAACGGCGGAGATTAATCGAAGAGTGGGGTCGTGCGGCGAAGCAGCTGCTCCTTCTTCTCCTTGTTCCCCTCTGCGGAGTGCGAAGCTGAGCTTAGAGGGTTCAGAAGCTACTCGAAGAAGCAAAATGCCCTAATTTTAGTTTAACACGATGTGCCATTTTTACAAACTATCCCTTCGCGTAATTAGTTTTACGATTTTACCCTTAAGTGAATCAGACAACCGATATTTTTTTGCTGTTACCTTGTTTGAACTTATTTGGAGATAATATTCGATCTAGTGTGAACTTGCATTTGATAATTTTAGTTTCTAAAATTTTAATTATTTTTATTTAATTTTTTAAATTTTGTGAACATAATTTATATTAAATTTATAAAATAATTTTTGATGTATACATGTTAATGTAGATAGATAAATGTCATGTTAGATTTTATAAAATAATATTATTTTAATTTTGATATTCAAATAATTTAAAAATATTTTAAGTAGTGTTTAACTGTTTATTGAAAACTTTTTTTAGAACAAATAATACGTCATCATTTTGAAGTTATTTGATCACTAAAATTAAAATGACGTTATTTTACAGATTTTAGCATAATATCTAGTTGTTTATATTTGTCCTCCATTAATGTTTATGTACCAAAAATTGCACTAATGACTAATGTGAGTTACATGACAAAATTTAAAAATTAAATAGAAGCAATTAAATCAACTTGGTTGGTCGAGTGGTCAACTCATTTGTCCACTTAAATAAGTGTCGGGGGTTTGAATCTCGCCTTGTGTATGCAGCAACCCATTGACCAGCGACAAACCCTTAAATGGAGCCTAGATCTGCGATGAATTAGTTCTTGACCTATCGAGTTGGAAGATACCGTGGACAACGAAAAAAATTAAAGCAATTAAAATTTTAAGAATTAAATTAAAGTTCACGTATAAATTTAGAAACCAAATTAAATATTATTTCAATTTCTTTTGAATAAATACAAATATAATACAATTTATTATAATAAAATTTATTTTTTTTCTTTTAAAACAAAAATAAACTATAATTTGTACACCAATGTCTCTTTTACAAAATAAAATTAACGTTCTAATTATGCAAGATAAATTCTAAATAATAAAATTATCTAAATTCTAAAATATATTTAAAATTTTTAAATTATCCTTTTTAAATTAAACCAAACTAACTTACTAGTCACCAAAAAAAAACTAAACTAACTTACCCGACCTCAAACTCTAACTAATCCTCAAATAGGGTGGTGGTAGTGAAGGGATAGAGACTGACGGGTAAGATAGGATTAAAGTTTGAGATTAGGTTGGGTTATAAAGAATAATTTAAAAATTTTAAGTATTTTTTGTTGGTCTGAACAATTTTATCAGTTGAAATATCTTTTATCAATATAATATTAGTTTTATTTTTTTAATGTAGATTTATTATCATTATAAATATTTATAGATATAAATAGTAGTTTATTTAATAAAAAAAATTTAAATAATAAATACTTAGATAAAAACTATCATCATTAAAGTTTTTTTTACTAAATAAAAAATATTATACTCTTTATTAATTAAATATATTTTAACTCTTTATTTATTATTTTTTATATTAATAATTTAAATTTAATATTTAATTATTTTTATTTTATTTTTTATCTTTAATTATAAGTTAATTTTCAGATAGGATAATTTAAATTATTTTTCTCAAATTTATTTATTTACCCATAATTAGCTCAATAAAAATTGAGGGCAATTGACTTATATAAAATAAAGCTGAGAAACATTTACCTGATTACAACAATTGGAAAATAGTTACGTGCATGTCTTGTTTCAATTTTTATATAATCTCTGGAAGCTAATTACAGTTTTCAGATTACACATAAACCGTGCCTGACAACAAAGGTTTACATGCAAGAAGAGCTCAACGTAAACCGTGGTAGGCAGCCACGGTTTACCCTTGGTGAATGCGAGATGAAAACCGTTGGAAGCAGCCACGGTTTATGAAGACAAATGTGCATAAAACGGGCTAGCAGCAACGGTTTATGAAGGGTTTCGAATGGGCATAAACCATTGTTAGCTCCCACGGTTTATGAAGAGAGAAATTATATATATATGTGAGTGAGATTCAAGCTGGTGAAGAGATCATTATCACAATGTCAAGTGAGGAAGAGAGTTTTCTTGTCTTAGTGCATTGCTCTGGGAAAATCAAAAGAAGCAAAAAATATGGTGTGAAGTTCACTGACAGAGAACCATTGAGTGTATTCATTAGTTTATCAAGCACTTTGTCAGATGTCAAGAACAGCATCTTGCGGAAGTTTTAGGTATTTGGGAGCAAGTGGGTGAAGAAGTTATTCTACAAGATTTCCATCGCAGTAATCTCGACCAGTGTTAAGTATGATATGTTTGTGCTAGCGGCTGATGAAGATATCAGGGTTCTATTTCATTGTGTTAGGAGTTTTCTGGAGGTCAGAATACACGAGTTGTTTGTGAAGTTGGAGGTTGACATCGATAGTTCTGGGGCATCAACTCTAGTTCATAGCTCAACTGCCGCGGGCGGTGCGTCTAGTTCAATGCCTGCGGCCCGGCCATCTGTTTCGCATGTCGCATCCCCTTCCTTCGCGGCTGATTTAGAACGAACGGAGGTAGTTGGTTCTGTACTGTTGGAGAATCCTGGGGTCTGGCAGCAGGCATTTGAGGGGGATACAGGTGGTGGCATAGTTCATGAAGTTCAAGGCTTCGGGAAACCTAATCGAGTAGAGAATGCAATGCGGGACGATGACTCTGACCAGGAGCCTGTAGATATCATTGGGACAGTGATGATGACACAGGTGCTAATCCACATGCACAACACCCACCATCAAGTTCTGGCACACAGCAGTACCCTCCACACTTCTCCACTCTAAACTTGGAGGCTCTGGGTCAACAGGCGGATGGAGGTGCTATAATTGGAGGTTCTTCTACAGAATTTCAGATTGGGCAATCGTTCCAGAATAAAGATGAAGCTGTTCTGAGTGTGAAGAACTATAGCATCCGTCGAGGTTTTGAGTACCGAGTGTTGGAATCAGATCATCTGAAGTATTATGGAAAATGCAAGGAGTTCGGCAAGGGTTGTAGTTGGTTGATTCGAATATCGCTCCGTGCACGAAAGGGCACTTGGGAGGTTAGGAGGTATAACGGTCCCCACACTTGCTTGGCCACCTCTATTTCCAGTGATCACCGTCAGCTTGATTACCACGTTATCTGTGCGAGGATTTTTTCGTTGGTTAGGGCAGATGCTACAGTTACGATAAAGGTGTTGCAACAAGCAACGAGCCTCCTCCGTCAACACAATCGGACTGGGATCCTGAAATGCAACCTCAGGGGATTGAAATCTGTGAGCCACACAGCACCACCAGTCCAAGTACTCAGCTGATGGACCGGGGTCAGTGACTCGGTCGACCGGTATGACTGTATCAAGCCGGTCCTCCCAATGTTGATGCCACACCCGATAATATATGGGGAACCATCGGTCTCCACCCCTTCCATCCTTCGCATGGAGCCAATCTATGTTCAGAGCCAACTGAGGGAGATGCTGAACCCACCGAACTGCAGCATCACCCTATCCACCTGGTGCCACTCAATCGCGGTAAAATAAATCAGGCTAGTAACCGCCGTCCATAGCCTACGGTGCTCATCAACTAGTATCTCCGGATGAACAACAGCCACCTCGGGAGAGGAATAAGGCTCCCACACGAACTGTATCGGAGAATGTAACATTAGGTAAAAGCATAACTCTATACAGGAAGAACTACTTGTAAGAGCAATAACTAAACGACTCACATCATGGACACGCAATCTATCCAGACAAAGGCGTGCAGCCACCACTCATTGATCCACTGCATCGTTTCTCGGTAGATACTCAGCCCACCTACAAGTTTCATTCAAAGCATGTCATAACGGGTAACAACACATGTAATTGAACAAGTTATGGACCTAAAATAATATATCTGCACCTGGATGTAAGCGGAAACCCGAATATATTGAAACCACTAGGCCTTAAACTCGGAAACCTCTAGAAAATCGAAGACTGTAGAAGCTGAAGTGGCCTCGCCAAGTTAACAACGTTTCTGTTTGTCCCACGATAAAGACATCTATACAACCAGGCCAGTGCCGCCGAGCCCCAGCTATATATACCCAAGTCGTCCAACGATGCCAATAAGGCAACCAGCGAAGGTGAACCCGGTTTGCGGTCTTATCCGCAAACAGCTGAGACGACAATAACATCATAATATAGGCACGCGCGTATATACGCACGGTCTCGTCAGTAGCATCTGCTGGGAGAACCCGAAACCGCTCATGGAACCATGTGTAGCACACTGTCATCTGCTTGACTTTATTCTGCGGAGGTAACTCCCCAAACAACTCGCAGAACCACACCCATGCCGATCTTCCGTTTTTCATCAGATTCTCAAAGTCAGTCAGGCACCCACTCACGGGCCCCCATCGATCGGCAAACCCAGCTGATAGGCCACGTCTTGCAAGGTGATAGTACACTCCCCAAAGGGCATATGAAAGGTGTGGGTCTCAGGACGCCACCTCTCAATGAATGCGCTATGTAGAGGCTTATCAACTCAGAACCACTGACTGTTCAACTTAGCCAAGTGATACAAGTCCGCGGTCTCCAGATACGGTATAATCCAGTCGTGTAAAGGCATATTCTGTTATCTCCTAACACCACTAATAACCCTAGTAGGCTGCAAAAATATGGATAAGGAAATCATCAACATACGACCAATACTAATAACATCTAATATAATTTTAAAAAATTATTATACACCAATATTGGTTTTCTATGTACTCTAATGATGACAATAGTTCTAATAACGACAACAATAACAAAACTAACAATACCAACAGGAATCACAAAAGTAACAACAACAACAATAATAACACTAACAACTCGCAATAATAACAATAATAATAATAACCATAATAACAATAACGATAATAATAATAACAATAATACTAACAAGTCACGTTACTACTACTACTACTACTACTACTACTACTACTAATAATAATAATAATAATAATAATAATAATAATAATAATAATAATAATAATAATAATAATAATAATAATAATAATAATAATAATTATTATTATTATTATTATTATTATTATTATTATAAAAACAATCAAAATTAAAAAGTCACAATTAAAATAATAATAATATTTATAATAATAATAATAATAATAATAATAATAATAATAATAATAATAAGAATAATAATAATAATAAAGTTGTTCAATTAACATCTTGGTTGATATATCCAGCTACGTGCGCAACGCCATTTAACCGGTACATGCGAGTTTCGTCTTTTATCGGTCCACCACTCAACTGGTTCAAAACCTCAAACCAACCCCCTAAACCACAAAGTTCTCCAGATTCTCTCTTAGCCACCCAACTTCACAAAATTTTGAATGCTCAAATGTGATCCGCCCTCACCAACAACGGCTTCTATATTTATAGTTGCTCATGCATAAACCGTGGCTACTTCCAAAGTTTTATGCACACACCATCTTCTTCATAAACCGTGGCTGTCACCCATGGTTTATGTGTTGCATTCTCCAAGAGTAAACCGTGGCTGCCTCCCACGGTTTACGTTCAACTATCCTTGCATATAAACCTTTGTTGCCAGGCACGGTTTATGTGTAATCTGAAACCGTAGTTAGCTCCCACGGATTATATAAAAATTGAAACAAGATATGCACGTAACTAGTTTCCAATTGTTGTAATCAGGTAAAGATTTCTCACATTTATTTTATATAGGTAAATTGTCCAAAAATTTATTAGAATACTTATAGATTATCCATTAACCTCACAATAATAGAAAATGCTTAAATTCAAATATTTGTCAGACACATTTCTTTTTAGCAACATATTTGTAGAATACAATTAAAATATTTATCATCTATCCTAATCTTTTTTGGCATCATCATCCTCTATCTTCTAAATGTAACGATATATATATACTAGCGTGATAATCCGTACAATACACGGGCTTCACGAAATTTAAACCTTTTTAAAAGAAAAATATTAAGAGTATAACTAAAATGTATTCTATAAAAATAGATATGTTGTATTAAATTTGGATAATTATAAAATTATCACTATACTAAAATAAAAAAATAGAATACAATAATTATTCAATATATCAATAAATAGTATAACATATTTTTTAAGATAATAAAAGATAATAAAATATTTAAACAATTGTTAGCCACTAAAAAAACAGAAAAAAGAAGTCCAACAGAAATATAGTTTACTATTACGGATTATCTTAGAAACACATAACGTCAAGATACCTACTGATAGCAAAACAAAATATATACAACATATATAAATTTGTTCATTAAACAAAAAACAAAATATGTCCAAGACAACTTAACATATAATTCAAAATATCCATCAAATAGAGTTATACATAGGAGGCCTAACGTCGCTGAATCGATAACTCTATCTGGCGGTTAGCTATCGAGCCGAGTTTCAAGGTAATGATATCACCCTCCTTTAAATTGTATACTCTATAACATTCATTCTACCCGACCTCAAATTTCCATTCTGCACCTCTTCTTCCACTTTTCAGTAAGTGGAAAAAGAACACATTCTTCTCTACATTGGAATCTGGACTGGTGATCGTACAAATTGAACCATCTCCAGATAGTTTAAGATACGCAGCAAGTTTTGAAACCAAATACTGCAACAAATAATTCATAGTTAACATAAACATAATATTTTCATACAAAATGAATAACAGATTTAGGAAGAACATCCAATAAGCTTGCAAGAAAAAAAAAAAGAATAAAAGAAATCACTCTTTTGATATGAAGTTACCAATCTAGATTGACCCAGATCCGAAGCCGTAATTATCTTTTCATAATAAACCTCTGGAGTGCATCGAACTCAGGATAATTTAAATATGTTAGTCACCACACTAAAAAATAGCAAGCTATGCCATGATATTAAAATCCAAAACAGAAGAAAAAAAAGTTACATCTATCATTACCTAGGATCAAACAATTCATTTGCAGCGTTACTTTGTTCGTTGACCTCCAATAATAAACTGCTTCCACTAGACAAATCTATCGGATTATGCGGATTATCCCCTACTAGTGTCCCATCTTGATCATTGTTTTCAGCACCATCTGATGAAAACTGATCATCAGATGGTTCAGAACCAGATAGAACCATCACATCAGCTGATGACTCCTCATCAATCCTGGTATATTTGATGTGGAACACTCTTGATACATTATCAAATGTCTCTGAGTCCATTAGCTCATGCACATATGCATTAGGATCAAGGTGAACTTCGATGGGTTGGTTGTCCTTATTCCACAATGAAATAAAAAAATTCAAAACTGACATACCTAAATTGAACAGATGTCCCTCTATCGATAAAATAGAAAGTTCTAATCTGTTCAAATGAGTAGTCAGTTATGAGCAACTGATCATTCTTTCTTATCACCCCCAGGACTAAACAATTATCTAGCTCGTCAATGACATATAACATTGGCCCAAATCCTTCGCCATGAGTTGAAACAAAAGTTGAAAGAAGAAGTCTCTCATCCTATATTCAAATTTTTTTCCAAAGTTCATTCATGTGTAACAAAACATGCTAAAAATGCTTCACATAATTTTACCTAACTATTTAGTAAAGAGAGGTATTTCAAATTTACCATTATTACCAAGTGAGCAACACAACAGAACAATAATCACGTAAATAAACTAACATTATAATGAGAAGAAAGCTTTAACATAAATAATTGAAAAGATTATAGTTCAGTAAACAACTCAATGAATTTAAACAAAATATCCATAGAAAAGGGACAAAGGGGCAAAGCAATCACTCTCAGACATGCAGAAAATAGTAGAAAATAACAAATTAAAGAACATAAAGTCAAATCAGGAATCTAATTAATTGAGATTGATACTATTGGCCAAAACTGCACATTGGCCATCAAGCTTATTAAGAATCAAAGAGAAAACTGAGAGATTTCAACAATGAAAAAGAAATTTCTGTTATCTTGATGGATTCTGAAACCAAATCATGTACATGAACTTCGAATCATCTTTTCAGGTATTAATAAATGTTGAATTTTTAAAGTCATTATCAATATATGTATGATTAGTAAACCTTATATTATTTATTTTGAATGGACATTGATAATTTATCAAAACTAATCTTTTTAGAGTTGTTGTAGTCTACACCCATTTGAGAACAGAAAGATCAGAAACGACCACTAACTGAATTAGCTAATCAAACTCA
The DNA here is from genome assembly GCF_003086295.3 of Arachis hypogaea. Taxonomy (NCBI): domain Eukaryota; kingdom Viridiplantae; phylum Streptophyta; class Magnoliopsida; order Fabales; family Fabaceae; genus Arachis; species Arachis hypogaea. The sequence continues at coordinate 3,185,358 of NC_092038.1, read as the reverse complement.
TTTAACAGGAAAAAGAAACTATCAAGAGGAGAAAAGTAGAAAAGACCACTAACTGAATATAAATTAAAAATAAACCATTCGAAGTTAAAGATTTAACCCACCTCTTTAATCGGTTAACATGCATGATATAATATTCCATAATATATTTCGTTACCTGCTTACTGAAAAGGCAAAATCTAAAAATCAATTCTTTTCCGTTGGGCCAGTATTGTTGGGTTGCTAAAAACCTCCTATTAGCACATAATGGTACGATTAGAATTTAAGACTAAGACTTTTAATCAAGAAACCAACTAACTAAATATACAAAAAAAAGAGTAACAAATTAAAAGTACATTAACAAAAAATACCCAAGAGACCACGTTAGAAAACTACTACACAACATATTTTACAGATTACAACAACTTCTGAAATCTAGCCTACATATAAATGAGAAGCCAATAAAATTAAATTACAACATGAAAAATATATGAGAAAGAATTAAAAAAAAAACTATAGATGGCATAACATCGATATTTAATTGACATTAAAATTTTCAAAAGTTAATATGAAATACATTGAATGGAAAAGTAAATGAGACTTCAATCGAACTGAAAATGCAGCAAAGAAAACATCTTCTCTAATGCTCAGCAACATACCTGTTTGGATATTCTCTATTGGCATCTATGGCCATTCAACCTTATCAGATAGAGAGACTTGGTATAAAGATTCAAGAACAAAGAAAATATCTTGTCTCTTATTGTAAACGAAAAAATTATAATAAAGTAATCTCGAATAGGAGATTTCAACAAATTCAAGAAAAACAGGTGATAAAATTGAATAAAGAAACTTAAAGAACAAACATAAAGAACAGCAACCATTCATAAACAAAAGAAGAAATATAGGAACAAAAATATCATTATTTATTCTAATAAATTAAATTTCTACTAATGCTAATTATAATGTTGAGAAGTTTAAGAAATCTAACAACTACTACTAATAATAATTTAAAGAAACAATCATGAATTATGAATTTGTTAATTAGAATATGCATTATAAACAATATGAAAAAAAAGAAAATATACAAAAATTAGATCAATATTAAAATATAAAAGACTATAATGAATATTAAAAAATTATAATTACGATTTTATTTTTTTTTACTCTTAAAAATGTTTTAAATTATCTACTTAATATTTTTTCTTATTCGATACAATATAATAATACCAAAATTGCCGAATTTCACACGGCCAATACAACCTCACTGAAACTGAATTAATTAACTTGCTAAAAAGAAATTAACAAAAAAAATAGCTTCCTGTTATTATCCTTTGAAGTTCTCTCATGTTAATAACTTACATTTTAGTATGTTACCTTAAATGTAGCTTCCTATTCAAGATGATTAACAAAAGTAGCAGCTACTCACGTGTGACAATCTGCTAACAAAAAGCATAAAAAAAAGAACTTAATAACAATCAGATGTTGGACATATCCAAGTGTCAGAGATCCGTTGTTTTGGAAATCAAAAATTTCTTTTTTTTCTTTTTAAATCGGGGAAGAGCCTCTCCTTGAATAATATATGCATGCCAAAATATATGACAATCTCTTATATTGGTTCAAATTAAGACTCAGCAAGATGGGAGAGCAACAAAAATTTGAGTATTAGACAAAAAAATAATCAAAAGGATACTTGAACTGAAACTGAATTAATTAACTTGCTAAAAAGAAATTAACAAAAAAATAGCTTCCTGTTATTATCCTTTGAAGTTCTCTCATGTTAATAACTTACATTTTAGTATGTTACCTTAAATGTAGCTTCCTATTCAAGATGATTAACAAAAGTAGCAGCTACTCACGTGTGACAATCTGCTAACAAAAAGCATAAAAAAAAGAACTTAATAACAATCAGATGTTGGACATATCCAAGTGTCAGAGATCCGTTGTTTTGGAAATCAAAAATTTCTTTTTTTCTTTTTAAATCGGGGAAGAACCTCTCCTTGAATGATACATGCATGCCAAAATATATGACAATCTCTTATATTGGTTCAAATTAAGACTCAGCAAGATGGGAGAGCAACAAAAATTTGAGTATTAGACAAAAAAATAATCAAAAGGATACTTGAACTGAGGCTATTCACATAAAGGTATTAACTGGATATTTTCAGAAGATAAAACTTTAGTTGATGAAATCATCGAAAGGAAAGCTAGGAAAAATGAAAAGAAAAGCAAAAGAAAAAAAAAAGTGAAGAGAAGATCATGTTGGGACTGCAACAGTTAGGGCAAAACCTTAACTTGTTATTCGATTGTCAGAAAATTTACCTGTTCAAAGAAATGGAGGCGCCGGGACCACTGGAGATGATGACAAGTTTGTATCTTGTAGGATTATTTGGGGTTTAATCCTGTAAAAAGTTGGGCAGTGTCTTTCTCGGTTGAGTGAGCTGAGACCCCATAGAGAGAGGATGGACGGCGACGGCGTTAGGTCTTCTTTCTGAAACCGAAACCGCTCATGGAACCATGTGTAGCACACTGTCATATGCTTGACTTTATTCTGTGGAGGTAACTCCCCAACAACTCGCGGAATCACACCCATGCCGGTCTTTCGTTTTTCATCAGATTCTCATTGTCAGTCAGGCACCCACTCACGGGCTCCCCATCGATCGGCAAACCCAGCTGATAAGCCACGTCTTGCAAGGTGATAGTACACTCCCCAAAGGGCATATGAAAGGTGTGGGTCTCAGGATGCCACCTCTCAATGAATGCGCTATATAGAGGCTCATCAACCTAGAACCACTGACTGTTCAGCCTAGCCAAGTGATACAAGCCCGCGGTCTCCAGATACGGTATAATCCAATCGTTTAAAGGCATATTTTGTTGTTTCCTGACACCGCTAATAACCCTAGTAGGCTGCAAAAATATGGATAAAGAAATTCTCAACATACGACCAATACTAATAATATCTAATATAATTTTAAAAATTATTATACACCAATATCGGTTTTTATGTACTCTAATGATGACAATAGTTCTAATAACGGCAACAATAACAAAACTAACAATACCAACAGGAATCACAAAAGTAACAACAACAACAATAAAATACTAACAACCCGCAATAATAACAATAATAATAATAACTATAATAACAATAACGATAATAATAATAATAATAATACTAACAAGTCACATTACTAATAATAATAATAATAATAATGTTATTATTATTATTATAAAAATAATCAAAATTAAAAAGTCACAATTAAAATAATAATAATAATATTTATAATAATAATAATAATAACAATACTAGGATTAATAATAATAATAATAATAATAATAATAATAAAGTTGTTTAACTAACATCTTGATCGATATATCCAGCCACATGCGCAACGCCATTTAACCGGTACATGCGAGTTTCGTCTTTCATCGGTCCACCACTCAACTGGTTCAAAATCTCAAACCAATCCTCTAAACCACAAAACTCTCCGGATTCTCTCTTAGCCATCCAACTTCACAAAATTTTGAATGCTCAAATATGATCCGCCCTCACCAACAACGACTTCTATATTTATAGTTGCTCATGCATAAATCGTGACTACTTCCAAAGTTATATGCACACACCATCTTTTTCATAAACAGTGACTGTCACCCACGATTTATGTGTTGCATTCTCCAAGAGTAAACTGTGGCTGCATCCCACGGTTTACGTTCAACTATCCTTACATGTAAACCTTTGCTGTCAGACACGGTGTAATATGAAACTGTAGTGAGCTCCCACTGATTATATAGAAATTGAAACAAGATATGCACGTAACCAATTTCTAATTATTGTAATCAAGTAAAGATTTTTCACATTTATTTTGTATAGGTAAATTGTACAAAATTTTATTAGAATACTTATAGATTATCCATTAACCTCACAATAATAGAACTTAAATTCAAATATTTGTCAGACACATTTTTTTTAGCAACATATTTGTAGAATACAATTAAAATATTTATCATCTATCCTAATCTTTTTTGGCATCATCATCCTCTATCTTCTAAATGTAACGAAATATATATATATATATATATATATATATATATATATATATATATATATATATATATATTCACCTTTCTATCTATTACTTTTAATTATTTTGATCCAACGTATTATATATTTTCTATTGCACTTTATGCAAAATTGCTTATAACGAAAAGTTTCATCTACACTTATAATGTGTTAAAAGTTTTGAAAATAATCATTTTCTTGGTGACAATTTACAATTGTTTTGGTATTTTCTGAAAATTAAAGAATAAATTACTCACTAATATGTATATGACAAGATAGATTAAAAAAAAAACGAAAACTATTGTCTTACTAATAACAGCGTATAGTTGCTTTTTACATTTTTAACCATTGCAATTTGCTAAATATCTTGTGTGAAACTGAGTGTGCTCCGAGAATCACACACGTGCATTTTTACTATTTAAGATTCACAAAGAAAGAACCAAAAACATATACTCTGTCTAGTGTTCTTGTTGACCTCACATGGCACTAACAACTCTCATCAGCTTCAAGCTTTCCCTGCTGAACCCCCTTCACCATCATCATCAACGGATAAAGAGCTCAAAACTTCAACTCTCCAATGTTGGCATCAGTCATCAGCACCGCATGGTTACTTCCATGAACCATCATTTGGTCCCCAAGTACCCGTTTCTTCTTCCCTCTTGCAATGGTCATAATCCTAAGCTCAGATTCCACGTGAGGACCCCATAAAAAAGAAAAGCTGGAAAACTCTTCAAAGTTTCATGCTTTTTCATCTAATTTGGCATCTCAGTCTTGTGGGCAGGTTGGAGCACAGAAGGGGTATGCTTCTTCTGGGGAGGAACCTCAGTCGCGTGTTTCTGACACAAGTACATACCAAGAGGAATTCTCTTGGTCTTCTGTGGTTTTTCCGTACGTTTCTATCACTGTAACACTGTTTATATTCATTATTCTATGGCCTTGCTTTACATTTTGATCAAAATTGGTCAATGTATTTAAGTTTGGAGTTGCATTGTTTTGGGTTCAAGCCAGATTAAATTACATGTTTGACAGCATTTGAAACAAGTAAAGTCAAAATTAAGTTGTTTAGATTGAATCGTAAAATGTGACAAGTTCATACGGTTTAGTTTGATAGATTTTGGGGTGGAATTTTGTTCCTTTTTGTTTCCAAATTTCAATCTTCTGCCGTTGATATCCCTGTGAGGAATTCAAGGCTAAAGCTTGGAACTAGGAAGATGCTAACTTGTAAAACTTGCACGTGCATGGATTGGTCAAACACTGTGGATTTTGAAATGTATAAACTCCTGATCTACTTGTTTCACTTTCGATTGATTAATACAGTTCCTTTCAAATATAGGTTTCTATTCCCAGCATTGGGTGGCTTGTTATTCGGTTATGATATTGGTGCCACCTCAGGGGCCACAATCTCACTGCAGGTAAACTTGTTACTCAATGTCTTTCAATTACACTTTGTTGTATTACTAGTGCAGTAATTTATATAATTGAGCTTCAAGTTGTTGATTTGAATTCACAGTCACCTGAGCTTAGTGGCATAGCTTGGTTCAATCTTTCGGCTATTCAGCTTGGACTTGTGGTATGATTTCAGCATCATAGTTGAAAAGTTTATTATAAATTTACAGAGAAGTTATTGTTTTCTATACTAATTAGAATCTCACTTCCAATGTCATACATAGGTCAGTGGTTCCCTCTATGGGGCTCTTCTTGGCTCACTTCTTGCATATGCCGTTGCTGATTTCCTTGGTAAGAGCTTTACTTTGTTGTTATCCAGGAAAAAAGGCTTCTTATTAATCAAGTAAAATGGCTTAACATTAGGGAGGAAGAGACAACTCATTGTTGCAGCACTGTTATATGTGCTTGGCGGTTCGATCACTGCGTATGCACCAGAGCTCAATGTCCTCTTAGCAGGAAGGCTGCTTTATGGACTTGGTATAGGTTTGGTAGGATACTATGACCTGTAATGTATTTTGTAATGTTAATTATACCTGCATCATCTTCAAACAAATTGATTTGCAGGCCATGCACGGTGCTCCTTTGTATATTGCTGAAACATGTCCATCACAAATCCGTGGGACTCTAGTATCATTAAAAGAACTCTTCATTGTCTTGGGGATTCTGGTATTGCACTTGTGGCTTTTATGTCTCTTTTATTAACTAAAGAGCTTGCTGAGTTGGGAATGAACTATTGTGCAGCTTGGTTATTTTGTGGGAAGCTTTGAGATTAATGCCGTTGGGGGATGGCGGTTTATGTATGGCTTTAGTGCTCCGATTGCTGTACTAATGGGGCTAGGAATGTTGAGTCTCCCTCCCTCTCCGAGGTGGTTGCTTCTCAGGGCCGTTCAAGGGAAGGGTTCGTTTCAAGATTTGAAGGAAAAGGCAATTCTTTCCCTGAGTAAATTAAGGGGCAGACCACCCGGCGACAAAGAATCTGAGAAGCAAATAGAAGAGAGCCTTGTTTCGTTGAAGTCTGCATATGCAGATCAGGAATCAGAAGGGAGTTTCTTGGAGGTGTTTCAGGGTGCCAATCTGAAAGCTTTCATAATTGGTGGGGGGCTTGTCTTATTTCAACAGGTAGTGCCTCTTCTATGCAATGAGTCAGTTCATAGTTATCACGATTGTAGTTTCCCCTTCCACTTTTATCATGTTATTGACGGAAATATCGAATATTCCATCTACTATTTTTCTGATTAGACACCTTCTTGCTCTAGATAACTGGCCAACCAAGTGTTCTGTATTATGCAGGCCCAATTCTTCAGGTATGTTATCAATAATTTCAGTTTTTCTTTCTTTTCTGAAATAGAATCTTTTCTTTTTCATTTTTCTCACTTTAGATTATTCTCTATTTTTGCTTTATCTAGAGTGCTGGATTTTCTGCTGCAGCCGATGCTACCAAAGTTTCAGTTGTTATTGGCTTATTCAAGGTTTTTCTTTTTCCCCTTCCTAGGAAGAGTGGCTCCTTTGTGAACCTGACAATAATTTATTCTTATTGATGAATCTGCAGTTGCTAATGACATGGATTGCTGTCTTAAAAGTTGATGATTTGGGGAGAAGGCCTCTTCTGATTGGAGGTGTCACTGGCATTGTACGGATTCGTTAACATTTTAAACTAGCATATTCTTGGAGTATTCTGTCTGCAACTTGTCAAATGCTCATTGTTGTTGATTTTTATTTTATTTTAAATTTCTGCAGGCCCTTTCTTTAGCTCTTCTTTCTGCTTATTATAAATTTCTTGGAGGGTTCCCACTTATTGCTGTCGCGGCTTTACTTCTTTATGTTGGTAGCTATCAGGTAAAATACCCCCTGGTCATTGGCCTTGCTGCTTTTTGTGGAAAAGAAAATGCCAGGCTTGCAATTTGGACTATACAATATATGCTGACATCAATTATAATTCATGGACCTCTCTACTGCTAGTTAAAGGGGATTCCAACCAATCCTGTTTGAGAAGAACAGACACAGCAGTTCCTCTCTGCTTAGTAGACTAATGTTAATTTCTATTTGCATTGCAGGTATCATTTGGCCCAATAAGTTGGCTAATGGTATCAGAAATTTTCCCGTTGCGCACAAGAGGACGGGGGATCAGTCTGGCTGTTCTAACCAACTTTGCTTCAAATGCAGTTGTGACCTTTGCATTCTCTCCTTTAAAGGTTTTAGATCCTTTTACCTTTCATGTTCACTTTTCATTCAAGTGTAAACTTCACCAACTTTACCTTTCTTTGTCAACTCTTGGAGTTTCTAATCTGCATTGGCTTCTTCTGCAGGAGCTTCTAGGAGCAGAAAACCTTTTTCTCCTTTTTGGGGCTATTGCTTTACTGTCACTTATCTTTGTTATATCTTCAGTTCCCGAAACAAAAGGCTTGAGCCTAGAAGATATTGAGTCCAAAATCTTGAAATGAGTAAGTGACAGCTTAAACTAGCATCTTGTAATCCTAATGGAATATAATTTTGGAGCGCATGTAATGTAATACCTATGCATACATCTCCCACTTGGAATTCATTGGTCATGTAAATATGTTTTATGGTGAGAAAAATGGTAGTTTCCTTATTGTTGCTCATAACTGAATTTTAGAGTTTAGCTTTGATCCAAATAATAGAGTTTCATGGCAAAAATATTAAAAGAAAAAACTGAAGAATATTTAGTGTAATATAAATATACAATAAGTCCACATGGAGTACAAAGATATTAATACATACAAATTAAAATTTACAAATGTAAATGGAAATGATCATTCCAGTCTAAATATTGGATACATATACAAAAATATAGAACAAAAATTGAATACATATAGCACAAGGTAGCCATAAACATCATGGGAACTTTCAATTTGCCTGAAGAATTCTTTCATGGTTTTCTTCCTGAACCACTGCATATTTAGAAAGAACTATAGGTTTATGTTTAGAACAAAAAAGAACTATATGAGTAAAAATAAACAGATTATACTACCATAATGAACTGCTGCTTTACCTTCTAGAGCATTGGTAGATACTGGAATTTGAGATGAACTGCGAGCAGCACTGATAGATACTGGGTTTTGATAGGATGTGCTTGCAATGTTGGTGTCAGTGGTCGTGATAGTGGTTGTTGTGTCTTCTTGTTTTGGTTCCTCAGTTCGGAGCAAAGAAGTTACAGCTTCTCTCACCTTCTCCATCACACCTGCATCACCAGGAGTTCTCTTTGGACTCATGGCCTCAGATATCACCTGAGACAAAGCTTTTTCATCTTCTCCCGGCTCAAGCTTGTTCATCAAGTACTCTTTCACCGAAACACCCTTATCCCATATCTGCGAGCCAGGGCTGGCATACCTGCCAGTGGTTGGAGCAGATGAACATGAAGGAGTCTGTGGTGACACTGGAGCTAAAGTTTTTGGGGTCACTGGAGCTGACCAAATTCGTGCTGCGCTTGGAGAAGTTTGGGAAGATGTCTTTGGAGGAGTACTTGGAGCAGAAACAAAGAAACTACTTTGAGTTCCATCCTTTGGTGATGTTGAAGTGTGAAGCTCATCAGGTTTGTAAATAGTGAGGCCTTGAAACTTGGAAGTCATAGAGTGTGATCCTTTGTTCAGTTCATGAGCTAAGGTTCTAGTCGTCGCTACCCTGTTCGAACCAGCATCAATAGTATTGGTGCTAGTAGCAGCTCCAGCTGCAGCATTAGCCACAGTTGCTGGATGAGTTGTTCTCTTGGAGAATGACCGAGTTAAACATTTTTCTTGCATTCCTAGACCTGATTTTGGTTGATGTGCCTTCTCAGATTCGTACACTGAAATATTAATTTTACACAACAACATAAGATCAAAGTTAAGAGAAACCTTTTCAGAAAATCGAAAGTTAAGGTCTTGATTACTTGGAGCTCCATGGTATTCAGCTTCGTCGTGTGTTATTTCGTCTTCCAAGCCAGAGCTGGGTGAGGGAGTTTGGTTTCCATCGTCGTGCTTTTTCTTGCTGAGGCTGTGACACAATTTCTTAGCCTTCTCCTTCACTTTGGCAAGGACTGATTTCTTCTGGTTCGGGCTATGGTCTTCTTCCGAGTCATGGTGCCTCAACTTATTGAAAAAAGGTGATGAATTAGAAGTGGAGGAGGTGGAGGAGGAGGACAAGGTGGCAGTGTTGGTTGACATCTTAGAACCTGTTGGCGATAGCTTAGAACCTTTTGGTGACACTTTAGACCCTTCTCCTGTTGTGCATCAAAACAATAACTTAGAATGATAATTTCAGCATCTAAGAATGTATGTTGGTAAATACTAGCATATACCATAATCAAATCTTTGCCAAAAGACATTATAGGATGATGATTTTACCTCGGAGGAGTTGTTCCATGGTATGGATGGTGGGAGTTTTTGAAGTTTCAACACCAGGTCTCTGAGGGCGTTCGAGTTGAGCCATTTTTTCTGTAACTAAATTTTTTACATCAACAAATTTGCTTCCGCCTTTTAATAAATCTGCTCTTATATTTGCTCTTTCTTTGGAAAATATATAATAATGATAATAATAGACATAATTACTTTTTTAACAAAGAATGAACCGTGGTCATGCAATGGCTTCCGGGGTTCTTGCACTGGGAAATGATGATCAAGAAGAACCTCAGCATGCACCATTAGGACCCATTTGTGGATTCTTTTCTCTACACGTGTAGACTAACAGTTTTTCTTGCTACTAAACCAAACAAATTAGAATCACCCTGAATTAGTAATTTGACCAGGCCAACACAGGAAAGATTGTTGAACCATTTCAATATCTATAAGTGGAATTGATATTCGTATGTTCTATAATAATGTTGTAGAGTAGTATATATTTGATGATAATATAAATTTATAACAAACAAAATGAAATAAATGGGCGAAAAAGTCTATGAAACTCACATTTTTATTAAAATTTGGTCAGTACTTAATTAGTCAAAAGAAAGTAAGCAATTTTATAATATATCATATCCCTCGTATCTCGAAAAACACGAGTTATACCTTAGTTGGATAAGACAAAATTCAAATTAAATTAAATTTATCATCGTGACCCACTTCCCTCCGAGATTCTCAGCCCTAGTTGTCCATGACCAACAGACTTCCCTTCTTCTTGAGAATCTCGGCCCTAGCCATTCACGACTAATAGACCGACAAATAGTTCAAATAAAGGAGCCTATAAATCAACTAGAATAAACAATAGGCCACACGATAAAAACAAAACACATAACCCACTAATCATATACTCTTTCTGATAAGTGATTCTTTACTGACTTGAGTGCTAGAATCTTTTTTGCAGATACCACGCTCGGGTTTGAGTTCACAAGGATATTCCCAATCTAGCTTGAGCTGCCAAGGACACTGGATTAACACAAGACCGAAGTAAAGCTTGGGAGGAGTATCCTTGCACGAACATTTGGCGCCTACCGTGGGGACCCGCCTCGCTTTTTAGTTTCTTGACCTAATGCTATTATTTCCGCCTTGTACTTCCTTTTCTTTTCAGGAGCTGAAGCATGACAGATCATTCAGTGACTCCTCAAGCCAATCCGACCAATGCTGAACTCTTGGCTGCTAATGCTATTCTACTAGCAGAAAACCAACGAATGACTGAAATATTAGCAACAATGCAGAACAATGGCGAAGAAAAGAATGGCAATAAGAAGACAAATACCGATCAACACGAGGAACATCAGTCAGAATCAAATGTGAAGACAGGGGAGACATCTCCAAAAACAGAAAGACGACGGACTAATCCTTTCTCGGAAGAAATAATGAGTTTTAAAATGCCTACAAATTTTACACTTCCAATGACTTTAACATCGTACAAGGGGATCGAGATCCTAAAGTCCATGTCACAAAATTCGAATCCATGATGTTTCTCGATAGTGACTCCGATCCCATCTTATGCCGATATTTTCCAACTTTTTTAGATGGAGCTGCTTTATTATGGTTTTCTAACTTGCCGCAGGATCAATATCAAGCTTTGAAGAGTTTGCCAAATTGTTCATAAACCACTTCGCAGTATCCAAAATCTACGTGCGAGACTCAGATTACCTCAACACGATCAAGCAAGGACAACATGAGAGTTTGAAGGACTACATGACGCGCTTCACAACGGCAGCCATGGAGATCCCATAACTCAACTCTGAAGTACAACTTTACGCAATAAAAAGTGATCTCCGACCTGGAAAATTCTAGGAAACAATAGCTGTCGCAAAGCCAAAGACATTGGAGGAGTTCAGAAAAAAAAAGCAACCGGGCAAATTGAAATCGAGGAATTACGTGAAGCTCAGAGAAACGAAAGGCCATTACCCCGGAAGGAGGAGGAAAGACCAACCAAATCTCAAAACAAAGATTCCAGAAAGCCTTTAAAATTAACGCCGAAGTTCGACTCATACACCAAGTTCAACACAAAAAGAGAGGACGTCATCAAGGAAATCCTACAAAACAAACTAATCAAACCACCAAGCAAAGCATGGACATGCCAGGATCAGAAATACGCAGACAGAAGCAAACATTGCGCATTTCACCATAAGTATAGCCACACCATTGACGAGTGCGTAGTAGCCAAAGACTTATTGGAAAGGCTAGCGAGGCAAAGCTTACTGGATAAATACGTGACTTCCAGAAACCAGAAAAAAAAACAAGGGACACTGACAAACCAAGCTATAGCTCCGACCACAAAGAAAAGGGAGCCTGGTATGGACCAGTTGAAACTCCTGCATCCAAAGGAATAATAAACTACATTTGAGGCGGTTTCGCAGGAGGAAGAGCAACCAGCACAGCCAGAAAAAGGAGTTACAGAACCATGATGACAATAGAGGATTCTCGGCAACAGACTCAAAACTCGGCAACAAATGCCCAAATCACTTTTGGTACATCCAAACTAAAGTTGCAATGCTCGAATATGGACGATCCGGTGGTAATCTCGATACAAATGGGAGAACTAACAGTAAAAAAGGTTCTACTCGACCCAGGGAGTAGTGCCGACGTCTTATTCTACTCCACCTTCAAGAAAATGCAACTCAGCGACAAAGCACTGCAACCATCACCCGGAGAATTAGTAGGATTCTCCGGAGAAAGAATCCCCGTGTCAGGTTATGTATGGTTGAGAACAACGATGGGGGAGTCTCCGAACTAAAAAACCATCGATATTCAATTCTTAGAAGTAGATTATGCAAGCCCTTATAATGTCATCTTGGGACGCCCGTCCCTTAACTCCTTCGGAGCTATTATCTCTACTATTCACCTTTGTGTTAAATTTTCTGTGTAGGATAACATAATCACAACAATCTACACCGATCATAAGAAGGCCAGGCAATGTTATAATGCAGGCTTAAAAGTCACCTCAAAGGAGACCATTACAAGAATCCATTTTGTTTACAACTCGGAAAGCGTTCCAACTTTGGCTGAGCTAGATCCAAGAGAAAGCAACAGTTGCCCCGCCTCAGCGAACGACTTTGAGAAGGTACAACTCGGGAATCCAGAGCAATTTACTAACAACGACTTTGTTTTCTCTGCAGGAACAAAACAACATTTAATTGAGACATTAAAGTCCAACACCGACCTATTTGCATGGACACTAGTCAACATGTCAGGGATTGATGCGAACTTCATATGCCATAAATTAGCAGTCAATCCTAACGCTCGACCTATAAAGCAAAAGAAACGAAATTTAGGTGCAGAAAGAAAAAATGTAGCAATAGTAGAAACACAAAAATTACTTGATGCATGTTTTATCCGAGTACTTCGTTTCTCATCATGGCTAGCAAATGTCGTAATGGTTAAGAAAAGCTCGGGAAAGTGGCGTATGTGCATGGACTTTACGGACCTAAACCAAGGTTTTGAAAACCGGACCGGTCATCAAACCGTTCTAGTGATTGGCTCACTAGTTTACTGGTTCAACCGGTCTAACCAGTAGTTCAACCGAAAAAACCGTTTTAGAATAAAATAATAAATAAATTATAAACAATACATAAAATATCTATTCCTATACTTTGCATTATTCTGTTCTTGTATGATATGTGCCTTTTTCTTGGCTTGTGGATCATTGCCACTGTGTGTGAGATGATTGTTGTCATCAGAATTGTTACAAGAACCATGATTGAAAATACTTCATCGCCCAATACCTACATACATACATAATGAATTGAATCAATAATATGCATGATGGGTATACGTGAATTAATTTATAAAAAGTTAAAACATGCATCATATAAATATACCTTTTGTTCCCAGCCAATGTTGAGCACTATAATTTCAATGAAGCCTTTTGTATTCATAAGCACACCAAGAATTACACCTTTCATGACAGGTATTTGTTAGAAGAACCTTGTCACTGACTATCGTTAGCAGCATCATTCGAAATAACGGGCAAATTGTTATTCACAGATGCATTATTATCAGCAATTGCTTCTTGATTAATATTATTATCCATAACTAAAGTTAATAAGCAGATACGAAATTAGAAACAGCAGCACAATGAAAAATCAATTTCTTCATCAACAAGACCATATCTAAAATCTGCCTACAGCATTCAGCAACAAACAAACCAAAAGTCCAAAACAGAGTAACAAAAAAAGCTTCACCCAAAACATTTCAGCAAAACCAGCATTCAGCATTCCAAAAACCAGCAAAACCAGCAACTACAAAACACTAAAATCTGCCTACAGCATTAAGCATTTAGCACATTATGAAACATTCCAAAATAGTAAAATGTTCTATACAGTAAAAAACCAAATAAGACACACTAACAAGCTCTTCTCTTTTCCGCCACACAAAAACAAAAAAGAATGCTCAAATGACTTAAATTCACGTCATGCTATTACAGTAATTAATTGCAGTTATGCATTTTCTCATAATCATTTCCACAAATTTGTATTGTATCCACATGCAAAAAATTAACATCACAATCACATGGAAACATAAAGCACTTACCTCTATAATCAGAATTTAAATCCCCAGTAGCATTTCCATTGTTCGCATACTCTTCTTGTGCCACTGTTTATAGGGGCAGAAAAATGGCAAAATTAAATAAATAATGAATAAATAGCAAAATCACATCAAACCGAAAAATAAATGAATAAACACCTGAACAAAAAAATTTGAACAAAAAAATTTGGAGCCATCAGCAACTAGTAAACCAGAGTAACAAACTGACAGAGCCATCAGTAAACTAACAGAGCAATCGAGCCATTGAGCAATTAGAAAACAGTCACACTAAAACAGAGTAACAAACTAATAGAGGGAACGAGCCATCGGTAAAGAAGAAGAAGAACGAAGAAGAAGACCAAAAACTGAAAACAGTCACACTAAAAATGGAACAAAAGTTGAACAAGAAGACCGAAGAAGAAGACCAAAGAACAACAATTTCAGAACTTCAAAATTCAAACCAAGAAGAAGATCGAACAATCAATTAAGATGAAGACGAGAAGCCACTAACCTGGGTTCCATGCCGGGAAGCATGCGAAGATGAAGACAACATGCCGCACTACTAGGTTCCGGACACGGGGGAGAGGAAGAAGCAGCGGCGCTGACGACCTAGGGACGGTGGCGGCGCTGTGGACCTGGGAACGGCGGCGGCGATGAAGGGCTAGAGTTTCCCTTGGCTTGAGAGTTCTCCAGGATTAGGATGATTCACGAATGATTGGGGAAGAAGGGGGTTGGCTCACGAAGAATTTGGCCTGCTTCAGTTTTTTTTTTTTTTTAAATAACAAACGGCGTCGTTTTCGAACCGGCCGGTTACCGATCCGGTCCAACCGACCGGTTTTTCGCCGGTTTGACGGTTTACAAACGGTTTTTTTCTAGCAGTTATTAATAGCGGGCCGAACCGTTTTTAGTGCCGTCTCCGGTTGAACCGGTTTGACCGGCCAGTTTGGTCCGGTTTTCAGAATCTTGACCTAAACAAGGCCTATCCAAAGGATTCCTACCCGCTACCAAACATCGACAGGCTAGTAGATGACACCTCAGGATATCAAGTGCTCATTTTCGCGGACGCTTATTCTGGTTATAATCAGATACAAATGCACCCCGATGACGAAGAAAAAATAGCATTTGTAACAGACTGAGGTAATTTTTGTTACAGAGTTATGCCTTTTGGACTAAAAAATGCAGGAGCAACCTATTAGAGACAGATGGACAAGGTATTCAAAGATCAAATTTGTGGGAACATTGAAATACACGTTAATGACATGGTGGTCAAATCGAGCTTGGAACAACAGCATGAGGCCGATCTCAATGAAGTATTTCAACAACTCTAAAAGTACAATATGAGACTAAACCCATAAAAATGTGCATTTAGAGTACATAGAGACAAATTCATTGGGTTCTTACTGACAAACAGGGGAATAGAAGCCAACCCCGTCAAATGTCAAGCCGTGATAAACATGCAATCACCTCGGTTAATCAAAGAAGTACAGTAACTCACAGGACGCCTAGTAGCTTTGTCTCGATTCTTACCTGCGACAGCGGCCAAGTCACATCACTTCTTCAACACATTGAGGAAGACTAAAAAGTTTCTCTGGACAGACAAATGTGAAAAAGCTTTCGTTGAATTAAAAAATCTCCTCAGTTCACCCCCTATTCTCAAAAATCCACAACAAGGTAAACCCATTTTCGTATTCCTTTCAATTTCAACTAACACGATTAGTTTCGTGCTTGTAACAGAAACAGGAAAAGAGCAACAACTGGTATACCTTGTGAGAAAAATATTATAAAACGCTGAAACAAGGTACCCTAAAATAGAAAAATTGGCATTTGTCCTGGTCATTATAGCTCACCGTCTATGGCATTACTTCCAGACACATAAGATAATAGTCTAGACTGACCAATCCCTACGTCAAATACTATCGAAACCAGACCTAGCGGGACGACTTACAAAGTGGGCAATAGAGCTCTCTGAATTCGACATCTCATGCCAGTCAGGAGGATCTCCTAAAATACAAGCACTTGCCGATTTCATATTTGAGTTTACCGACCTTGAAGAACTAGTCAAAATATGGGAACTGTATGTAGATGGTGCATCAAATGAAAGCGAATGTGGAGCAGGAATCCTGCTCAGGGATGACACTGGAGTCCGAGTTGAGCAATCAATCAAATTCCTATTTCAAGCCATTAATAACCAAGCTAAATATGAGGCACTCCTAGCAGGCATCCGGTTAGCAGAACAAATAGGAGTAAACAACCTAAAGGTATATTATGATTCTTTGCTTGTAGTGCAACAAGTAACTAGTAACTTTTAGGTACGAGATCAGCTCGTAGAAAAGTATTTAATTTCGGAAAAAAACATCATACATCTTTTTCAAAATTTTGAAATCTCACATATATTTAGAGAACAAAACTGCAGAGCCGATATTTTATCCAAGTTAGCTACATACAACGTAACCGATTCATCAAATAAATTATATCATCTAACGCTAACAGGGTCAAGTTTAGATATCAAATCTATTTTAAGTATATCACAGGAAGAAGATTGGCGGAGCCCACTTATTCGATACTTAAGAACTGGCACAATACCAGAGAAATAAAATCCGAGGTCATTTAGACACAAAGCGAGCCATTACACAATGATGGGAGTTGATCTGTACAAACGAGGCATCTCTAGGCCATTATTGAAATGCCTCGGCCGAGAAGATGCAGCTAATGCCATTGACTAAGTCCATGATGGTATCTGCGGACACCACACTGGAAGCAGGAGCCTAGCAATAAAATATTAAGAGCAGGATACTACTGGCCGACGTTACGTGAAGACTGCAGAACTAAAGTGCAAATAGGTGATGCTTGCCAGAAATGCACACCACTCATCCATAGCCCAGCCGAACTGTTACGCACATCAGACGTCAGCTGGCCTTTTCATAAATGGGGGATGGATATACTTGGCCCATTTCCGATAGCATCAGGACAGGTAAAATTCCTATTAGTAGCAATTGATTACTTCACAAAGTGGATAGAAGCACAACCACTTGCGAAAATAACCTCAGACAAGGTACAAACGTTCATTTGGAAATTTATTATATGTAGATATGGTTTGCATATGGAAATAATTTCTGATAATGGTCGACAATTTACTAACAAGAAAATAGCTTCGTTTTTAACTAACCTTCATATTAAACATTGTTTTTCCTCTGTCAAGCACTCACAAAGTAACGGGCTTGCAGAGGCCGCTAACAAAGTCATCTTGCAGGCCTTAAAGAAAAAGCTAATCAATGCCAAGGGACGTTGGGCCGAACTTATACCAAAAATATTGTGGAATTATAACACGACATTGCAATCCACAATGAAAGAGAGCCCGTTCCGACCAGTATATGGCACGGACTGCATGATTCCCATCGAAGTCGGTCAGGGGTCAACTAGGATCGAGTACTTTGATGAAAATGCCAACATAGAAACCAGATCAGCCGAACTCGATACAATAAGCGAAGATAGAAGGCTAGTCGAGCTCAGACAAAGGTTTATACAAATAGCCATGCAAAAGCAGTATAACAAAAGAGTTCGACTGAGAACTCTAAGGGAAGGAGATTTGGTGCTAAGACAAGTAGAGGAAGTCCGGAAACCTCAAAGGCATGGAAAATTAGTCGCTAATTGGGAAGGCCCCTTCTGAGTTTCCAAAATAATTGGAAAGGGAGCATATTGTCTGGAAACACTAGAATAGACTGCCATGCCCAACACCTGGAACATTTTCTCATTAAAGCTTTACTATAGCTGATTTGTTTTTGTAACAAGTGGAGTAGCTTGGTACTCTTTTTCCTTATCACGAGGCTTTTCCCTAAGGAGGGTTTACTCTGACAGGTTTTAACGAGGCCGAGCACCCCACACCTCTCGCAGTTGAGAGGTCCTTTCTATACGAATAACATTTCTTACTTCTATTCTGTTCTACTACATTCACGCAATTGCAAATCAATAGTAGTCTAAACAGTCATAAGCATACATTCAGACATCAAAATACATAAAAAGTTCAAACCAACATCACAATTCGGATTAATAAGTCACAACAACAAACAACCGTTATAAAATCGACGACAAAACCAAAAGTTCCTACATAAGAAACATCACAAATTACAATTCTTCAAGAAGGGGGAGGAACATTCTCATCATGATCCTCAATAGCCCCATCCTTAACTAACTTTCCATCAATAACAATCTTGATCACATCAAGTTGACCCAAATCAAAATTCAGGAGCAAGTACTGCAACTTGACTAACCGCCCGATCAAATCCAGAAGCAAACATCTTTAGCCCTTCATCTTCCAATTCATGAATTCGGAGCGTCAATTCCCCCTTAGTCTTATCATTTTCTTTAACTTCCACTTGAAGAAGCCGAATCTGGTCCTGAAGGTGAGCAATTTCTTCTTCCCCATGCTTTATTTTGGTGGTCACATCGATAATAAACTCGTCTTTTTCTTTCACGGAACGTTCCAAAATGTTGACCTTATCAGTGGCCGCCTACTGCTCCACCCCTAACAGCTCGGTCGTACGACCAACACACAGCAAGCGTGAAACTACAACCTGTAAACAAACGTTCAACCGATGAAGAACAAGCAATCAAGAACGAAATCTAATATGAAAAAATGCTACTAACCTGGATAAATTTTCCCATTCCCTCCATGCCAGTTCGGCGATTTAGCCGCATATCGCCAGGATATTGAGAAACCCTATCAGCAAGCTCGGTAATGGGAAACTGATCGCTCCAAAGCGAGTGGGGATTCGCCCCAGAAATAAACGCATGAAGCTTTCGCTACTTGTCGAAAGCCGACTTGTTACCAGCAACAACATTCTTGCCTTCCTCCGACAAAACCTCCAAAGACTTTTTTGATTTATCCCTTTTTCTCTTCAGCAACGCAGTAGGTTGAGCAACTGAATAGGCAGCATCCCTTCCACCCTCTTTCAGGACTCCAAAACCACTATCACCTTTTTTTTCTTCTTTTGAAGAAAAGATTTCAAGTGGGATGCATTAAGATGGGGTACTCATCTACCTGCAACCACAAAACATAATCAGAAACACAAAATCAAGAAAACAAAATACAAATCCTTATTACCTATATAAGCCCTTAACCTTTCCTTATCACCCTCCACCTAGAAACGCAATAGCTCAAAATGGACAAACATTCATCCGCAGCAAAGTTTTCTACCAAAAAATCCAAAGGGAGTCTTCTTCCTCACTCTTCTCAGTAGTCTCAAGTATTTGCATCGGCTCGGAACACTAATACAAGAAAAACTTTTCTATCAATTCACTATCTAGGTAAAATGGGTATTCAGTCTCCACAGACCGCACTTTTACAAACATGGATTTAAAATTCTTGAACGATGATTTGTATAATAGAAAAAGAGAGCGACCAGGAAAACTACTCAAGAAAACCCACAAACCTTTCCATACCCCCTTTGATTGAAACAAAGAAAAGAAAACGGTCAAAGAACAAGGAAATTCCAAAAAATCCATCAAACACTGAAATGCTCGTAGAAACGCCCAGGAGTTTGGGTGTAACTGTGAAGAAGCACAGTTAAGCTGAGTCAGAACATCGCACTCGAAGTCCAAAAAAGGAAACTTCACATACAGTTCAGTAAAACAAGGAGTATACATATAGAAATACTCTCAGTCCTCTCTCCTTTCACAAACCCTCTCCCTGCTAGCACAAGGAAGGAGTTCGACAGCGATACCCGAACCATCCTTCACTAGTTTCAAGCCCTTAAGCTCGTGAAGTGACTTAGCGTCAGAATACGATGATAAACGAGTTTTGACATCGTCATGCACCCAATGATATGGACTCCCAACTTTTACCTCAACTACTTTTTGCTTTTCATTTTTCCTCTCTTTTTTCATTTCTTTTTCCATAACTATTGTAAAACAGAAGTAAAGACGAAGAAAAAAAGACTAACCTCTGGAAGTCATGGTGAAATCAACTTTTAGGCAAACAAAACGATAGCTGTACATCCATATGCAAAGATAAAATAGTAATAAAACATCCTTACAACCCACTAACTTAGTGGGTAATATAAAGTTTAACCGTTCAAATATCCAAGACCAAATTAACGGCGCAGATAGATCTACAAAAAAGAGATATTAATTGTAGCACATTTCACAAGGTAAAAATGCTATTAAAAAGTCATTTTACATTATTTTGCTTTTTTTTTTTGAGTTTAAAACCCAAGCTTGAAATGTAACAACACGCCATTGAGCTTGGGGATTACTAGGTTCAGACATCAACTAAGATATAAACTGTAGACAAAAAGCTCAACTTACTAAAAACAAATTAGATCGACAAGTCAAGTTGGGGGCTATGTATCATATCCCTCATATCTCGAAAAAAACGAGTTATATCTTGGTTGGATAAGACGAAATTTAAATTAAATTAAACTTATCATCATTACCCATTTCCCTCCGAGATCCTTGGCCTTAGTCGTCCATGACCAACAAACCTCCCTTTTTCTCGAGAATCTCGACCCTAGTCATTCACGACTAATGAACCGACGAATAGTTCAAATAAAGGAGCCTATAAATTAACTAGAATAAACAATAGGCCACACAATAAAAACAAAACACATAACCCATTAATCATGCACCCTTTTTGATAAGTGATTTTTTATTGAGTTATGCGCCGAAAAATTTTTTTCAGCTACCACGTTTCTGATCCAAATTCACGAAGATATTTTCAGTCTAGCTCGAGCTGCCAGGGACACTGGATTAACACAAGATTGAAGTAAAGCTTGAGAGAAATATTCTTACACGAATATATATTAGGTGCAGTCTGTGGTGACTAAGTATTATTCGTGGCTGTGGTGGCTAAAAAATTTCATCAAATCTGAGAATGACACGTGTGACCTTTGAATTTATGGGAGCAGTGTTTGACTATGCTAATGATATGATAACTCAACTAATGAAGGGTCGTAAATAATTTGCAACACAAAATTAGATTGAGTAAAGTGCAAATATTCCATAATGCAATTGGATCAAAAATTTGGTAACAATATTTGGGAAAAAAATCAAAAGATCTCCAAATCATGTGTTGAAAGCTTGGTTCTGTGTTGAGAGAATGAAGAACTACGGTTCGAGCTGTGAGGGGTGTTTCCTATTGGAAGGGTGGGCTCTGTTTCTTATTGGAAGGGTGGGCTCTGCAAGTCACCGCAAGCAGTGAATCATTGGAATTCAGTGAGGAGAAGAGCGATTGGGGTGGCCGGTGGAGCTCTGCACGGAGCGTGTGCATGCAGTGCGTCAGTGAGAGCGAGAAGTGAGTCGTTGGGATCCGGTGAAGAGAACTGGAGAAGAGCAGTTACAGTGGAGCTCTGTGCAAAACGTGTGTCAGTAAGAGGTGCAACGGCCGACTATCGTCGTAGATGGAGGTGTGCGATCGCTATAGGAGCAGCGGCCGGCCAGCCATCATCACTTAATTTTTGGTGTCACTTTCCAATTTTACCCTCATGTAACAATGGATGACTTATAACCAGTTGCACATATTCAACGTTAATTAAATATCTTACCATTCATAACCTCATTTGTCATGTGTCATATATTTATTGGTGGGTCAACAATTAGTCACCCTTAGCCACCACAAGTTATGGCACCCTAGAACTCGCCTATATATTATTAGATGTAATTTCATACTATTAAAAATACTAATAATATTTAATTGATGACTACAAATTATAAAATTTGCTGTTCCTAACACTCTTCTACTGTTAAATAATTTTTCTCTCATATTTACTTTTGCCTCCACCTATAAAATAAATAGAGAGATCACACTCTAGTCTCAAAATTAAAATTCAAAAGTTTAGAGCTTCTAAATTGGCCTTTGTCCCTCACACTGCGACAGTGAGGGTCAACACTCACCGGTCACCACCATGAACTCCTCCTTCGCCGCCAACCACCTCATCACCACCCCGACCCTCCCCCCTCCGTGCCGCACATCCTCTTACCTCAAATGCCAGCTCCCTTCTTCATCCTCCTCTGACCACACCAAAGATCACTCCAATTCCACTCTCATCAAAACCCTTTCCACCACCTTCGCTCTCTCCTCCGCTGCCTCCATCGTCGTTTTCTCCACCTCCCCTCTCCGCTCCCTCCTCCCTGATGCATCCGGACATTTCTCCTCCGGCAGTGGTGGTAATGCAGGAAATGGCGGCAACACTGGCGGCGGCGGCGGTGGAGGCGGAGGAGGCTGGTTTGGCGACGATGGATCCTTCTGGTCAAGACTCTTCTGTCTATCTCCGGCCATCGCCGCCGACGAATCACCGTCGCCGGAATGGGACTCCCACGGCCTTCCCGCCAACATTGTGGTGCAGCTGAACAAGCTCAGTGGTTTCAAGAAGTACAAGATCTCCGACATCTCGTTCTTCGACCGGAGCCGCCGGGTCAGGATCAATGCACCTGACGACTCTTTCTTCGAGTTGGTGTCGCTTCGCCCCGCCGGTGTGTACACGAAATCGCAGCTGCAGAAGGAGGTGAAAACCCTAGCCTCCTGCGGAATGTTCGAGAAGGTCGACATGGAAGGGAAGACCAACCCTGACGGAACCATCTCCCTCACCATCGCTTTCACGGAGAGCACCTGGCAGTCTGCCGAGAAGTTCCGCTGCATCAACGTCGGCCTCATGGCTCAGTCCAAGCCCATCGAGATGGACCCCGACATGACTGACAAGGAGAGACTCGAGTACCACAGGTCTGTTAATCAGTTATAACTGTTATGACAGTTAGTTAGTTAGTTAGTTTGTTACCGTGTTAGTTTTTACAGTTATGATAGTAGTTAGTTAGTTAGTTAGAGAATGAGTCTCAGCACAATTGTAAGGCTGCATTTTAGCTGTGATAGTTAGTTAATTACTTAGTTAGTTGTGGTAGTTATAGTTTTGGACTTTTGGTAGGTAGTTAGTTAATTACTTCGTTGTGCTACGGCTGAACTGATACAGGTTTCGAGAGAGGAACTACAAGAGGAGGATGGAGAGGGCAAGGCCATGTCTTTTGCCAATGTCAGTTCATAGGGAGATAGCAGACATGTTGAGGAGCCAGGGAGCAGTTAGTGCCAGGTTGCTTCAAAGGATAAGGGACCATGTCCAGAAGTGGTACCATGATGAAGGGTATGCTTGTGCCCAGGTTGTAAACTTTGGGAACCTCAATACCCAGGAGGTTGTTTGCGAGGTTGTGGAAGGGGATATTACCCAATTGACCATTATGTTCCTGGACAAGCTTGGGAATGTTGTTGAAGGCAACACCCAAATCCCGGTGGTGCAAAGAGAACTTCCCAGGCAGGTGCGTGTGATTTCATTGTAATGTGATTGATATGGTTAGTTCTGTGTCTCTAGTTCAGGATTGTTTAGATGAATGTGCTGATATTTTGTATTGAACTAATAGCTTCGCCCAGGGTACGTTTTTAACATTGAAGCTGCCAAGCAAGCCTTGAGGAACATAAACTCGTCCCTTGCTTTGTTTTCAAAGATTGAGGTGAATCCAAAGCCTGATGAGAAGAGCGAGGGAGGCATTATTGTTGAAATTAAGCTAAAAGAGTTGGATCAGAAAACGGCTGAAGTCAGTACTGAGTGGAGTATTGTCCCTGGACGAGGAGGGCGTCCCACTTTGGTAATTTTGTCATGGCGGATTTCCAATTTGTTTATTATCCATGAATTGTTGTTGCTCATTTTTAATGTAATTACTTTGTGTTCAACGTTTGCATAGGCTTCACTGCAGCCAGGAGGAACTGTTACGTTTGAACATCGGAATCTGCAAGGGTTGAATAGATCTGTTTCTGGTTCAGTGACAACTAGCAACTTCTTCAATCCTCAGGTATTTTACCTATACTAGACCAGTGAGTTTTCATCACTACTGTTGTAGATTAAATAGTTTAGTTTCTCATGAATATTGTGATTGGTATTTGGTACAGGATGATCTTGCATTTAAGCTTGAGTATGCACATCCATATTTGGATGGCGTATATGATCCACGCAACCGTACCCTCCGTGTAAGCTGCTTCAACAGCCGAAAGCAGAGTCCAGTATTCACTGGGGGACCAGAGGTGGATGAAGTGCCCCCAATATGGGTTGATCGTGCTGGTCTTAAAGCCAATATCACAGAGGTAATTTGACTGTCGTATATACATAAATCTTGACCTGGCTATTTATGCTGTCGGTTTTTTTACTTTTTATTTTCATATTTAATATCTTAATTGCTATATCTCGTTTCCCATGCAGAATTTCACACGTCAAAGTAAATTCACTTATGGACTGGTCATGGAAGAGATAACAACACGTGATAAGAGTAGTCATATCTGTGCCAGTGGTCAAAGAGTTTTGCCTAGCGGAGGGATTGCAGATGGACCTCCAACCACGCTCAGTGGTACTGGTATTGATAGGATGGCATTTTTACAGGCAAACATCACACGAGATAATACAAAGTTTGTGAATGGAGCTATAGTTGGAGAAAGGAATGTGTTCCAGGTGATCGTATTATCCTACATTCATGCCTTTTGTTGTCCATAGTGTTTAGATTATTTCAAATAGTCCTAACATCTTTTTTTTTTATTTGTTTTATTTCCTAATAGCAACATTTATCTCTAGCCGTAATTTTGAGGTAGAAGCCAAAAAGTTGCATCCAGTAGTTGTTACATTATCTATGTCTATACCATAGCCTGGCCAAATGATTTCGAAAAATCCTTTGAAGCACATTTATTTTATAGTTTATAGTTTAGAAATTAGGCAGCTTACCCTCCTTTTTTTTCCTTTTTCTCCTTGCACCTAGTCTTTGCAAGCTTACTGTTTCAAAGCTCTATACTACATCCTAACATAGAAGGGACTTTTGCAGAATCCTTATTCTTTAAATTTTGTTACTACATTTTGTCAGATTTTCATTGGAAATATCAATCCTATGTTTGCAGGCCATCGAAGCAGTTGACTGGAATTTCGCCCGTGTGTTGATCTTTGGATTTGAGAATAAATGTTCTGCCTAATTTTGCTTACATAGTTAATGGAAATAGTCACTTTGCTGTAATTTGAAGACTAAATCAATGTTTTCTAGGTTTATGGTATTGGAGCATGTTACCCAGTCTTTTATTTTGACAGTGTTATTTTTATTTTGACAGTGTTGTTTTTATACGCAGTTCAGGTTGATCAAGGCCTTGGCATTGGCAGCAACTTCCCATTCTTTAACCGTCATCAGTTAACCATTACACGATTTATCCAGTTGATGCAAGTCGAGAAAGCGGCTGGGAAACCACCACCGCCAGTGGTTGTCCTTCATGGCCACTACGCTGGATGTGTAGGTGACCTTCCAAGTTATGATGCTTTTCCTCTTGGAGGTCCCTATTCTGTAAGGGGTTATAACATGGGTGAGCTTGGAGCAGCCAGAAACATCCTCGAGGTAAGAACCACTGCATTTTTGTGATTTTCTGCCTAACATTTAGTACTTACTTTCATAATCTTCATATCATCTAGTGACTTTGGAGCAACTATCGAAGTTTTTTGTTCCTTCTACAGCTAGCAGCTGAGCTACGGGTACCTGTTAAAGGTACACATGCTTATGCGTTTGTTGAGCATGGCAATGATCTAGGAAGCTCAAAGGATGTCAAAGGGAATCCTACGGAAGTCTACAGGCGAATGGGTCACGGATCTTCTTATGGTGTTGGTCTCAAACTTGGATTGGTAAGAGCAGAATATGCCGTTGATCATAACTCGGGAACTGGTGCAGTTTTTTTCCGTTTTGGGGAGAGATTTTGAGGCAAGATTTTGTCATAGTTTACTGCTGAGTTGGTATATTGGTTTCTATTTTTTTATGGAAAGAGTATTTCAGCCCCCCGATGAAAGAAATACTGGTTTTTTAGATGCTTAAATCTACTTGTACAAATTGGTGTTGAGTGAATTCCATACTACTCTTGGGTGTTCATGTATAGGCTATTGAATATTGGTATAGGATGAAATATAAAATGATAGGAGTACCTTACTGTGTACTATTGTTGTCTAATTGATGTTTGCGGCTAATGCTCAACATGCAGTTCTATGAAATGAACAAGTGCCTCAATATCCAGTAAAAAATAAATGCTCAATATGCTATCCATGGGAACGAATGCAACTTGAATAATTAAAGTATACAGTACATTTTGGACCGGACGGAATAGATTAAGACTTATCCAACATACTTACAAAACAATTCATCTATACACTCAGAGATTTGCATGTTCATAGCTTGGGAATGTCCACAGCCACACATGCTTTGATAAAACGATGAAATAATCTTGTACATATTTGAACAACAAGTCTTATTTTACGAAGTGGAGTAAGCCTCATATATTTAAACAAATTTCAATTTTTAAAAAACGTACTCAAGCAACTTCCTCTTCTTTCTTTAATCAATTCAATTTTTTTGGAGCTGAATAAAAAATGTTATGCAATATACTAAAAATTAACTATTAAATTAATTATTTAATGATCAAATTAATTATTATATATTATTTAATTTATTTTTAATATATATATATATTTTTTTTGGTCAGGGAAACCGGCCCACATCTAGGCCCAGACCCAAACAACACAGAAGATCTACCCGACCCGGCTTCAGGCTGCGTTTGAAACTGCTCTTCCCACCCCTACCAGCGCCTGAGAAAAGACCTCCATTGGTGAATGATGATTAGCCTCCCTACTGCTGCAGAAATCGAAGCGCCACTCCTCCCGCATCGAGCACGCTGTCTCTGGCTCTCTCCGCAGTTCAGTCTCGCCCGCAACCTCGCCCGCGCCTGTGTCGTGGTGCTTGCCTTCCATGCTGCCGTCACCTACGCCTCTTTTTCCGCCCGCAGCGCCGTCGTAGCTTGCATCACCGTTGTTGATTGATGCCCGAACTTTCCGACATTGAATAGGTCTTCGCCGGTTGGTATCTTTCGCCATCAGTTCTTCTGAAATGCTTGCTGCGATGCCCACAGCATCTTCGTCCATTGTCGCCCCTGTTTACTGACTGCGATGCACGCTTTCCATAAAACCACACTACTCCCCAGGATTCCCATAACAAACGCCATCATCCGCCGCTCCTTCCGATCAGATCCCTTATTCTATGCCCAACTCATCCAAACCTACGCTCGTGATCGAGCGTTGCACCACGGCAAGAAGCTCCACGCCCACCTAATCACCAACGGCATCGCTTGCTTCAGCCTTGTCGCTTCCAACTTAGTTTCCTTCTATGCTTGCTGCGGCCAACTCTCCCATGCGCGAAAACTGTTCGATAAAATTCCGAAAACAAATGTGCGCCGGTGGATTTCCTTCATCGGAACCTGCGCTCGCTGCAGCTTCCACCACGAGGCCATTGCCGTGTTCTCAGAGATGCTGGCAACCCAAACGCCCAATCCCAATGCGGTTTTCGTCATTCCAAGTGTTCTCAAAGCTTGCGGCCATGTCGGGGACCAAATCACGGGTCAGAAGATACATGGGTTGATTCTGAAGTGTTGTTTTGAGGTTGACCCTTTTGTGTCTAGCTCGTTGATTGTAATGTACTCGAAGTGCTTGAGAGTTGGGGACGCGCGCAAGGTGTTTGACGGAATGGAGGTTAAGGATTTGGTGGCTTTGAACGCACTTGTTGCTGGGTACTCCCAAGTGGGGCTTGCGGGTGATGCTTGGAGTTTGGTGGAGAGGATGAGATTGATGGGTGTGAATCCAAATCTAGTGACTTGGAATAGTTTACTATCTGGGTTTTCGCAAAAATGTGACCTTGCTATGGTTTCTGAAATTTTCAGGTTGATGACTAAGGATGGTGTGGTCCCTGATGTGGTGTCTTGGACTTCTGTTATATCTGGGTTTGTGCAGAATTTTCGTAATGAAGAAGCTTTCGACACTTTCAAGCAAATGTTGCGTCATGGGTTCTGCCCAACTTCGGCTACTATCAGCACTCTTCTCCCTGCATGTGCCACTGTCGAAAGAATGAGGATTGGGAAGGAGATTCATGGCTACGCTCTGGCAATTGGGATAGAGGAAGATATATATGTGAGGAGTGCTCTTGTTGACATGTATGCAAAATGTGGCTTCATCTCTGAAGCTAGAACACTTTTTGGTATTATGCCAGAGAAGAACACAGTTACTTGGAACTCTATCATTTTTGGGTATGCCAATCACGGGTATTGTGATGAAGCCATTGAGCTCTTCAATCAAATGGAGATGGAAGGGAAAGCCAAGCTGGATCATTTAACTTTCACTGCGATTCTCACAGCATGCGTCCATGCCGGTGACATTGAACTTGGGCAGAGTCTGTTCAAGACTATGCAAGAGAAGTATGGAATTGAGCCACGTCTGGAGCATTATGCATGTATGGTGGATCTTCTTGGTAGAGCCGGGAAGGTTGACGAAGCGTACTGCATGATCAAGGCAATGCCAATTGAGCCTGATCTGTTTGTGTGGGGTGCATTGCTGGCTGCTTGCAGAAATCATGGGCATGTGGAGCTTGCAGAAGTGGCAGCTAAGCATCTGCTGGAGGTGGAGCCTGAGAGTGTTGGGAATCGTCTTCTATTGACGGGTGTGTATGCTGATGTAGGCAAGTGGGCAAAGGTTGAGAGGGTCAAGAAGAGGATGAAGAAGGGGAAACAGAGAAAATTCCAAGGGTTGAGTTGGATAGGTAATGTATAATAATATTGTAGGTTGCTGAATGATTCTTTCTAGATGGGTGGTTCCTTTGAGATTTCCCAGATTTGTGTTGGTAGGTAAGGTGTCTGGGTTTTGCTTCTGCAGAAAGAACAGGATGCGTTGTTTCATGCTCCTCATCAGGCAACAGTTACAATATCTCTTGGGAGGCACCGTTGGACGACCCAGCGAAGCAAATAATGCTTAAGGTTAACGAGCCATTGAGTTTACTTACGATGTAATTGCAAGGAAGTGGAAGCATAACAAGAAAGGATTTGCTCATGAATTTTGACAATATTCACCTTTGTTCACCAAAGCTTTACCATTTCCGGCGAAAAAGACGTGTGGTCCATTAATTACATCTAAGGAACTTCTAGTATAACCTAAAACGTATATCTTTATATATTTTGTCCTTGAAACCTAATCCACTAGAGCCATTGAATTATGATGGATTCCATGACCGCATTATTCTATTGTGTAATTTAAAGAATAATGTTGGCATTAGGTGCTCCTCTTTTTTATCCAATCAAGTTTCCTTTGATTGTCTTCCAACCAACTTTACCCTTTCTTTGAATCTTTCCGTTACTTTTAAGAAATCTATTTCACAAATTTCTTGCTTGCTCAAAATTAAGCTGCAGAAGTAAAAGAAAACGGGTATAAGGAGGTCATAAAAAACTTGCAAGCCGAGTAAGTTGGTGTTCCTCAGAGAGTCAGAGTCCTACATAGTGTGATCAATATATACAAATGCCAAGTGACCTTAAATCGTGCTGATCAGTTCGTAACATGTCCATGAGTCCATGACCACCAAGAGAAGTAAGAGCAGGCACTCCAATCTAATCTCAAGATGAATGTTAGAAGTACATATGAGCACTTAAACAAGAAAAGTTCAAAGGGCTATGGGAAGGAATGGCTAATAATAAAATGAAATGATTGTTTATAAGTGAGTGCAATGAACACGTATGTAAATCTTCTTGTAATCTAAGCTCCATAAAGTCTTAACACATAGGATGGATGATAAGAGTAATTCCTCATTTATAAGTTGTCGATAATACCCTCGATACAATTGTGCTACAAAAGATGAAAAACAAAATTCTAATAGAAGTTGATTCATTCATAATAATTAGAAGCAAAGATCAATCACCGGAGATAATAAAATTCTATCAGTTGATTCATTTATCATTAGGAGTGACATGTGGTGGGTAGGACCAATCCCTCTGCTGCAACACATGGTGATGATGAAAGCCATGTGGCATGCTGAGCATCGGCATTGGCATCATTGCCGCCGGAGGATAATGCATCGGGACCGGAACCGGAAGGTGCCCGTTCCCACGGGAGTGGCCACTTCCACCTCCTCCTGCTCCTCCTCCGCCGCTGTCATTGAGGCTTTGAGGAACCGGCGTGGAGGCGAAGAGGTGGTCGGAGGAAGAAGGTCCGTCGGCGGAGAGCCCTTGCATCCGCTTAAGATAGAGGCGATACTTCTGGAGGTGGCTGGCGACGTTCTCTCGGGTCAACCCTTCCACGTTCATAAGCTGCATGATCGTCTTCGGCACCGCGTTCTTGATCCCTAGGTGCGCCACCACGTCCACAAATCGCTTGTGCAGCTGCGGTGTCCACACAAGCCTCGGTCGCTTCACGGCGGCAGCACTGTCGGTGCGCGGCACAGAATCCGCTTCCTCCGCACAATCAACCTTCCGGAGCTTCCTCGAATTGGATCCCGAACCGGCCGGATCGATCTCTTCCTCGTCGTCGCCGGCGGGATCGTTTCCCTCGTCTTGGAAGGGGTTGAGGTTGGAGGAGGAGAAGGCGTTGACGCCGGTACGGAGGGTGGAGAAAGTGTTCTTTGAGGCGCGGTTAACGTCGACAAGGGAACGGTGTGGCTCCGGCGAGATGCTGAAGGCGGAGGCGAGCTCCGGCGGGATCAAGAGCTGAGAGAGCGGGGTGAGATCGTGGGCCGCCGGAAGGCCCAATTCCCAGTCGGCGACTCCGTCGTCGTCTTGGTAGTCGGTCATCCTAACTTCCTCACCCATCCCGGCGTTGGCCGTTATAAACAGTTGAATTTGTTAGTAACCGAAAACTGTTAGTAAATTGGATTGGATTTCTGGATCTAAAAACAATAAGAGTAATGAGTGAGTGAGAAATATGAAGAGATTAAAACAACAATAGATATCTCTTAAGATTCGGCGGTGGTTGTGTCTGTGAATAAGGAAAGTGATGCACCAAGGTCAAAATATAAAGTAGCCAACAAAATAAATAATATAGAATAAATATTTATTTAATTTCAAAACATATTAAAAATTTAAAATTCTCTTGACTTTGTGTTAATAATATTATGTGGAAAAAGAAGGGGGAAAAGTGCAATATCTGATTCCAGATGAGAATGGTAGGGGTGTCAACGTGGACGACTTAACCAGATATTTTTGATCTTCTAAATATCTTTATATATTATGGGCCTTTTGTTTTCGTTTTTGCGAATTGGTTTAATGTGAAGCACACGTGTTTGTGCTTCGTCAGAAGTGCCTTCTCATGTTCCTATGCGCTGTGATAACCAATTAAGACTAGCATAATTGAACTTTATCAATTATCGTGCAGGTAAATCATAAATGAACCATTAAAAATTAAGCACTTTTTTTTTAATATTGGATTTGAGTTGGTGTAATCCATCAAAATGTTTAAAAAATTGTATTTAACGTCATTGTGGGAATATACAAAACGTCACTGTCGTTTTCAATTTTTTTAAATTAAAAAAAATAAAAAAGATCAAAACGTCAATGACATTTTTTTATTTTCCATTTAAAAAAATTTTCTCCATGCAAAATGGTTTTGCCGTTTTGTAAAAAAATTATTTTTACATAGGCGTTTTGTATCTTCTAAAACGTAAAAAATTATTCCATACAAAAGTAAAACTCACATGTATTAAAATATTGGGGCACATCACATAATTTATTCCAATCATATTTTATATATTTTTATATATTTTTTTAAATAGAAAGTGAATCATATTTTATACCAGAGTTAGTTAGAATTGTTAACTGACCATAGTTATCAATTAATTAGAGTTAGCCTTTAGTTAGCACTTGTATATATCTTTAGTTAGGAGGTAGTTAATATTTTTGTAATTTTCTTTATTTCTTTAATAAAAAATCTCACTTCCATATGCTTTTTCTCTCTGCTCCTCTTCTTTCGCACCCATCATCAACCTGCAATCTCTTCACGGCTCTGAATTTTATCATGGTGCGGTGAGTGTGGAGGTTGTAATCGCGACGAGATCTGAGTTGAATTAAGAGAAAGAAGGAGATTGTTATTGAAGAGTCCTGATTCAGTCTATCTATGGCAAATGAGGAACATTTGGAGAATCCAGACTCAGATATGGAGGATGAATTCTCTCCAAACGACATTCGCAACTTCACAAAACTCCTGAATTGACTCACCAATTTTCAGAACTCTCAGTGCAGAATAAATCGCTCTGCATCTCCGAACGGTACGAACTCTCGCAATCCCTCTCGGACGGTGCGAACTCTCGCAATCCCTCAACCAATTCAACCTTGGACCTGCACAGCCCCTATTATCTTCATCCATGTGAGAATCCTAGAATCTCGATAGTGAATGTGACTTTAACTGCTTCGAATTATCACTCTTGGTCCAGAAATATGAGACTTGCGTTAAAATTCAAGAACAAGTTACAGTTCATTGATGGAACCCTAACGAAACCTAAAGAAACTGATCCTAATTTTTTAGCTTAGGAAAAATGTAATACCTATGTAGTAGCTTGGCTGAATCTGTCCCTGAGTAGTGAAATCTCTCAGAGCGTTATTTGGAATGAAAATGCATATGACATGAGGAATGATCTCAAGCACATATATCATCAAGGAGACATATTTCGAATTGTTGATCTAGAGGAAGAAATGTACACATCTAAACAGGGAGAACTTAGTATAACTGCCTATTTTACTAAACTGCGAATCATTTGGGAGGAATTGAAAACTTTTTTACCTATTCCGAGTTGCGTCTGTGGTGTAGAATGCACATGTGATTTAGGAGTGATGAGAAAATATAGAAAGCAGCGCCAATTAGTGAGATTACTGAGAGGTTTGAATGAAGAGTATGGTACCGTTAGGTCTCAAATCATACTCATGACACCTTTACCTGATGTGAATGCAGTTTTTGGCATGTTAACTCAACAAGAGAGGAAATTTCACTCCTTAGATAATGGTGAACCCAGGGCTCTCATAAGCTCTTCTGACCTGATTGAGAATGAGAAGCACTTTCAACATCAAAATGCAAATGGCTATAGGGGCAGAGGTCATTCTAGCTGAGGAAGGGGTGGTAGAGGAGGAAGAGGGCCTCTCAAACTATGTTCTTTCTATCACAAGATAGGACACTTGGTAGACACGTGCTATAAGAAATATGGACCCCCTCTACATATGAGACAACCACAAAAGGCCTTCAACTATGCAACAACCTCACCTGGTGTGGAAATTGATGAGTCAACTGAGGCATTGCTGCAGCTTTCAACTCAGAAAGGGGAATGCAAGACATCCGCGTTTTCTTTATCTCAAGAACAAAAAGACACTTTAATTGCTCTTCTTCAACAGGACAATTCCTCACAGTTTGGTTATGTCATCAACTAAACCACAACACAATCAGGTATACCGAGCTATATTTTATCCATGAGTGCACATATATCTCAAATTTTGTTTACAAAGTCCTTTTATACACATACCTAATCATGGACAGCGGTGCCACCAATCATGTCACATTTCTTTAGCCAATTTTTATAGCTATCACAATATAAAACCAATCTTAGTTAAACTTTCAAATGGTCACCAAACAATAACTCACATCGCTGGAACTATCATGTTTTCAAACAAGCTGTATCTGACTGATGTGTTATACATACCATGTTTTACTTTTAATCTGCTATCAGTTTCTAAAGCTGCCAAATAGTTAAATTACTATTTTTCCATCTCTGACACTGCTTGTGAGATACAAGACAAGAATACTTGAAAGATGATTGGATATGTTAGTGTAGCTGGCGGTCTTTACACATTGATAATTACACCACCAAATTTACAGGAGGCACATAAGATTGCACTCACATCTCACACTACACCCACATCTCATAGTACAGATACATCATCTAATATACCAGCACAACGTAGTGTAGAAAATAGTACAAAAATATGGCATCTTAGACTTGGACATATACCTGCAGATAGGATGCTTATAATAAAAAGGAAATATCCTCTCTTTGATAGTATAGATTGCATGAAACCTTGTGATTTCTGTCATTATGCCAAACAAAAGAAACTCCCTTTTGTACAAAGTGTCACAGAATCTAGTGAAATTTTTGACTTAATACATATTGATGTTTGGGGCCCTTATGCTACTCCCTCAATTGCGGGACACAAATACTTTTTAACTGTGGTTGACGACAAGAGTCGTTTCACCTGGCTCTATTTATGAAAATGAAATCTAAAGTTCAGTTGTTGATTAAAGAATTTGTAGCATATATTCAAACACAATTTGAAAAAATTATAAAATGTTTTAGATTGGACAATGGATCTGAATTTCAACTATACAATTTCTTTGCTGAAAAATGTATTTTGCACCAAACATCATGTGTGGAAACACCCCAACAAAATGGGGTGGTTGAACGAAAACATCAACACTTATTAAGCATGGCTAGAGCACTATTTTTTCATTTTTCAATTCCTTAATGTTATTGGACTTATGCAGTTGGGCATGCTACCTACCTCATCAATCGATTACCAAACTCAGTTTTAAAAGATAAATCCCCTTATGAAATATTATTTTCCAAAATCCCAAATTTGATAGAATTGAAGACTTTTGGCTGCTTAGCCTATGCTTGCACTCTCACTGCCCATAGAAGAAAATTTGATGAAAGTACAAAAAAATGCATTTTATTAGGATATGGACACAATGTAAAGAGTTTTATTTTGCTTGACATAAACACAAGAGAAATACTCCTCTATAGACATGTTCAGTTCTATGAGGAAGTATTTCCATTTCATCACAAGACTTTAATCAATTTTGACCAACCAGTGGTTCTTGATAACTCTCGCAACAATCCAGCATCCCTACCTTAGGTCATTGATCTTTTTAGATTTGAGTCACTTGACACACTTCATGAACATATTTCACCTAGCACACACCATACATCTATGCTTGATAAAACTCCAACTCTTATGGAGTCTGGCACCTTTTCTATCATTCCACATGCATCTCATGACATTGCACATCATTCAGATTTTGCCATTACTCCTGATAATGAGGCCACAACCACTCCTAGTGGTCCTGTATCTTTCTCGCCTCCTCCCCCACCAATTCAAAAATCCAGTCAGACTAAGCAACCACCTGTATACTTACATGATTATCATTGTCCTACAATTTCGTTAACACTAGCATCCTCAACTTCAAACATGTATCCATTTTTAAAATTTGTCTCATACAACCATTTGTCTCCAAAGTTCAAAGCCTTTTCCCTAGTTGTTGCTACCATTTCGGAACCAAAGTCTTATGTTGAAGCTATGGGCTTAAAGTGTTGAAAGGATGCAATTGATGATGAGCTTCGTGCTCTTGAACATAATCAAACGTGGACAATTACTAGTCTACCTCTTGGGAAGAATGTCGTGGGTTCAAAATGGATTTTTAAAGTGAAATTCAATGTGGATGGCACTGTAGAAAGGCACAAGGTCAGGTTGGTGGCTAAGGACTTTACTCAACAAGCAGGTTTTGACTACTTCGACACCTTTAGTCCAATAGTTCGAATGACCACACTGCGAGTTCTTTTTTCCATTGCTGTCCCGAAGCGGTGGATCATCCAACAATTGGATGTAAATACGGATTTCCTGCATGGTAAATTATCGGAAGAGGTTTACATGAAGATTCCTGAAGGCCTGACTGCTCCTGCTGATTCTGTGTGTAAGCTAAATAAGTCTCTTTACGACCTCAAGCAAGCAAGTCGGCAGTGGAATACTAAGCTTGTTTCTGTCCTATCTGAATTTGGATACACACAATCCAAATTCGATTACTCTCTCTTCACTAAGCGCACAAAGTCAGGGTTCATAGCCATTTTAGTATGTGGATGATTTTGTCTTGGCAGGAGATGATGGTTTCGAGATTGACTGAATTAAATTCACCTTGGATGTTCGATTCAGCATCAAAGATCTTGGAAAGTTGAAATACTTTCTCGGAATAGAGGTAGCTTAAAACACTAGAGGAATTGCCTTGTATCAAAAGAAGTACACCACTGATCTCTTGGAGGAATTCAGTTTATTGGAGGCGAAACTAGCAACTACGCCCATGGATTACTCGATTCATCTCTCGAAAACTTCTGGGGACCCGTACCATGATGCTTCGGTCTATAGGAGGCTCATTGGTAAGCTTCAATACCTTACCAACACCAGACTAGACATTGCCTTTGCAGTTGATAAACTGAGTCAATATCTGGACTCTCCGACTGTTGAACACCACAAAGTAGCTATGCGGATACTCCATTACTTGAAGAACGCTCTAGCCACTGGGTTGTTCTTCCCTCTAACCACCGATTTCAAGCTCACGGGGTTTGCTGATGCTGATTGGGCGACATGTCTCGACACTAGGCGGTCTGTCTCGGGATATTGTTTCTTTCTTGGCACTACTTTGGTATCTTGGAAGAGCACCGAGCAACAAATTGTATCTTGGTCATCCTCTGAAGCTGAGTACTGTACTTTGGCGAACGCCACCTGTGAAGGGCTGTGGCTCCTTCGGCTACTAGAGGTGCTTGGAGTCTCTCACAATGACCTTTTTATTCTTTACATCGCCAGTCAATCTGCACTACACATGGCTGCCAATTCTATCTTACATGAGCGCACAAAGCATATTGAAGCGGACTGCCATATTGTCCAAGATAAAGCGCATGAGGGTGTTCTCAAACTATTGCCAGTAACCTCAGCCAACCAAACAGCCGACCTCCTCACTAAGACTCTGGCACCAGGACCTTTTAGTTCATGTTTCTCCAAACTAGGATTGTTAGATATTCACACTCCTAGTTTGAGGGGGGAATATTAGCTGATATAATGTTACTTAACATAGTGTTAGCCTATATATTTATACCAGAGTTAGTTAGAACTGTTAACTGACCACATTTATCAATTAACTAGAGTTAGCCTTTAGTTAGCACTTGTATATATCTTCGGTTACGAGATAGTTAACATTTTTGTGATTCTCCTTATTTTTTCAGTAAGAAATCTCTCACTTCTATATGCTCTTTCTCTCTGCTCCTCTTCTCTCGCACCCATAATCAACTTGCAATCTCTTCACGGCTCTGAATTTTATCAATATATATTAAAATATATAAATATATAGTATCTAATTTTAATAATTAATTTTATTATATAAATAATATTTTTGTTATTTCTTTTGTTTTATGTGTACATTCATTATATTAAGGTCTCTTTTGTAATGTTTAATATTTATTCATAAAATTTAAAAGAGAAAATTTCACTCCCCTTCCCTACGAAATGCTAAAATGACATTCCTCTTCCCTCTATTTTATAAATGTACATTTTATTCCCTTTTAACTTTTAAAAAACCTCCTCTTTAATCTATTTTAAATTTTTTTGTGTTAACTAATGTTAATTTTATCCATTGTTTAAGAAAAAATAAATTATTTTTTGAAAAAATACCCATTAACAAAAATTTTATTTTTTATCATTAAATTTTGCTTACCAAAATACTCTTTAATAAATTAATTTTTTATTGATTAAATTGTATTTTTACCAAAATATTTTTAAAATAATTAATAATTAAATTATTTTTTTCTAAGATACCTACCCTTCAATATTTTTTTAATTATTAAATTGTGATTTTACTAAATTTTTTTAACAATTATTTTTATATTTACTATTAATTTTTTTATATCAATATATATTATTTTAACATTAAATAAAAAAATCTTACCACTGTTAATATGTGTAACAATTAATATATATTGATATTGAAAAATAATCTTACTAAAATTTTTTATTTAATGTTAAAATAATATATATAGATATCGAAAAATTAATAGTAAAATATAAAAAAATTATTAACGAAAATTTTGGTAAAATTATAATTTAATAATTAAAAAATGATTGAAGAGTATTTTAGAAAAAAATAATATAATTATTTAATTTTTTAAAAAATATAATTTAATCAATAAAAGAATATTTTATTAAAAGATATTTTGGTAAACAAAATTTAATGATAAAAAGTAAAATTTTTGCTAATGGGTATTTTTTTAAAAAAAATCATTTTTTTCTTAAAAAATGGATAAAATTAATATTAGTTAACACAAAAAGTTTAAAATAGATTAAAGATGAGATTTTTTAAAAGTTAAAAGAGAGAAAAATGTACATTTATAAAATAAAAGGAAGGAGAATGTCATTTTAGCATCTTGCAGAAGAGGAGAGTGAAATTTTCTCAATTTAAAAATAAAAAAATAAATTCCACTTTGTTTTATTTCTACTTTTGGACACTAAATTTTTAAAAATAAAAAAATACATTCATTATATTAGACAAAAATTTTTGGGCACTAAATGATTTCCCTTATATTAATTTAATTGTTTATAAAACTTCATCACTTAGGCTAACCTAAAACTAGTCCAAATCACACCCAACCTAACAACCCTTTTATACTTTTATTCTCAAATCAATTTATTAAAAAAAATCTCAAATATGGCTCAGCTCTCCCAGCATAGATCCATCCAAGATGGTGATTGGTGACTGATTTTGGACTTTTGATAGATCAAGCGGCTAAGAACCCTAGGACGGTCATCCAATCATTTTTCAAGGACAACATGATTCACATTTCACATTTAGAAAGCAAAATTTTTGTATTCTTTTTTTTTTAATCTATGTCAATAATTTTTTTTTTCTGTCACCTACCAGTTTGTTTTTTTCCTCCCTCGAGATGGTTCTATCAAGGGTCTATAGTGTGATAATATTTGAAGAATCAGTTTTCGGATATCAAGACATTTGGCTTCTGCATCCTGATTGATAATTGTGTCCCTTATAAGAACTTATTGCATTTTGTAAAATATTATTTTGTTCCTTTTTATTATTTTTTCTTCAATGATAAGTGGATAATGTTGTTTAATTGGATGCTCGCGGTACAAGAATTAAGTAAGACAAATGTTCAAATGAAAAATCTTAATCCATATAAATTCAAATGGTGCATAGGAATAGACACGAATTAGGACCACCACATTTAAATGTAGAGAAGTTTAAGTTGTATCATGTTAACTGCTTAAGTGCTTAGTTTCGATAGTATTAGAAGGTAACTAAGGTAGAATTGGAAAACAGAGGCAAATCGATTAACTCAAGTTGTACAAAAATGTTATCCGAACACCCAAAATCAGATATTAAGTCAGAATTAAATATTAAATTACTAGAATAATTAAATCTCACGTAATAAAATAATCAAAATCTACAATAGAATAATAATTAAATTTATTTATAATAGTTAAACTTTATGAAATATCAAATACATAAATATACACCATGTTTGATTTTTTGTATACACATAATATGATATATATATATATATAATTTGCTATGATCAATTTTCTTTTTAATTTTTTTGGGTCTCCCTGGGTATTTGTTTGTGACCGATGAGCCTATCGTTTTAGTTTGTTTTGGCCCAATTATCGGATATGGGCTTTTGTATAGAGGCCTCGTAAGTCATAATGAAAGGGGCAAGTGGCAATTAACAATAGTTACAGCCAGACCCAAAACAAAAAATCACTGTTTGCGCACTAAAAATCTATTCGAGGAATGTTAACAGAAAATTTCAAAGCTAACTCGTATTTAAGGTAAAAACTCACGTGAAGTCGATTTCACGTGAAACTGATACCTGAGAGTCGTTAGATGAAAATTTAGTCAAATTACTTCACGTGAAGTCGACTGCACTTGAGTTTCCACCAATATTTAAACGATGAAAATTTATAGATAATTTTGACGGAACAGATAAATAACCTCTATTTGATCACATTTCAGATAATTTTGATGTTTGCACAAATAAATTTCCTTTTATTATGTTAAGTTATTTTGTTTATGTATTCAGCAACTTCTATTTCTTCCATCACAGTTTTTTTTTTCAACCTAACATAACTACAAACTTTAGCACAATGCATGGAGGTGGCTCTTTCCACCATATTGTATATTATATAGAACGTTATAAAAGATGAAAATGATTTGGGAATATTAAAATTATGCCTCGTGCTCTTTTTGATAGCACTCTTTAATTTGGCAAGTTGATACCCAATTCAGTGCCCATCCAATAATTTTTTAATCTGTCAACCAAACTCTAGAGGTGATCAAATATAAATAATTAAATATATAACAAATGATACAATATAATATATTATCATCTTCAACCAGGGATTATTTTGAATGGTCAAAATTTGTCATTATTATCTGAAACCTTTTCTATGTATGAGAGACATTATATTTGATGATGCATGCGCTTAGGTATAGTTAGGTTTACAGAATATACGACTTTCCCATGTTGTAAATACTAAAAAATAAGATTTACTTAGTGACCAAACATCATAAGATTATTCAGCCCTTTAAAAAGGTCAAACATGAAGAAATTTCAGGATTGTTTGGAAGATTAATTGGCCAAGTTGAATAGTAACATTGGCTAAACTTTTTCTTTAGCTAAAAGAAATAATTTTCACTCTTTATCAAAACTTTATATTTATTTGTATATTATGAAAACCTAGAATTGAACTAATTGTCATGAATTGAATTTCCCTTTAATGCAAGCTTATACAGTTATATATACTATCCTGCTGGTGCTACTTGCGACCTAGTTGTTAAATATTAGAATTTTCAACTTAGATATATTTTTATTTTCCTGAGATTAATAAATATGCTTTAGGGAGACATGGACTTTTGCTTGGACTTGTTAAATGTTAATTGCTTTCTTTGATAGCCTGATTATTTATTTTCCTTAGATTTTTTGTTAATAATATTCTTTATATGTAACCATAAGATGATCATCAATGTTGCAATACTTTCGAATTGATTAAAAAGACAGAGACAATGAATTCACATTCATATGAACTAGGATATTATAATATGAATGAGCTTAAAGCTAGAAAGTCAACATTTCTCAATCAACATGAAAAATTCTGAAGATTGCTTCCTAATTCCTATAATAAGTTTTAATTCAAACTGATTAGCTATGACTACATTGACTTTCCTTATTATAAAACTCAATTTAATTATAATTATGTCAACATATGAGATAATATTATATCATGATCTAGAATCAAGCTCATATAGAGTTGGTCAATGTGCAGTGTTCAACACTTGTATTTTTTTTTTAATTTTTGGGAATAAATTAGACTAAATTATTAAGTATTATAATAATTAGTAAAAAAAAGTAAATGTATATTTTATAATGCACCACTGATATTTGAGCTTTCAACTTTTATCTAAACTGAAGTTGTTACTTAAAGAAATAAGTGTCATAATATTTATAAAACAATAATAATAATGTATTGGGAGGTTGTTTAACTTTGACATAATAAACACCTAAAATGACTAATCAAGTGTTAAACGGAAAACGTTTCTTCAATTCTATTGTATTATTTTGGGACATAGAGACTCAATTACTTAATTAATAGACTTTATATGCATAGGCTAAAATACCTACTCAATCAAGATAATACATGAAGCTTGAAAAAGTTGATGAATCTTAATTAAAGTAAGGGAGGTTCTTGACCCCTTTAAGAGCAATTCCGGCCAAGCATACTTTAAAGCTCAAGTCAATGAAAAAGAATTACGAGTAAAGAATGTTGACAAGAATGAAATATTTGGATAGTGAAATATTAATCTTACTCAAGAAAAATGGGCAAGGATGATTGAAATGAAGTTGGAATAATGCAATTAAAGTGAAGGGTGAAGTGCATAAAGAAATAATAAAATAAATGGTAAACTTAAATTTCATCTTAAATTTCTTATATTGATTTTTTTTGTTGTTGTAAGTTTTGCCTTTCATTTAAATTTTCATTTGATTCCGGTATGGATATTTTTTAAAAAAATTTATTTTGTAAAAATTGAACTCATTTGTTAGAATTTTTAATATATTCTGAAATTTCATTTCAAATTTGTGGGATTTAAAAAGTATATAATAAATTTAAAATATAACCATAGCTTTTGTATGTGTTTAAAATCCATCACAAATTCAAATAAATTCTCTTACAAAAATGTAAAAATTATGGAACTTGAATGGAAAATTGAGTAAAGATGGATTTATTGGACAGGTTTAGGGTATCAATTAAATTAAGTGAAAAATTTAAGATTAATTTAATTAATAGATAAAAAAGACAAGAAAAAAATTAATAGATAAAAAAAATTGAGAAAAGAGAAGAGGAGCGTAAAAGTGGGACCATAGAAGATTGGGATGGAAGTGGGGCCTAGATAGGTCAAGGGTAGAATCATGAAACTAAAGTTTTGAATGTGTAGGTAAGCCAAACATCCCATGTTCACATCAAGAGTCTCTGCCACAAAATGGAGTTACAAGCATACCATAATCATGGTAATTGGTAATGCTATCTCCATTGAGTTACCCTTTTTTCTTGTTTAAGGAATCTTATACAGCAATACCAATACCTTGCCAACTATATTTTAATTTATTCCATGTGCCCTATATATTTTAATCTTTAAAAGATGTGTAGCTCAACATTCTAATACTTTTGATTTGTGCAAATTAAATCCTCTAGAGTCCATTTTCTTTTTTTCCTAAAATAAATTGAGAACTCAGTAGCAAAAATAACACCAAACTTGTATCTTATTCTGCTTCTACTTCCAGGGCTTTAAAGATAAAAATAAAAGAAGTTTCCATGAATTGTTCAAAATCAAAATTGGCGTCTCTTGCCGTGCAGTGCAGTCTACGGTCAACACTTTCTTCTTGAGTCTTCACCACCTTGTTGCCTCATGCATTCGTCACGTCACATCAATCAATTCTAATTCTAGTTAATCCGCCGTTTAAAAATTAATTATAGAAATTACTATGCACCTTCTTCCACAAACAGGCCAACGCTCTAATTGCTTTTTGTATTAACCAGCAATGGACAACTTAAACGCGTGGGTTTAACACGCTAACACATTCATTCATTCACACCGCTCCTCTCTCTCTCTCTCTATCTTTCTTCTAATCCTTTAAATTCACGCTCCCTTCTCTAAGACCTTACCACACACTCTCTATCTCTGACTAACCCCTTCGGATCTGAAAAATTCGCAAATGAACTTCGAAACGCAACCTGGAACGGCGTCGTTTTGGTGTTACAGCTGCGCAAGCTTCGTTCACATCATGGACGAAACTGAAACCAACCACATCCTCTGCCCTAACTGCAATAGCGGTTTTGTCGAACAGATCCGACCCGACCCGTCTCCGGACCACTTTTTCAGCCCCTTCTCCGACGTCTCCGATTCCAGCCACCAAGGTTTCCGCCGTCGCCGCCGCAGTGCCGCGGGAAACCGCTCCCCTTTCAATCCTGTGATTGTTCTCCGTGGCCCCAGCGATGACGCCGATCGTGAAGGTGGTCCTGCCTTCGAGCTATACTACGACGACGGCGACGGAAGCGGTTTACGGCCTCTGCCGCCAGCTATTGCGGAGTTTCTGTTAGGTTCGGGATTTGACCGGCTTTTGGAGCAGTTCTCGCAGATCGAGACGAACGCGTTTGGGCGGCTGGAGAATCCACCCGCTTCTAAGGCGGCGATAGAGTCGATGCCGGCGGTGGAGATCGCGGAGGCGCACGTGCGTGCCGAAGCGCACTGCGCCGTGTGTAAGGAAGCATTTGAGCTACGGGCGGAGGCGCGTGAGCTTCCATGTAAGCACATATACCACACCGATTGCATCGTTCCGTGGCTTTCGATTCGGAATTCGTGCCCTGTGTGTCGACACGAGCTTCCTTCGGATCAGAATTCGTTGATGTCGGGTTCAATCGACGAGGAATCGATTGGATTAACGATTTGGAGGCTGCCGGGAGGGGGATTCGCCGTCGGTAGATTTTCTGGTGGCCGGAGAGCAGGTGAAAACCACCTTCCCGTCGTGTACACGGAGATGGACGGAGCACTGAACCCTAACGGAGCTCCGAGGAGGATTTCGCGTTCTGTGAGGAGCAATAGGGTAAGGGAAAGTCATG
This sequence comes from Arachis hypogaea, assembly GCF_003086295.3. NCBI lineage: Eukaryota > Viridiplantae > Streptophyta > Magnoliopsida > Fabales > Fabaceae > Arachis > Arachis hypogaea. Next base: position 3,141,125 of record NC_092038.1, on the reverse strand, counting down.
GAATTCGTAGGGTTTTTCGAAATTTCATGTCAATTTTTGGAAGATTGGGTTCTAGCAGGTCTAGATTTTTTGGTCCGGAACGAGTTTCGCTGAGATCGGTGTTCAATAGGAACTCGCGGAGGCGAACATGGAGATTTGAAGATTGATTTATTTGAGTTCAGATTTTGCTTTTAAGAGAACAAAACATACATTTTGTTTTAGTTAGTTGAGTATCTTTTATTCATACTGTAAATAGCATGAAACTATAAAAATTAGATGGAGCTCTAGTTTCCCTCTCTCTGGGATTGTGAACTGGTTAAGCCGTTTAGTTCAAATCAATGGAAATTGTTCTTCTGAAATGGTCATTGATGGGTACAATTTTGATGTTCAACACTGATAAAGATAAATATTGTTGTAGCTGCTGCTGGTGGAATATTACATTTATTTCTGCATTTTTGTAATTGGCACCAGCAGTAGCCATGGGGACAGAGCATGAATTGGGAAAAGGGAAATAATGCTTATTCCCTTGTATTTAGATTATTTGATTTGTCCCTTCAAATTCTATGGGAATACCCTGTTAATCCCAATTGAATGGGTACTCTTGCATAAATGGTACCAACATTTGTTATGCCCTTTTGCAAGTGTTCTTTGTATTATTCACATAGCTGCGCTTTTGTTGATTTTGCTTTACATGGGATCTGTACTGAACATTGGACTACTATCCAAGCCAAATATTAGCATGTTTAAAAGTTCATTTGGCGTATAAAAATTAATTGACTAATATTTTTCTTAAAATTTCGAGTATGCATTAAAATGGTTTGCTGTTTAGATTGTCGTCATGGCTTTCATGAACTCCTTCACTTTTTGGGCTTTGCTATGCGGTGATTCACTGATTGTTACTTTGTTAGGTTATCTATTTTGTGTAATAAATGTTTTAAAAATTTAAATTTAAATCTTTTTAGGGTGCTTTTTAAATATATTTTGCACATTTTGAGTTATCTGAATTCTGAACGAGTGAATGTTGTGGTCAATGCCTACAACTAAGATAATTCTCCTTTGAGGCAGCGTGTCCACATCTCTAGACTATTGTTGACATTGCTAAAAAAATCCCAACAGCATTCGAAATATCATTCTTGTTGATCTAACCTGTAACCTTCTAGCGTTTCAAGTTGGTACGAAATTCTGATTTGGCCTACGCAGTTATGAATTAATTAAGATTGAAATTCACTTTTCCTGTTTTCCACTGCAGTTTGGAAACGTTGACCCTGAAAGCAATGTCCTTTTTACATTTGAAGTTGTGGTTCTTCTGAAACCCGTTCGTGGATAAGTTAGATGGTTTCATTTTAAAAACACATCAAACCCGTGATGTCATGGAATTAAACCAAGATAAACTCAATCAAGCTGGAGCTTTTGAATAACTTGAACCCGTTGAAAATCTAATCAATAATACTATGTCAGGGACCATTTTTCACCAAATATTCATATACTTATGCGCCAAGAACTATGAACTTGTAACAAGAGTGAAATAAAACTACTGCTGTAATTAAAGAACATCTATTTTATAATTATAAACAGGAATTAGCTCTAGAGAAAAGACAGAATGAATCCAATAACTTGGTTGGAATATTTTTCCACTTGATAAACAAAATATTTGTACCACGTCCTTTGTCACATGTATGCTTACTTCACTGTTGTTTGTTTGTGCGGCCTATGGGCTATCGCTACGCTGAGTTACATCATCAATTGCAATTAACTAGGTACTATATATTTAGTTTTTATTTTGTAGATCATTATTCAATCTTCATATCAGCCTTTTTCCTTCATTATTTATGAAGATTTGACACTTTCAATATTGCTAGTGATTCTTAATAATTACACATTCTAAAATGAGTTTCATACATCATACTCTAGATTTCGTTTATTCTGTTGGCGAATCTAATGGAGTCTAAAAGTGGATAATCGTACGATATAATTGAATTAACTTGTGGTTTTGGAGTCTTCATTAAGAACAAATTAAAGAAGCTCAACAACAAACAAATGATTAAAGATGGCGAATGTTATTAGCCCGTTAGAAGAAGCTGCTAAATCCGGAGACATAAACCGTCTCTACGCGCTAATTGAAGCAAATCCATATATTCTAGAAGACGTGGAAGCCATACCCTTTGTTGAGACTCCTCTGCATACAGCTGCATCTGCTGGCCACATCCACTTTGCTTCTGAGATTATGAGATTGAAACCTTCATTTGCTTTGAAGCTAGACACGCATGGCCTCAGCCCCGTCCACCTTGCCATTCAAAAAGGCCATGGCCAACTGGTTCGTCGCCTCGTGGACATCAACAACGACCTCGTCCGAGTCAAAGGAAGAGAAGGCATTACTCCTCTTCATACAATTGTAAGTCAAAAGGGAGAAGCTCAAGTTTTGGCCTATTTTCTCGAGGTTTGTCCTGACTCCATTGAGGATGTGACTGTGAGAAGGGAGACTGCGCTTCATGTTGCGGTGAAACATCAACAGTTGGAGGCTCTGCAAGTGCTCATTGGTTGGCTCAGGACAAATACTCGCAGAGGTGCTGCAACCTTGGAACGCTCTATCTTGAACTGGAAAGACGAGGGAGGCAACACCATCTTACATCTTTCAACTCTCAATCATGACATACAAGTACACTTTTCTCTACGTCTATACTCATTTTGTTTTTCAATTTTCGAGTATTTCTCAACCCCACATATAAAAAACTAATTTGTTATGCTATGAGATTTTTGTCGAGATTCTGAGTCCCAACATACATCTATACTCATTTTTAATTAGGTATTTTTCGAACAAAATATTATTATCATCTAAATTATTAGCATAGAATAATTATTTTTTTTATGTACAACCAAATAATATTTCTATATAGTAAATATTATTGATGATTAATTTTTTTTATTCATTTTGCATGATGATATTTACTTTTATGACTTATGAAATTGAAAGTTATAGTAAATTTAAGTATAAGAAGTTTTGTTAAGAATTTCATGTATTAGATAAAACAGAAACATAAAAATTTTACATTTAAACAACAATTTTTTAACTAGGGTAATTGAGGCATATAATATTATAATTAAAAACAATTTAATATCGTTGACTTTAACAAGTATCTATCTTAAAATTTAATAAAACTCGTATTATCCTTGATAGAATTACAAATTTGGTGTAAATTCATTTGTGTGTTCCTGTAATGTTTCATAGGCTCTGAATTTGTTGATAAAGTGTAAAAGGTTGAATTTAAACAGCAAGAACTCAGAAAACAGAACAGCTTTAGACAGAGCTTGTAGCACAGAGATGGAGAGAGAGTTACAGAAGGTTGGAGCAAAACGCGGTTCATCGGTTAAAGATGATCCCACCCTTGCAACTCAACTCAAACTAAACATCACATTTCACCGAAGAATAATTATCCGTGTAAAACGCACTAGACACAATATCTCAGATATACAGCGCGAATCTTACTTGGTAGTTGCAGCTCTGCTTCTAACCGGAATCTACCAAACTGTACTTAGTCCTCCGGCCGGAAAATCTGTCCTGTCAGCCAGTGGTTTTGTTGCCATATTAGCCATTAACACGCTCGTGCTTTTGGTCACAACACTTACGATTCTTACACTAATACTCAGCAGTTCCGTTGGGTTTCTGTTGCTTGGGCCAATTTTTTCCTTTGCCTTCAGCTATCTTTATTCTATGCAGCTGATATCGCCAACAACTGGAGGTAGACACATAGCTACGGTTATGATGGTTGTTTATGTTGTTATTTATTGCTTGGTAGCCATTGAAATGATGATGAACTTACCTTCAACGTCTTCATTGACTTTGAAGGCGAAAAGATTCTATGCAGACTTAAAGTTAGAACTACACAAGTTTATAGCTTGATCATGTGTGTGCCTATCTTTGCTAGAAAGTTTGCATGTTTATTGGTTGTTGTGTTCAATTCAGGCTTTATTTTCATGCTGTTGTTCTATATGGTTTAATTTAATATAATTGTTTGTAATGCAATAAATAATAAAGATATGGGCTAATTCTTCGTCTCCATCTTGATCTCAACTGTGCCTTTTAGTCCTTGAATTAGCCATTATTAATAATTAGAGTAATTCTTGATGATTCACATCTTCTAAAGTTCAGTAATAAACAATTTGTCCACACACTTCAGTAATAGAGAGACATTTTTCCAAAACAAACACACATACACCCCCTTTCTTTAGCGACATCAACGTGGGTTTAATCAGTACAAATTTGACCATGGATTGATAGGATTTACATATCCTACTGATGACTAATTTTTCTTCTACCGCGTGTCTATTCATATGTAAGTGCATTTCCCACTGGATGGCAGAGCACTTTACTGCTTTAGTATAATAAAATATGCACAGGCCAAACCATTGTAGCTACCTGATCAAGACCTCTGATACGATCATTGTGTTGTTGGTTGATTTCTTGGTCATCCATTTTAGTCATGTACTTTAATTCTCAGTAATTTCCACTGAAGTACTTGCATGTGAACAATTTTAAATTTTAATTTGAGTGCCTCACCTTTAATTTCGTGATGTATTTTTGTGATCCAGATCAGGAATTAATTTTTTTTTTTTTATCAAAGATAGGAGATTCGAAGACTATGCCATTTGAGGTATAACTCATTGGCAGATCAGGAATTAGTTTATAATTTATATATGGTTTAAGTTGGGTATATCATGTGCATGTATAGTATTAAATAACTTAATTAAATATATCATTTTTTTACTCTATCCTCTAATATGATAAAGTAAAAAATAATTTATTGCAGTTTAAAGTTTTATTTAAAAATTTATTATTGGACATAAATTATTACATATATATATATATAGAAGATAGAAGACTTTTTAATTATTTTTATATAAATATATTTTTGTATAAGCAGTCACCTTAATTTATACAAATGTCAAAATATTTTTGTTAACATTACAACTGAGATTTACTCTTAGTATCAATAACTAAAAGAAAAGTACGAGGAGCCAATGGAATATTTGTATAACATGTACAATGAAAGTTTAGGGAATATTAGAGATATAACTATTAGTGTTACTTTTTTTTATTAGTTGAAACTTTTGGAATGAGTGGTATCATGACATAGTATTAGAGCTCTAGATCCGAAAGATCAAGAATTCGATCCTTGGTGAACCTGAAAACCAGTTTAAGTTTTTGGGATAATGTGTAGTACTCGAATAGTTATTCTAGATAGTATGAAGATGTTTATTTTATAACTTATATAGCCTATTGTAAACATTGTACAAATAAGTCATTATCTCTCTAGTGGGACTCATAACTAAAATCAACTAAACTGATCTTATAAAATATAATAAAAATCAGTTAAAAAAAAGTATCTAAAAAAATTAACTTTAATCAAAAAATTAATTTGTTCACTTAATATTTATTTTATTTATATGCGACTTTAAGTCCGTTGAGCCCATCGGTCTTTCTTTATGTATATGTTATTGTCCTTTTGTTACTATATGTTTTGTTGGCTTATAGTCTATATCGGAATATGTAAACAAAACTGTTTTTAAATTTTAAATCATAAGTCTTCTTTATCGGAATATGTAAACAAATATTTGTAGATGAAAAAGTATAGGTAAATAATAAAAATATTAAATAATATAAATAATAGAGATATTGGATATTTATTTTATTAGGTGTCTAAAAAATGATTTAGATGATTAATTTAAAAGTGTAGTATGTTTTTATTTGATTGGTGGTTGTTCAAGAAAATCATTCTTTATCTAACTTTTTCCAACTTTTTAAAATACTAGTGTTAAACCCGTGCGATGCACGGGCTTATATTTAAATTTGATAAATTAAATTAAAAATAATATTTTATAATCATATATTTTTTAAATTTAGTATAACACTATCATCATCGTTATATAATAAACGTGTTAAATATGTTATTTTATCTTTATTCAAAGTAAAATATGAATAGAAGAGTTCGAAGTTTATAATATTCTTGAACCATAAGGAGGGAGATAAAAAAAAGAACATATATAACTATAATAATAGCATGTTAATTTTACCCTAAATTTTATATCAAAAAGCTAATAAAAATTTATCAACAACCTAATATCTTACTAACTTCATTAGAAAATCATTGGATGTTGTGCTCCTTGTTACACATTTCATTTCAAATTTGAAAAAAGAGTTATAGATAAATTAGTTATATCTATAGTAAAGATTTGTATAAAAGTGTAAATCATAACATGCTATTAAAATGAAAATAATATTATTCTTACCTAAATATTATTAAAAACCTCTTTGAACACGACATTTGTTGTTGATGACTTTGGATTGCCGTCTTCGTTTAGAATTAAAACCCTGAGACCACTGCGACTCTTAACTCTTGACAAAGCAACATAAAGTTGTCCATAGATGAACATTGATTTTGGCAAATAAAGCCGTACATGTGATAATGATTGATCCTGACTCATGTTAATGGTCATTGTAAAGCATACTGTTAATGAAAATTGTCTCCGTTTGAACTTAAATGGCAATCTTGAATCTGAAGGGATCAAGTTCATTCTTGGAATGTACACTTTATCTCCAATATTTCTACCGCTCACTACCGTCGCTCCAATTACGTTGCTGCCAAGTTTGTTAACTATTAATCTTGTCCCGTTACATAAACCTGAAGTCTGGTCTATGTTTCGCAGTAGCATTACAGCGACTCCTGGCTTCAAAGTCAACTTGTGATTGAGTAGTCCCGAACATTTGATGTCATTTAGAAACTCTGATGTGAACCACTCTTGTTTTACATCTTCATTCTCATCAGCTTGACATGTTGTGTCAGAGCTCAAATACTCCTTTTCCATCCCTGAAAAGATTGTCAAGACAAAATCGTTTACCTTCTCGACACTCTTAAGTGTGGGTGCAAGAATTGCTCTACTCTGAAAATATATGTAATCTGACATGTTTTGCAACAAATTTGGATATGCAAAGTCTACCAAATGAGAGAGAGGATCATCAGTAGTTGTAATCAATAGATCATCTGAAATTTTAACTTCTGATTCATCACCAACAACAGAGATAATATTTCCATTTCCAACATCAAGTATCTAATTAGCAAATATCTTCATTTCACCTTCATCTTGATCCAAAGAAGACATTAGAAGCCTCATATTCGTATGCAGTTTCAGAACCTTACAAAATGACCAAAACTGGGATGAGTTAATAGCGGATGCTAATATATCGTGTCTACTTCCTTTCGGAATCACCGGAAGTATCTGTCTGAAATCACTTCCTAGAACAACAATCTTACCACCAAATGGTTTATGTGTCTTATGTTGATCGGTAATTGACATAAGATTCCTGAGCGTCCGATCAAGTGCTTCAAAACGGCAGTTGTACCTTTCCTCGCATACAACATATTGAGAACTCAAAATTGGATCCTGTTTTGGACTTCTCTGATCTCTCCTCATACCATATCATGGCGTCGCAATGCCGACAAAAAATTCTGGGTCATCAATATCTATCACATCTAATAATCACCAAGATAATAAATTGTTTTAGTTATATCTGCAACAAATAATTTATATAAAAATATACCTTTCTTTCACCATGTTAAGTATAAAAATAATATTTATAAAAGATTACCAAAGAATGCAATTTATAGATTAAAAAGATGTGATCATATAATACAATTTCATTGTGCCAACCTCAAGATTTAAGTTTTACAATAAATCAATGTTCAAATACAAAAATTATAATATATAACCATATCTTAGTTTGAATTTTAAAACTTGAACACTAAACGATAATTTTTTGTTTATAAAAAGCATAACAATAGTAAATAATAAAGTGCTGATATTGCTACCTCTTAAATTACCTGTATTCTCAGCAACATCGAATATGGCTGGGTATTAAATTTGCACAGAATCATCTAAAATAGTCGTATTTTCAATAATATTCTCAACTTCTTGAAAACTTTTTGAAAGATTTGTAGTCAATTCCTTCAAAAATGTTTCTCTTTGTATCAGGTGTCTTTTTTTCAACTATGCACACTTCTTCTAATTCTTTTTTTAGTATCTAAATTTGAATTAAATGTACTTGCTCCTGTAATCATTAGAGATAATACATCAAGTATTTTATATTATAAAAAAAGAAAAATGAATATATGTTAAATGTTTGAATCAGCTGAATTATGAATATATATTATGAAGGTAGTATTAAAGATAAAAAAAGTAAAATTTTAGCTTTGTGATAATTACAATCTATCATGTTTATCTTACCATGTCTCTTTTGAAGTAGCATAGTCTTCCTGTAACCCAACACCACATTGATCAAGGTCTCCAATTACTAATCTACACTCTGTAGATAAAAAAAATAATGTTCCAATATTAGTGATATTAGTAATTCGGATATCACACATGAAGCATATGATAGTTCATGTCATCAGACAAGTCAACAACATCTTCAACAAACATCAAATAATATCTACCAGTTACTATGTTAATATGTTTTTATTATTTAAAGACCAAACATTTAACTTTTTAATTGGTCTATTAAAAATAATCATTGGTATATGCTAAATAATTATTATAATTGAATAAATAGTAGGAAAATCAAAATATATAAAGTGCATGTACATTCCCATAAGCAAGTTCTAAAAAAAATCATCCAAAAATAAATCTGTATTAATGCTATTTGTAATGTTCGACAACACCGATTGAAAATGCACACCATTAGAACTATCACTCGAATTTCCTGTAATTTTTCATAAACAAATTTAGTAACATACTACGAAGACAATGTAAATTAATAATTTATTACTTGTCAATAGCTAAATAATATATAGAAAATATTGTATTTTATGGGCTTTCATTCGGCCAAAATACTCATGACATGTTAGTTATTTTGTATACCCAATAAAAACTAAATATATAGAACTGACATACTTAAAAATACCAAATAAAAAATATATTATTCTAACCTAAAAACAAAAATGATAAAATAATTAATTTATTTTTTTATATGAAATCTACCTTGAATTGTGCTTTGCTTTGTATTTTCTTTGTCTTTTAATATCAATCTTCTCTTCAATATAATCTTACTTCTCTTTGGACTTCTTGTATCTTTCAATATATACCTAAAAATATCAAATAAATAATTTTTTTAACTAATTAAAAATATATATACATTATACATAATACATTTTTATTATCAAATTTTTTATATTATTAAAAAAAATAAAGCAGTACACATATGACAGCGTCTGTTTTTGGTATACATGTCCATCAAAATATAGACACAGAAATACATGTATGTTGTTTGTTTACTAAGACAAAAATATGAAAGACATAGTCGTACACAAACACCCATTAAAAACATGTATTTTGTGTCTCTCTAAAATGCGAAAACACTAATTTTTAACTTGAGACACTAATTTTTTTACAATTTTTTCTCATCTCTAACTTACCAAATAGAATATGAAATTAATGCCTTCTTATGTCTATGTAAAATTGCACAGATTTTATTTTCGATGGCTGCTTTAATTTCTTTTTTATTCTCGTTTATTTAGTTACGTAAACATATTTTACAAAAAATAATATATATTTTTTTATAAAAGTATCTTTTTTCAAATAAATATAACTTTAATCTCACGATCAATAAATTCAACTTATAGTTAAAGAGATTGAAAATGAACAACTTATAAGTAAAAGGAGAGAAAAAGATAAAAGTACCTCTATTGTTATAATCTAAAAAATAACAATGTAAACGAAGTAAATAGAAAAAAATTATAAATGTGACAAATAAAAAAAAATTAAATTTAAAAATCAAAACGGCTAAGAAGCCACTTAATTAGGAATTAGTATTAGAGTTTTAAATTTCAAATTTTTAAATAGAATTTTTTAATTAGCTAGTGTAAATTTAAATTTTTTAAATAAACTTTTTTTAATTAAACGTTTGTTATTCATTAAGAATATAGGAATTTGTTAATTTAAAAATAATTTTTATTAGTTTCGTCATAAATAGTATCAATCCTATTATTTATCGATAAAAATAAATAAAATTAAATACAATCTAAAAATTAATAACCTTATAAATTACGTAAATTTAGAAAAAATACTTAAAAAGAGAAAAAAAGATGAAAGTATTTCTACTGTGGAGAGACAATCTAGAAAGATAATAATAACAATTTATAAATGTGGCAAGTAAAACAATTTATAGCTAGTATAAATTTTAAATTTTTAAATAAAATTTTCTAATCAAACGTCCGTTGTCCATTAGGAATATAGAAATTTGTTAATTTAAAAATAATTTTTTTAGTTTCATCATAAACAATATTAACTTTATTATACTTTTTCTAAAATTTAAACGATATTACATTTTTTTAAATAGTATAAATAATTTCACATCTTAATAAGACTGATAATTCTATTTATTTTATTATAATCCTTTGTAATTAGTATAGTAACTTATAAATTATATAAATTTTTAAAAAATATTCTCAAACCCAATTGCTTACGTAAAAATTCAAAAAAAAAAGTATATTTGAATTTAAATTTAAAATTATAAACATAATATTTTAATTAAAAATTATAATTAGATTTTTTTTAAATAAGTACACATTAAAAATTAATAACTAACTTAATTGTATCAACAATAATTCAAAGAAAAAATTTATAACTTTATGACATTAAATATTAAATTAAAAATTATCAGAATATCAACGGGGTGAGAATCAAATTAAAAATAAAATCACAAAGTAATAACCAAATAACTTCAATTTATATTTAAAAAAATTCTAAATTCCAAACATAAAAATCGAAAAGAACCAAAAGAAAAATAATAACTCAAGAAAAGACAATGTTTCCACCAAAACAAACATATGTTTGGCATTATTCTATTAGATAGACTCTAAAAGAGATTCCAAAACATGTGCATCCAAAATCTCAAGTTTCTTTCTCAATCTTGATCTTCTTGCAAGTTGAGGTATCTCCTTCCACCTTCGAATCTTTCGACTCCGAGGATAGTCACTTAGTTGGTGTAATAGCACTTTCCAACAATTCAGATTCATCATTGGCCGCAACTTCAATGGAGAATTCAAGCAACAAATTCTGTACAAAAAACCACGTTAAATTAAAGACTTAGTACCTTTTACTTTCTCCTCTTCAATGATTGAGGATGTCTTTGAAATTAGAAACAAAACACCGGTGTAGTCAACATCCTAAAATTATAATTAATTATTATTTATAAATTAGATACTACTAATGACCAAGAAAGCAAAAAATAAATTAATTTTTAATAGACGTACACTTATATATACTCACAATTTGAATAGGGTGAGCCTCTTTGAATTTATTTATGAGATCCACATTATTAGTCATCTTCTTAACTGTATAAGAAGGTGAAAAATATGAAATATCATATATTTGAACTTCAATGATGAAGAGAAAGATCTTATCAATTAGGTTGAGTAAAAGTGTAGGTGTATCTGATAGATCTCCTTTCTACAGGATATTACATAATATATTAATAATAAATAATATAAAAAGTACCAATAAAAATATTTTCACTAATGCTTTTAGAAATAAATATTGGTTAGATCTTACCAATAGGAGTGGATCAAGTATCTCTACACAGCTCTCTTCCAAAACTTGTTTTGCCTCATTGTCAAAGACTACATAACATGCACAGTCAGAATCATCAATGACACCAAGCTTTATTCGATACCTGCTTAAAAAAGAAAATAACATAAGAAAAAGTTAAATATAGACTTATTTAATATCTAATCCAATGTACATAGACTTTAATTTAAATAAATAAATAAATAACCTTGGAGTCATGGATAAAAGGATATTAGTAGAAAACCCGCGTCTTCATCGAGTCAAACCATCTCAATTGAGTATGGCAATGGAGAATTTCCGTAACTTGATAGTGTCCATAACCATATCACTCGTATACGTACACACAAATTGTCGATTGTAAGATTGATGTTAGCAATTTTGTGAATATCAGCTATTGGAATAAGTAGGGAGATTTTGGATATATGTAAAGAAAGGGATTGATGTACTTTAAATTGTGGTACTTTACATCTCTCATAACTTATCCTTTTATAGTTGCATCATAACTAAATTTTTTAAAATTTGGTTGACTTTAATTTAAAATTTAAAAAACAACAAACTAAGTTAAACAACCCAAATTTAAAATTTAAAAATTACAACTTAAATAAATAATAATTTAAAAATTCTAAACTAACGTAAATATTTATTTATTGTAATATTAGTATGTAACAACCGAAGAATAATTAACGTAAATTTTTTTAAAACTCTAAATTTCTTTAAAAGAATTTATGTAGCTACAATTTAAAAAAAATCAACAAAATTTTAAAAAATTATGCTAAAAAGAATTAACAGATTTTTAAAAAATAGTGTTAAAATAAAAAAAAGAACAATCTAAATAAAATTTAAAAAATAACAACTTAAATAAAATAATTTAAAATTTAAAAAATAACAACATAAGTAAAATAATCCAAACAAATAAAACAATTTAAAATTTTAAAAATAACAACCTAAGTAAAACAACCCAAACTTAAAATTTGAAAATAACAACCTGAGCAAATAATAATTTATAATTTATAAATATAAATCTAAAAATTTCTAGTAACGACACGTAAACAAATAAACTCCCAGACTTAACGTATGAGCGCCACGTCAGCAAATGAGCTCCCCATTTGTATTCCTATAAAGATAAAGATATAAAGATAAAGATTTTTAAAGATAAAAAAACAACTCCAAACTTCAAAATAAAAGAAGATAAGCTTAATTAGTACATAATTGACGGATCCAGCGTCGGTATATTAAATGTTTAAACTTGCGTTGGTAATTTGGTATATTAAGTAGTAGCGATGAAGATCATTTGGTGCGGCATCAACTTTTTAGGCTTGATTAGTAGCAAAAAAGCTTATTAGCATACAGAAAGCATGGCAAATAATGTAAGCCCGTTGGAGGAAGCTGCTCTTTCGGGAGATATAGACCGTCTCTACGCTCTAATTCAGGGGGATCCAGATATCTTGAATGATGCTGATGCGAAACCATTTGTTAGCACACCTTTGCATATTGCTGCATCCGTGGATCTCAGGACGAATCCTGAGATCATGGTGTTGATGCCCTCATTTGCTTTGAAGCTCAACCAGCAAGGGTTCAGCCCCGTCCACCTTGCTATCCAAAATGGGCATAGCAAACTGGCTCGTCGCCTTGTAGACATGAACAAAGAGCTTGCCAGAGTGAAAGGAAGGGAGGGCACCACCCCTCTTCATCTTGTAAGTCAAATAGGAGATTGTGAGCTCTTAACTTTCTTTCTGTCAGCTTGTCCAGATTCCATTGAAGATGTGAACGCCAGAGATGAGACTGCTCTTCACGTTGCAGTGAGATATCAGCAGTTTGATGCTCTCAGGGTGCTAGTTGGGTGGTTCAATGGAAATACCCGCAAGGGTGCTGAAAGCCTAGAAAGATCCATCTTAAACTGGAGAGATGTGGCTGGCAACACCATTTTGCACCTTTCTGTTATTAATCACGACTTACAGGTATATATATACGCTGCCTCGCTCATGTCCATACATGTTTATCTCTTCAATATATATGCTACACACATGCATACAGGCTCTTTGATTTGCTGCTACAAAATCTTGAAATGATAGATTTAAATGTGAAGAATTCGGAGAAGAAGACAGCACTAGACGAAGCCACTGGTGGTAGTGAAGATATGAAGAGCAAATTATTAAAGGCTGGAGCAAGACTTGGCCCATCACTTGAAGATGATCCCACTCAGACACCTGCATATCGACTACTAACCAAGATGAGGCGTATCAGAGGGAACATATCAGACAACCAACGAGATGCTTATTTGGTAGTGGCTGCTCTGATTCTAACCGCAGTCTATCAATCGGTCCTGAGTCCACCTGGTGGACTTTATCAGGCCGACGCCAGTAATCTGAATGCTACTTCATCACTCAATTCTGCTGCTGGGAAATCGGTCTTGTCCACCGTTAACTGCAACTTCTTACGTTGGCATCAGCTATTTCTATTCTTTGGTAATTATAAGCCCCCCACGGCTGGTCAAATGACGCTTCTAATTGTCTTCCTCTACTCTGGAGTTATCATTTCATTCCTGTTTAATGGTAGCCGTTTCGATGCATACTTTGCCACAACACTATCAACAGTAATCCAGAACATGATGCGCCTGCCTAAAAGGTTTACGAGGAGAAACAATAATGCAAGTAACATATAGTTATGTCGAATACATCTTGCACATAACGTGCATTTCTATTTAATATTCTAGTTTTGAGCTGGCAACTACTTAAGTTCAGAGTTGGTTCTGGTGGTGGTTTTCATTCAACAACTCCTGTATCAGTTAGTAAGGTTATTTACGCCTACCGTGCATCTAAGTTACACTATCACTTCATTCTACTCATCAGTTTTTCATAGTGTCGTCCATTTGCTGTATTTGTCTTGTAATGTTATGAATAAGGAGATTTTATGATGATCAAGTCAGATAAATGTTCCTATATTATCACTCTCAAAGAATAAATTTCTTATTAAAGCCCCCTGGAATTAAGAATCTGATAATGTGAATCAAGAACTAACTTAACATCAAATAATTGAATTTAGACAAGTTGACGGCACTACTAATTACAGGTATGGAGAAGAAACTACTGAAGGTCGGAGCAAATCACGGTTCATCTATTGAAGTTAGACCACCGACCCTCGCAGATGAGCTAAGATCATGTAAACACGGCAACGCTTATTTATTGCTTACCATCAGCATCTTCGTTTACTTTGACCTTGCATGTTTATTGGTTGTTATGTCTCAATTCAGGCTTTATTTTCATGCTTTTGTTCTATCTCGTTTAATATAACTGTTTGTAATGCAATAAATAATATAGATATGATAAAGTATGAGGAGCTAATGGAATATTTATACAATGTGTATAATGGAGGTTTATGGAATATTAGAGATATAATCATTAGTGTTACTTTTTTCCATCACTTGAAGTTTTTGGGATGAGTGGTATCATGACATGGTATTACTCAATAGTCCATTGGACACATTGTACAAATTGTACAATGTGTCCCTAGCGGACGATACATATATACTAATTGCTAGTCCTTTAATTAGCTATCACTATTAATTAGGGTAATTCGTGATGATTAACATCTTCTAAGGTTCTGCAATAAACAATTTGTTCAGACACGCATACACCCCCTTTCCTTAGCGACGACCTCAAGGGTGCTGCATGCTTGCAGTACTCCATCGTTAATGGCAAGGATGAGGCAGGAAACACCATTCTCCACCGCGAAGCTTATTTAGTAGTTGCAGCTCTGATTCTAACCGCAATCTATCAGTCGGCGCTTAGCCCCCCGGGTGGCCTGAAATCAGGGATAAGAATTCTACAACTAGTACTGAAGCAGGGGAATCAGTCTTGTCAAGCATTGATTTCTTTGCCTTTGCATTCCTTAACAAGACTGCCCTTTTATTGACCATTCTTACAATTCTTATTCTAATACCCACTGGCTGGGTTGGTTTTCAACTCATCGGTCCGACTTTTTTCATCGCCTTTCAGCTATCTCTTTTCTATGCATTTGATATCGCCCGACCCTGGAACACAACTTGTGGATAAGATTATTTCTTACCTTTTCATCCTTGTTTTCATCTGGGTGGTCATTGAGGTGCTCAATAACTCTCTGGCATGGAAAATTCTCAAGAAACAGATTTATGCCGCCTTAAGGTTGAACCTACTCAAACTCAAGTTCAAGAGTTGTTGATATTATGCATACCTGGCCTATCATCATGATAAATATTGTTATTCTTAATTGGTGCGGTCTGTGGTGACTGTGTGAGTTGCATGACTATGGTGGCTAATTTGCAACATACAATCCAGAAACTGACCAAAGGTTTGACCCATCTGATCACGGTAAACGCACTAATGAACGTGGGGGTAAAAGTATTGGATCAGCAAACCATAGTAATTAACAGTTGCAGCCTTCAGGAGTGAATGATGGGAGAGAAATTTGTGAAGTTAGGAAAACCAAAGACAGAACCCTTCGATAAAATTGGTGGAAAATTTTGAGAAATTCCCAAACCCAAAAGTAGCAAGTGTCGAGCACTCATGCTAGGAACACCTCGTCTCCGACTGTACTTGTTGCCTTAGTATCGGAAGGCGGTCGCCTGCAGTTACAGGCGGATACTTGTTGACCCAGGTCGTTTCGAAGAGAAGCAGGGGAGGTCACCGCCACCGTTGAAGGTGTGAGTTCCTCAGCGGAGCAGTGGAGCTCTCCCTCGGCGCTGACGGTGGCGAATACTATGCCCTTTCAATTACCGTATCTCCTTTCAGCCTAATGTTGGTATGGGAAAGTATAGGGAGCTAATGACCTAAATATAGAATATACACAATGGAAGTTTAAAAAGTATTAGAGATATGACCATTAGTGTTACATTGTTCTGTTAGATTATATTTTTGGGATGAGTGGATTCATGACATGGTAATAGTATTAAAGTTCTAGATCCGAAAGGTTAAGGATTTGATCCTTGGTAAACTTTAAAATTAACTTAACTTATCACTTTCGTATACTTAGAGTAAAGGATGATTTTTTATTTTTAATTTTTTTTATATTTTCTTTTAATTCTACTTATAAAATAAATAATAAGAGATTATATTTTATTCTTTAAGATAAAATTTAAAATTTAAAAGATCTAAATTCTACGTTCTCATAATTTCTACTAAAGAATTTAATGTGAACAATTATAATTTCAGTGACTTACCTTCAATTTGGTGATGTATTTTGTGATCCGATCAGAAATCTATATATAGATTAAGTTGGGTAAATGACTGTATGAGGTTTGTTTTTTCTGCTATTAATTAATAATATTGGAGAAGTAATAAAAAAATTAGTTTAAACCATTTAACTTTTTTATTTAATTTTTATTAAAATAATTATAAAATTTAAAATATAATAAATATATAATTACAAATATTATATGTATAAAATTATAAATATATTATATATTATAAATATTGCGAGTTCAAAACTCAGAACTCAAATCAGTGTTTATATAAAATTTTAAGTTCCTTGATCTCATTATTTTTTTTGAATAATATTACGCATTTAAATTTTTTTTATTAATTAAATCTAACTAAATTAATTTAACTTAACTAAACTTAGTTCATTAAAGACCAAAATGTGAAGCATTACTTTTCTTTTTTGTATGCATATGTGTTATTGTCCCTTTGTTACTGTATATTCTGATTACTTCGTATTTCTCTAGTTGTTTTTAAATTTTAACACGTGATAAGTTATTCACTTATTCTATTAGAATAAATTTTTAAAGTGGTCTCTCATATTTATTAATTTAGTTTTTTAAATTTAAAATTTATTATACTAATTTTTTAAATTTAGTTCAAAACACTATATTAGTTTCTAAATTCTTTTTAATAGTCAACAAATAAAATATTGAGCTGACTCTAATTTACCACATTGAACACAAGGCTAAACAACATTATTTTATGTTAAGGCATTTAAACAAGATAAAAACAAAAAAATAAAAAAAAAGTTCATATGATATATAACTATGTTATATCAGAGTTAGCTCAACATTTTGTTCTCGATTTAACATTAAAAAATGTCTAGAAACCAATATTGATACCTTAATATCGGAAATTAGTATATTAAATTTTTAATCTGAAAAATAAAAGTCGCGGATCTCATAGAACATTATAGAAATTTAGTCAAGTGGAATATTAAATATTTATATTTATATTTATAGGTTAGGTACTAGCTTGCTTAGTACGTAATTGACGGATCCAGCGTTGGTATATTAAATGTTTAAACTTGCGTACACAGTAGTGACCACCAAGATCATTTGGTGCCCCATCACCATTTTAGGCTTGATTACTATCAGAAGCACCTTAATAACATAGAGAAAGCATGTCAAATAATGTAAGCCCGTTGGAGGAAGCTGCTCTATCGGGAGATACAGACCGTCTCTATGCTCTAATTGAGGAGGATCCTGATATGTTGAATGCCGTGGATGCGAAACCATTTGTTAACACACCTTTGCATATTGCTGCATCTGTGGATCTGAGGACGAATCCTGATGAGGAGCTCAAGTATCTCTACTTTGCTACTGAGATCATGATGTTGAAGCCTTCATTTGCTTTGAAGCTCAACCCGCAAGGGTTCAGCCCCATCCACCTTGCTGTAAAAAATGGGCATAGCAAACAGGCTCGTCGCCTTGTAGACATGAAGAAAGAGCTTGTGAGAGTGAAAGGAAGGGAAGGCAATACTCCTCTTCATTTTGCAAGTCAACTAGGAGAGTGTGACCTCTTAGCTTACTTTCTGTCAGCTTGTCCAGATTCCATTCTAGATGTGAACACAAGAGATGAGACTGCGCTTCACATTGCAGTGAGAAATCAACAGTTTGACGCCCTCGGGGTGCTGATTGGGTGGCTCAAGGGGAATACCCGCAAGGGTGCTGCAAGCCTGGAAAGATCCATCTTGAACCGGAGAGATGTGGCAGGCAACACCATTTTGCACCTTTCTGTTATCAATCATGACATACAGGTATATACGTTGGCTCGCTCATGTATGATTATTGAAGAGTATTTTAGTCAAATGAACTAAAATATATATGGAGAGGAGAGTCTACATCTTAGAAATAGAAAGAAATTGAGTGACATTTAGATCATTTTCTCTTGATTTTAATTTGTTGGATACACATGCACGCATGCAGGCTCTTAATTTGCTGATAAATAATCCGTACATGATATGTTTAAATGCAAAGAATTTGGAGAAGAAGACAGTATTAGACGAAGCTGCTGGTAATGCAGATATGGTGAGCAAATTATCAAAGTCTGGTGCAAGACCTGGATCATCACTTGAAGATGATCCCAACTGGGGACCTGCATATCGACTAATATCCAACAGCAGACATGAAAATTGGTATGCAACTCTAACCAGCATAAGACGTATCAGATGGAACATATCAGACAACCAACGCGATGCTTATTTGGTAGCGGCTGCTCTATTTCTAACCGCAATTTATCAATCGGCGCTGAGTCCCCCTGGTGGACTTTATCAGGCCGACGGCAGTAATCTGAACGCTACTTCATCACTCAATTCTGCTGCTGGGAAATCGGTCTTGTCGACCGATAAATTTGCTTTCCTTACAGTCATTAACATGTTAGCCCTTGCCTTCGCAATTATGTCATTTCTTTTTATAATACCAACGGGCATGATCGGCGCCTTGCTGATTGCTCCAACTTTTTACTTTGGCATCAGCTATGTCTATTCTGTGGAACTTATAACTCCCCCACGTGAAACAACCCGGCACCTGAGTGCTGGTCAAGTGACGCTTCTATTTGTCATCATCGTCTCTGGACTTCTCATTACAGCGGGGATGACTAATCTCCGTGTCCGTGCAGTAGCAGGCCTTTCTCCATTCACAGCAATCAACAAATACATCTTGCGCCCGATCCTTCAAATGTTTAGGAGGAGTAACAATGCAAGTAACATATAGTGACACTAGTTATTACTGCTCAAACAGGGAAATGGTTGTCAATTCCAATCAAGAGGAAGGTAATCAAGCTGCTATGAAAGAATTAAAAATACCAGATCTGATGCAACAAGTAGAATGCTTCATGTTAATCAACAAATATGTATCAGATCATTAAAAGGAATTTTCAAAAGATTTCTACATCCAAAATTTCAAAATCAATATTAGTTGATTATTGACTGGTTTTTATTGTTTTCTCGTATTTATACTTTCAGTATGGTTTGTTATATTTGAGAATAAATTTAAAAAATATAACAGGGTAGAGGCGGCTAAAATTTTTTATTATGGATGAAAAGTGTGTCCAATTCAATTCTATTAGCTTTGTATGTGTTTTTGTTTTGTTATAGGAATTAGTAATTAGATTTATTGATTATTTTGCAAAGGAATTTTTAAAGAAAAATTCTTACTTGAACTAACATGTAAATTATCCTTTATAATATATCATTTTATAATTGAATATTATTTTAACTATAATTAGACTATTTTATAATTAAAAAATTATTTAAAAGGGATAAATATATAATTTGATAAAATATTAAAAATTGAATTCTTTTTTTTTTTCAAATCAATCCGCCAGAAAATGTACCTTAACACTTTCTAATGGCTATCGCTTCTCCCTATTCCTTATTCGTCATCACTCACCCCAATTCTCCACCAAAAAGAAAGCCCAAAACTACTGCTTCCCACAAGTATGTTAGTTAGTTAAATTTTGTAATTGAAATTCTCAGATATCTTAACTCCAAATAAACTATAAATTCATTAATTTTCTGCACCATTTTCGACACTCCTTACACTGCATCCGCAC
Organism: Arachis hypogaea; assembly: GCF_003086295.3. Lineage (NCBI taxonomy): Eukaryota > Viridiplantae > Streptophyta > Magnoliopsida > Fabales > Fabaceae > Arachis > Arachis hypogaea. The sequence continues at coordinate 3,120,741 of NC_092038.1, read as the reverse complement.
AATGCTAGTGCAAGAATTGGAGCGAGATGTCCTTGTCCAAAATGTTCTAAAGCAAAAGGATGCTGTCCATGCCTCTTTCCAAAGATAAAGGTAGCATGGCATTGAGGCATGTAAGTGTCTCTTCTGTAAGGTCGTTTATTAAGGGGGTGGACAATGAAAATATCTTGCAAATGATGTTGCGAAACCCAATCCTCTCAAGCCAGAGTCACATCTTTATTTTAGAAAATTATTTAATTATAAAATAGTCCTATTTTAGTTAAGATGTTAACTCTTATTAAATTAAATTAATTCAAGTTAAACGTATATTCAATTAAAATGTGGCATGTCCATAGAGAATAATTTACATATTATTTAAAAAAAGATCGGATAAAATTTACCATTTTTAAATTTTTGTTAATATTTGTTTGTTGTGATTTTTTTTTTCTTTAAAATTCACACATTTACTTAGACGTTTTTCAACAAATTAAAAAGTTTAATTTTTACATTTTAAATTAATTTATATTTAAAAATAATATTCTTACAATTCATGATCATAAAATAATTTGTGGGTAGGTGCTATGTATATGCATCATAATATTATACAATTATTTGACTAGTATTATTTGGCTGGTATCATTTAGGAAGACTTTTTCATAAACTAAATGTAGCCAACTTATAAACTAAAATTATATAATGATACATTTAAAACATTAATTATATATTTTAACAGAGGAGGGAACTTACATTTACAGTCAACATCTGCTAACTTGTTTATTACTAATTAGTTTCTCTTACTGTATTGTTCTAATAAGAAAAGCAAAATGTATTATAGTAGCTACGCAGAAGCTTAACGTACATAGAAAGTGAATAATCTCACACTATTAGATGAAATCTCACACCATTAAAAATATCATTAATGACTATTTAATGATTACAAATCACAAAAATTGCTGGCCTTAACACTCCTCTACATAGTAATATATTTGCAAGTAATAAGCATGGCAAATATAAGTAGGTCATTGGAGGAAGCTGCTGTAGACGGTATCTACGCAGTAATTAAGATGGATCCATATTCCATACATTTTGGAGCATGTTGAGGCCATACCATTTATTCACACTCATTTGCACATAGCCGCATCTTCCGTGAGCCTCAAGAATCATCCCCATCTACACTTGAAATATCTCCATTTTATCACCGTGATCGTGAGATCGAAACCTTCATTACCCCTCTGCATTTTGTAAGCCAAACCGGTGATTCCAAGCAGTTCGACGCTTTTCAAGTATTCATTGGCTGGCTCATAAGGCATGTTAGAATGGATGCTTGGACCTTTCAACAATCCATCTTAAACTCCAAGGATGAGGAAGGCAACACCATTCTACACCTTTCAGCTCTCAGTAATAACATCCAGGATAATCAAACTTAAAATATACGAATAATCAAATTTATTTACAAATATTATAAATAATGCACCGACGATAATTAGCGTATATAATTTGGATTGGAGCCAGTTATGTATGTTTAACAAGGTGCATATGTTACGGTGCTTTGTCCTTTGGCATGTCCATTAATGCCATATACAAAAAAAGGAATTTCTGCACCTCTAAATCGGGGGTAACTTCAGCATCGTTTCATATAATTATATGGTTATTATTTTATTTCCCCATTTTCATAAAGCATCTATCTTCTTCTTGCTAGATTGGAAAAATGCTAATAAAGAATAAAGTCTACAAACAAATCTAACAATATTATTAGTTGATTTCTGGAAGGAAAGGCTCTTGATTCATTGGCAAAAATTGAAATGTTACATACTTTGAATGCCAAGAACTCGGAGGGCTTAACAGCATTGGACAAAGCTGGTAGTAGAGAGATTGAGAGAAAATTATTGATAGCTGGAGCGAAACGTGGAACTACACATCAAATTATTGCATTCATAATCATGGCTCTTGTAATGAATTATGGCCTTGTGGTCCTTCAACTTCAGATCATCCAAGTTTTATATATACGAGGATTATAAGTCCATGCATAAAATAAACTATTTTACATAAAAAATAATGGTTAAAATATGAACACCTAATATGTTAAGCAGTATAGTCCCTTGTTATTAGATGTATTTGGCAACTAGTAGTATATAGTAACACAAATTGGGAGTGGGTGGTTTGATGGGCCATGATACATAGTTGAGGATGGTGGGGGCAAAGAGGGACTCTCTCGATCTGTTCTGGCTGAGGGCCACTCTAGGGGGCCGGGCCCTTAATCATCCTCCCTGACCGCAGCCAGTCTTATCGATTTCCCCATTCTCTTCGGTGAGTGGTGGAACGTCAAGCTCTTCAGACATGCGCTGGCCCTAATGTCTCTCATGCCTGCTCTGTTAACGGACTTCCCGGGCCCCCTCTCAAACTCTCCAGGTTTTTAAACTCCGGTTATTACCAATAAATTATTTAGATCTAAATAATCTCCTTCAAACAAATGCAAACAAACTCGTTCCTATAATGGAGTCGTATATAATAATTAGATCCACGTTTTACACTGACATTCACATCATATCAACAGTACACTACAGAAGAAAGAAGCTTCCACTTTTAAAGCCTAATCTTCCATTGCCAATTTCAGCAACATGTTCCGCACTTTCAATTCCCCAGAGTACCCTTGTAACAATAAATCAGAAAATGGATTTGTGCATTACCGTTAATCACACACAACTTACATGACTTCCTAACTGCCTAACAGAATTTCCCACCAATTCTAACCGCTCAAGCAACTAGGAAAGGAAATAAATTGCCTTATGTTTGAAATTAATTAAATAAATAAGGTGTGTATTATTTCTGAGCGTGCCGTATAGTTTGATCTGTTCTTTCTGTCTAGCTAGTGTCTATATATATATACAACCAACATGAAGCACGCTTGTGTTGGTTAATTGGTACCACACACGGGGAAACACTGTTGATGTTGACGGTTACATTATTGTTCATTTCATTTTCACAAGTTCTGTTCTTGACTGGTCTCATGTTAACAGAGAAAAATCACATTTTATAATTCATAAGAGTGTTTGTTTGGTTTGTAACTTTGTATTTTCAAATTCAGGTATTCAAAATGCAAAGACTAATGCGTGTAACCACTGTACAGCATTTTACACACACACATGCAGAGATAGATATATTTAATTCAAATATTTGTCACTTCATGATATGGAATACCCCACATCAAGCAACTTAAAATAATAGTGTACCTTATACCTACCTACCTAATACGTAAAATGCATTACATTATTGTTAGCTGTTTTTTTAATTGCTGGATTAATCTTGTAAAACAAAGCCTGATTAATGGTTCAAATACCCACTATTAATGATTCAAAAAGATTCTAACTTTACATGGTGCACCTTGCTCCTCGGCATCTGTCTAATTCCGAAAAGGTTAGCAAATTTTCCATGTTGGATGTGTCATTTGCTGGATTCAAAATTGATGAAAAAGTTTTTTTTTAAAAAAAAAACAAAAAAAGAGGAAGCAAAAGTCAGGGTAAATTGTATATTGCAACATTTAGACCAAAAAACAATGGTCTCTACTATATTTTATGGGAAAAACGATGAAGGAATGTGGCTTACATTTTCAATGCAGATCCAAATTCTATTATTATAATAATATCCTGTGAATATGATCTACCAAAAAGTAAATCTTTTCTTCTAACCAAGAAAAAGTAGCACACTAAGCAAAAGGGGGGATATGAATATGACAGAAGCAGAGTCATCACTCATCAGTAACCGGATTTAGCACATGAAAGCAACTTGAGGATCTAGAACCGTAAGAGAATAATAATCTTAATATAGCAGTTCTTGCTTCATAAGATTCTCAAACAAACTAAACTGGTGTAAGAGCTGCAGGGTGAAGATTCAAGAGAGTATAATGTAGGTGACATATATCTATCTATACATTTTCATAAAGCAATGTGCAAAGCTTATAACTCATCTTAATTATGTAATTTTTCTAAACTAAATTATAAACCAATGTATAATATATTTTCATTACACGATATCTGTTACCTAAAAATTTGATACATTCATAATATATGATATCTGAATGTTTCAAATTTTGAAAGTGACAAAATAGTCAAAATCATCAAAATGGGATTCTAGTAGTTGAGATAGTTAAAAAAAGAAACTTGTCCAAATTGCAAACTCAACCCATAAAATCTGAACAAGGGATCTCTGTGGAAAATAGACTTAGCTTCTTCTTCTTCTTCTTCTTCTTGTTTCTTTCTTCAAGAATCACCATGCTTGTGCCAGCAAACTAACATGGCCACACACCTTCTCATGATGTAAAATCTTGCCTTTTGTTCCTTAGCTATCTTGGTGCATTTCCTTCCAATAGAAGGGTTGTTACTGTTACTGTTACTATTATTCTTCTGCGAGAAGCTCCTATGGAGATTATTAAGATTGTTACTATTGCACTTTGATGTGGAGGAACTTCTCCTCAATAGAGGGGAGTTTGAAGAAGAAGATCCTCTTGTTGAGCAACTCCTTGAGAACAATGACTTGTTGGTGTTGCTGCTGTTGTTGCTGCTGCTTGAACCAGTTTCCTTCTTTGATGATGATAGCTTCCACTTCTCATCCATTGAGAAATTATACAAAGAAATTAAAGTTTAGAATCTACAGAACTAGCTAGCAATATGATACACCCTTATTAGTGTGTAGTGTGAAGAGGGGAAAAAGGTTGTGAATGAATCTAGTAAGAGAAAAAAAAGAAAGGTTGTTGTAGTGTAGGACTGTGCAGTAGTGTATAAATATAATAAGGGTCGATCATAGAAAAATTATTAGTAAAATTCGATGCCACATTGTTCTAATTAGTTTTATAACGATATGCATAACAGGTATGCAATACTTACTCATCATTCACATATATATAATATTCTGTTTATATTTACATGGCATAAGCTGTGTCACACAGTGTACACTACACTACAAACATTTTTAAGCATTTTTTTCTTCTAATTAGCTCTTTTTTATTCCAAGTTTTGACTGATTAATTAAGGAGTAGTAGAATTTTGAAGTTAAAAATTTGAGACACTATTCATATGTATTTATGTATAAATATATATGAGTTAATTTTAATGGCCGATTTTAATATATACATAGTATTTTTTAATAACTAATTATGATCTAAACGACTAGAATTCAATGTTTATTGGCTTCATAAGAAATAATTTTAACATAAGATGAATAAAAGATAAAAATATTTATGCAAAAATTGACACGAATTCAAAAAAAATCTTATGTGACAAAACGTGTTCAAAATATGATCATTTATATTTTTCTTTCTATGATTTAAACTTTTAAGAGAAATAACTTCATAAGGTAAAACGCAGGTCCAGTCGAATTCACATAAAGTTGATATCTGAGAGTTATTAGATGAAAATTTAGTCAAATTAGTCAAATAATCTAACGCTCTTAGATATCAACTTCACCTGAAGTCGACTGCACTGAGTTTTTACTTTATGAAGTTATTTGACTGCACGTGAAGTTGATACCTAAGAGCTGTTAGATTATTTGACTGATTTGACTAAATTTTCATCTTATGAATCTCAAATATCAACTTAGTCGCCACTTCATAAACATTGTTGCAGCGTATAAATTCTTTTTTTTTTTTGCATAATTATGAAATATATTGCATTGTAACTAATAATTGTAAGATTGAATTACTGAGTAGTAAGAGTTGAAAGTGTGTATTATTGAATGGGAAGCTCAGCCTCGAAAGGTTTGATTCTTTATGGAGACAGAGTCTCCCTTGTACGCTTCTAAAATGGGCAATCACTTATTAAAATTGTCCACTGTTGTATGTAGACCACATCGTTAGCTGGTTTTCATGTGGACGGTTCTGTGCCTTGTGCCCCCTTTCCAGCATCCCAAGTTACTAAGACACCTTCTAAATATTAATCTTCATTAATTAAAACAATATTTTTCACACTATAATAGCTACTATTACTACTTATGATTAGTTCGCCTAAGATGCCCTCTCTTCTTGCTTCACCAAATCAATTAAATGTGCACATGCATGTGGGGATTAACCAACCTTGTCACTAAGCTAACCTAACTCTAAGATCCTTGTTGAGAGTCAAAAAGTTGTCTTTGAATAATTACAAGTCCTCATCATCATAGTGAGTAATGTAAGATACCATATAGTCCTCATGATTCTTATTATTATTTTATTCCTGTGAACGTGACTCTTGTTTGTCAATTGTCACCCATGGAAATTATTTTTTTTATTTTTTAAATTTGCTCTTGATAGGAATAATTTACACCAAGGTATGGTGTGATGCATAAGAAGACAATATGTTCCTTAAATCATCTTTTTGAATATCTCTTGCTCTCTCCTTTTTTTCAAAAGGTGAGGAATAATAAGAAAGGATATCATTTTATACTATAATTGATTTCTTAGAATTTTTTATTACCTATATATAGGTATTTTATAAGATATGTTAAATTAATATATATTTTTTAAATTGAAAGATATTGTTTATGCGTTTTACATTATTAAATAAGATTTAAGAATAAAAATATCAACTTATTCATGCACGAATCAAAAAATAAATTTAAATAATACATGTGTTAAAAAAAATAGCTCATGAGTCATGATCATCACTTAATCTTATATATGAACTAATTATTAATTAACACCTGAGGAACATAATTCGGTGCTAAAGGATCTTTTTCACCCTTGATATATATGATGTTGATGTAGTTTTCAAATTTTTCTAATGATTAATGAAAAATATGGCATATCAGAAAAGAAACTAGCTACAAGTCGATCCTGCCAAATTTGGTGACAATCACAAACCACTGTTAAGCATATTCATGTAATTTAAATAATGGCCGTAATATTTATTTGTATTCGTTATCTAATATTCTGGATTCACAGGCACATGGCAACTACGTAGCTAGACTGCTAGAGCAGTGGTTATGATCAGATTTCAAAATTTTGAATTAGGATACAAAACCTTAGAGTTAGCTAAACTTAACATGTGAATAAATTGATTTGTATTTTTCTTATGAATGATATAACATCTTAATTATTTTAATATCGAATTCTGATAATTAATACTAGCTTATTATATATATATATATAGTATATTTTTCGTGCATTATTATTGTTGCAACACTTTTTTTTTTTAATTACGACGAAGGTTAATGCCTTCCAAAAAAAAAGGAACGAAGCACAATGCTTATTGAATTTTAAATTTTAAATTATAAATTATAAATTATAAATTCTAATTTTTAAACCAAGAATATGAATCTTAAAATCCTAAATTTTAAATATAAATTTAAAATTTAAATTATTGATATAAAATATAATAAATAAAGAGTTAAAATTTATTTAATTGGTAAGAAGTGCATCTCTTCTTACTTAATATAAATAAAAATGATGAACTCATAATTATTCACATATAATTTCGTTAGATAACCAATTAAGGTATCAGTCAATTTGATGAATAACTTTTTAAAATTATTAAAAAAATAAATTTTTAAATTTTTTAAAATAGGATTTTTTTAAAAGAAAAAATTCTCATTTAAGAAAATAGGCAAACGTCACTTGTATGTTATGGAGAAAACATTAAATTTAAAACTAAATAAGAAAATAAATAAATTCTATGTTAAATTATGGTTTGAGAGGAGGTATAAAGTTCAATTACAAAAAATCTTATACAAGAAAAACAGAAACCAGTTATAATGTCTTTTGTTTCTAAATCTACATAGAAAGTATTACAACACAGAAAAATATCTTCTCTTTTTCTCAAAATTGGTCTGAATGCTGTCTGAAGTTGTAAATATTTTCATAGATGAAAGACTCTCATTGTATCTTCATCCAATATCTGCGAAAAACATATCCAAAACACCTATAAAGAAGACCAATATACCATAAAAAGGGAGAGAAACACCACAAAGAGATTATTTGATCTAGATCTGGATCCGAAATATAGATCTCTAAAAAAAAGTAAAAAAATAGTGAGATCAGTAAAAACAACAAACTAAGGAAAGGAAAAAGAGGAGAATGATGGGTAAAAGAAGGAAAGAAAGAAAAAGGCGATGGCGAATCACAATGTCAACGATCCGATTTCATTGCAGGATACATTGCATGGAGATCGGCGCATCACACCAAAGAGGTTTCGATGCAAAGGGGACTGGCGTCGTGATGCGATATCAGTTACGGTCTATGAGGCGACGACGTGTGACAGTTGCTAAAGCTTCAGGAAACATACGTAAGGAGATGGCATTCGTGTTGCAGAAGCGGCTACACGAGAATGGTACGGGGAGGATGTTTTGCTTTAGGCTTATATGACGCGTTTTTTATATCCTAATAATATGTTTTCAAAATCCTAATTTCTGAAAAGTTGTTCAAGTGGATTTATAGTGGAATTGGTTCCTATACTTTCTCTAATACTAATAAAGAATAATTACACAATGTATATGATGATGATGATGATGATGATGATGATGATGATGATGATGATGATGATGATGATGATGATGATGATGATGATGATGATGATGATGATGTATGAATTTGAAAATATATTTTTGTCATGAAACACTTGAAAAGAAGATTTTTTAATATTATTCTTGAATTGTTTCACTTAGAGAGTGATTATATACAGAATATAAAGATTATTTACAATCTAATAAAGGAAAGAAAATAACAGGTAATAAAAGCTATTCAAAATAAATCTGTACCAAATCTCTCCTAATATAAACAAATCTGTACTAATTATAGAATAATTACAACACTCCCCCTCAAGCTGGTAAATGTATGTCTATCATTCCCAGCTTGCAAGTAAGGTCTTTTAAGTGCTCTGTGGGAAGTTTCTTAGTGAACATATCTGCCAATTGGAGTTTTGAAGGGATGCACTTGGTGGCTATAAGACCATTATCCAATTTCTCCTTAATGAAATGTCGGTCTATTTCTACATGCTTTTTTCGATCATGTTGAACTGGATTGTGTGCAATACTAATGGCAAACTTATTATCACAAACCAGTTCCATAGGAGCTTCATACTTTACTTTGAGGTCATCGAGTATGATCTTCATCCATAATAATTCGCAAATCCCTTGCGGCCATGGCTCTAAATTTCGCCTCTGTACTTGATCTTGCAACTACATTTTGCTTCTTGCTCCTCCATGTCACCAAGTTTTCACCCAAGAACATGCAATATCCTGAGGTGGATCTCCTATCAATAATTGATCCAGCACAGTCAGCATCAGTATATATTTTCATGGATAAAATTCTTTCCTTTTTGAATAGCAATCCTTTTTCTGGAGAGGCTTTCAAGTACTGAATAATCTTGTTTACAGCCTGCAAATGTCTCTCTCTTGGATCATGCATGAATTGACTAACCACACTAACTGCATAGGCTATGTCAGGCTTGGTGTGTGATAAGTAGATGAGTTTTTTCACGAGCCTCTGGTACTGTGTCTTCTCCACCTTTGGGCTTTCTTCATTATTTCCAATTCTATAATTTTACTCTATGGACACTCCAGTAATCTTACAATCCAACTAACCAATCTCTTTGAGGAGATCTAGGATATATTTTCTTTGAAAAATAAAGATACCTTGTCTAGAGTAAGCAATCTCTATCCCAAGGAAGTACTTTAGCTTGCCAAGATCCTTCATCTCAAATTGAGTGGCTAATTTTTCTTTCAAAGTTTGTTTTTCTAACTAATCATCACCTGCAATAATCATATCATCTATATAGACCAAGAGTAGAATGAGTTTGTCTTCATGTGAATGTTTTATAAATAGAGTATGATCATCTTTGCTTTGTCGATACCCTAAAGATATCATAGCTTGAGTAAATTTTCTAAACTAGGCACGAGGTGCCTGTTTAAGACCATACAAAGGCTTTTTTAGTCTGCACACCTTATTTCCTTTACTAGTGATACTATATCCTGGTGGAATCTCTATGTACACTTCTTCTTCCAGACTTCCATGCAAGAAGGCATTTTTAACATCAAATTGATGCATCTCCCAACCAAAGTGTGCTGCTAAAGAGAGGATAATCTTGACGGTATTCATTTTTGCCACCGGAATAAATGTCTCCTCGTAATCGATCCCATAGGTTTGGGTATATCCTTTTGCAACCAACCTTACTTTATACCTGTCCAGTGTGCCATTAGATTGATATTTAAATGTGTATATCCACCTACAATCCACTACTTTTTTGTCTGTTGATCTCTCTACAATCTCCCAAGTCTCATTCCTTTCTAATGCACCCATTTCTTCATTCATAGCTCGAACCCAGTTCTCATCTTTTAAGACTTCTTGTACTGATGTAGGGATTCTGACAGAATCAATAGCTGAAAGAAAATTCTGGTGCTGTATAGAAATATTTTTAGTTGACGCAAATTTGAAAATAGCATATTTGGCACAGGATCTTTTTTCTTTTCTGAAGGCAATAGGTAAATCATCTAGGTTAGTTGCACATGTGGTATTTAAGGTGTCAAGAGTCTCAAGAGTATGAGGTCTTACCTCGAGTTCAGACGAATGAAGTTGCTGTTTGACCAGGACGGGTTCTCACTGCCTTTGCTGATATTATTTTTCAAAAAATCTGTCCTCATTATTCTTTTCTAATAGTGATGCTGATTCAGGATCTTTGTTATCCTCTAGAGAAGTGAAATTCTGCAACAAGTGAAAAGGTGACAACTCAAGAAACTCAGCTTCTGGAATACTCTCCCCCTGAAGCTGAGAACTAGGAAAGAAGGACTTGGACCCGTGAAATGTGACATCTTTGGAGATACAGAATCTACGACTTTGAGGATGATAGCATTTGTATCCCTTTTTGTTAGAAGCATAACCTACAAAGGCACATTTGATTGCTCGAAGATTCAACTTACCCCGATGAGAACTATGAATATGAACAAAAACAGGACAGTCAAAGATATGACTTTGAAGACTACTCATAATAGGGGTAGATGGGTAAATTTTGGTCAGAAATTAACAAGGCTAACACCGTCTAGGACCTGAGATGGTAATCTATTAATCAAATAAATGGCCGTTAGGACAGCTCCTCCCCCCTTCCCCCGGTAAGACTTAGGAACAGACGTTTGGAAGAGTAATGCTTGAGTAACCTCAAGAAGATGACAATTTTTCTTTTCTGTCACCCTATTCTGTTGAAGGGTGTCTACACAGGTCAATTCATGAATAATTCCATTTTCTTAAGGAACTTGAAAAAATTTTGGTTCACATATTCTCTGCTATTATCAGAACGTAATCGCTTAATCAAGCTTCCAAATTGTGTTCGAATCAGTTGGTAAAAATTTTTAAACAAGTGAAAAACTTCAGATTTATCTTTCATGAGAAAGATCCAGGTAACTCGAGTACAATCATCAATAAAAGAAACAAACCACTTTGCACTAGAAATATTGCTAATAGCTGAAGGTCCCCACACATCAGAATGAACAAGATCAAAAGGTTTAGAACTTTTATTATTACTGGGAGAAAAAGTAGCCCAATGATGTTTAGCTAATTGACAAACATCACATTGAAAAGACTCGACAGACACTTTTGTAAATAAAAAAGGAAACAAAAACTTTAGGGTACTAAATGGAGGATGACCAAGACATTTATGCTGAAGCCATATCTGAGAATTTGTCCAGAATGGTATGTTTGTCTAATAATTTGAATTAAGTGCCTTTTGTGTGGTACTCTTTTCATGCGGTAAGTAGTATAACCCGTCATGCTTTTTAGCAATTCCAATCATCCTTCACGTGGCAAGATCCTGAAATGCACAATGAGTATGAAAAAAAGTTGCTGCACAATTTAAATCTTTGGTAACCTTATGAATAAAAAAGAAGTTAGTAAATAATTTTGGAACATGAAGCACATTTTTTAAATGAATAGAAGGTTGAAGGTGAATGTTACCATATCCAATATTAGGAATATGGAAACCGTTAGCAATAGTGATTTGTTTGTGACCAGATGAATTAGTATAAGATGAAAAAGAAAGAGAATGAGGTGTCATATCATCTGTAGCACCAAAGTCTACAATCCAGGTACTCTCAGTGCTAGGAGCATTAAAGGATAAGAAACTAGAACTCTTACCAGTCATGGTTAAAGCACAAGGGCTAGATGTCTTACTAAGTGAGTTCATATGACTATGTAAATGGTCTAATTCTTCTTTGCTAAGGGTTGAGGCCTCCTTTGCAGCTTGTGAGATAGTTGGGTCTTCCACACTTTCAGAGTCAGACAATGTGTGATTAGCACATTTTTGTATGGCACCTTTGAATCCTCCAATACGTTTGAAGACTTTCTTCTTTCCATGAAGTCTAAAACATGTGTCCTTAGTATGACCCATTTTTCTACAATAATTGCACCATCGATCATCATGGTGAGCCTTTGAGGGAGGCTTTCCATACGAAAGGGATGGACCTTTACTGGTAGCTAGAGCTGAACCATCAACAGAATTTTCTCCTTCCAACATAACTAACCTCCAAGTTTATTCCCCTCGTACGATATGAAAAACTTTTGAGAGAGAAGGAATTTTTTATTTACCCAAAATTTAAACCCAAATTGGATCAAATTCAGAGTGCAAGCCAGACAGAAATTTAAATATACGTATCCTTTTAATAAATTGTGTCAATGTAGTAGAATTAGGTGTGAATTGCATAGTCAAATTTTGATACTGATCTAACTCAATTCACAAACGATTCAGCGTCCCATAGTAGTCTGTTACGGAAAGACTCCCTTGTTTGGTATTAAAGATCTTGTTTTCTATTTCATAACATGCTGTAGTATCCTTCTTCATTGAGTATGCCTAACTTAGATTATTCCAAATCTCCTTAGCAGTGGGGAAGAACATATAATTACGGCTGATTTATGGTGTCATAGAGTGCCATAACCAGGTCATGATAAGAGCATCCTCATCATCCCAGGCTTTATATTTGGGGTCTGTCGTGGCTGGAGGGTTCCCTTCTAGATGATTTAATTTCTTTCGCCCCTTGAGAGTAGTGCGAACCAGTTGAGACCATTGGAGGTAGTTGCGCCCATCAAAACGATACGACCCTTGTAACACCGGTAGATCATTGGGGCTGACGAGAGGCACAGTCTTATCATCCGTCATTAGTAAGAATCGGCAGCAAAAGGAAGATAGAAGAAGAAAAAGGAAAGCCAATAATCATGTCTGGACTTGCGTCGCAATCAAAAAGATCACGTGCGGAGTGTCTGATGGCAACGAAATCTTCTGGGTTTTGTAGATCGACAAATCCCGCTTATGATTGTGCGGCAATGGCAGGGCACCGAAATATGTATAGTTGCAGCAATGAAGGCTACCTGGAAAAATGCTGAAAAAATGCAGAAGTAGAGCCTCAGAATCGGGAGCTCTGATAACAACTTGAAATAAAAAATTTTAAATATTATTCCTGAATTGTTTTACTTAGAGAGTGATTACATACAAAATATAAAGATTATTTACAACATAATTAAATAAAGAAAATAACAGGTAATAAAAGCTATTCAAAACAAATTTGCACTAAATATGTCCTAATACAAACAAATTTGTACTAATTATAGAATAATTACAACAGAAACTATACATCCCAAAAATTTAAATTGATAAAAAGAGACAATATGAATAGTTATATTTTTTTGGGTTTATTTAATCTTTGCATAGATCTTCTTTTTTATTTTTATTTATCTTATATATTTTTTTTAAACTTACTAAAAATCGAATTATTGATCTTTCAGACATAAAATTCTAATATCATATTATAAAATCATTCATCCAAAACAAGACGTAATATTAATAATTATATCTCAAATAATTTTATACTTATTTGTTGTATTAAAATCTTTTTAGAAATTGCTGCGCTCAATGCAGCAATTGCAGCATGGAGTTTAGTTAATTGATTAACATATCATACTGTAGTTGTTAACTATATATATTAAACCAACAGAAAGAAGAAATTAAATAATGGAAAAAGTTATAATAAATGCAGGAGGAATCTAATAATGATTTGGAAACAAACTTTTTGTTGTTGGAATTATTTGACTGGTCAAAAAATTTTCCAATGCATGCAAGTATTGCTATGATTGTAAGCAAAACTAATGAAAAAAAAATAGATGCGCCATATTCGTCCCTTTTTCTCTTTGGTTGGTCATATAGAGGGTCATTCACGACACACAAAAAAAAAACGAATTTATAATTTTATATCATGATGTTCTTTTATAGTACTCTCTCCCCACATTCGGTGGGAAATAGTAATATTTCGAGGTCTCTAGAAAGCTCATATACTGTTAATTATTATTATTATTATTATTATTATTATTATTATTTAGGAGTGAATATATATTAAAATTAAAAGCTGAGATATGCATAAAAGAAAAATGGTTTAAAGATGACAAGGATGATCAATATAATGTCGTATCACGTGGAGTTTTGGATTTTTAGGCCGGAATTGAATTTTATTTTATGGTGAGTTCTTTATCTCCTCGATTCTTTGGTATTATTGGATTGCTAATTAATGATTAAAAATACACAGTGGTTAAGAAAAATAAAATGATAAAGTTTAGACGATACATGCATGATGATTGTCAAGCAAAGTAAAAACCTTTGCAGTAGTTTACACTTTTTTGGGCAAAAAATAATTGAACTTGTTCAGTAAAAGGATCCCTCCTAACACAAGGGGACATACATGATACATGCTTTAGGATCCACAAAATAGTTACAAAAATACCAATATATGGAAGAACGCAATGTATAATCAAACTCAAATCATAACAATGAAATGCTATATTCTCTTTTATTTTCACTAATAATTAGTATGCGTTGATATTGGCCATCATTTTGTCAAGAGCTAATATAAACATAGAATATTTAAAGAGTAGAGTGACAATTAGTTATTGAGGATTTTGATTTTAGATTAATTAATCTAAAAAAAAATATCAATTAGGTCTTTTGTAATAACAAATAATATATATATATATATATATATATATATATATATATATATATTCTGTCAATGAATAGTATGAAACGAAATAAAGTTATCCATATATTTTATCATTTTTACTAATGTGTGTTCTGTTGCTATTTATCAGTAAATATATATATATATATATATATATATATATATATATATATATATATATATATATATTCTGTCAATGAATAGTATGAAACGAAATAAAGTTATCCATATATTTTATCATTTTTACTAATGTGTGTTCTGTTGCTATTTATCAGTAAATATATATATATATATATATATATATATATATATATATATATATTCTGTCAATGAATAGTATGAAACGAAATAAAGTTATCCATATATTTTATCATTTTTACTAATGTGTGTTCTGTTGCTATTTATCAGTAAATATATATATATATATATATATATATATATATATATATATATATATATATATATATTCTGTGAATGAATAGTATGAAACGAAATAAAGTTATCCATATATTTTATCATTTTTACTAATATGTGTTTTGTTGCTATTTATCAGTAAATATATAGAAACAATGTAATTTTAGATAATAATGTATTTATTATTTTTTTAAGATATCATATCATTTTTATTAGCTGTTCTTTATTTATAACAAATTCTATCAAAATAAATAAATTTTCGCTTCAAAAATTATTATTTGCATGACGATTTTTCATAAATAAATAAATTATAATAAATAACAATATATATAAATATTACTGTTAAATTTTATGTAATAAATTAATAAAAAATATTATATATCTAGTATTTATTATTATAAAAAATTAAATTAATACTTTTTTTAAATTAATTAATTTAAAATCAAAATTTATAAAAATTTAATTGTCACACTTTATTCATGAGCTTTATTATAGCAAGTGAATTATAGTGTATGATTTTTGTTACTATTTAACTACTAGGATAGGATTTTGCAATTTGGTGGTGGGCTGGCCATGTCGGCTGGAAAATGAATATGAGGATCGAGGAGTGCCACATGCACACATGTGACCTGCAACTCCATCGTCATTCCTCAGCTCCAACAGTTGCACCTCCAATTTAAATTATTAACAAGTATACGGAGTAATTTATAACACAAATTTGGACAAACAATTTTATTATTAAATTCTTTAAAAAAAATTAAAATATAAAAATTTATATTAAAAATAATTTATAAATAATTTTTTATTTTTTATTTTTGATTTTTTATAAATACTTTAAATAATCTTTTAGAAAATTATAATTTATTTTTAAAAATTATATCAAAATTAATACTGTAATTTTTTAAAAATTAAAAAATAAAAATTACTTAAAAACTTATCTAAATTGGTATTGAGTAGTTAATATTAGGTAATTTTTTATAAAATTATTCTTTTAAATTTTTGGGAAAATTTAAAATTTAGAATTACAATTTTGTATTTCGAATTTAAAATTTAGATTTATAATTTAAAATTAAAAAGAATTCGTTGATATTGATAAAAAAATTAATTCCTTAACTGAATTTAATTATTAATTAATTAACTGTCATTTCCATTAGTTAATCAATAGTAGCTAAAGCTACCTCTTTAATTAACACACCACCGCTCTTTCTCTTTTTTTTTTTACAAAGATAGAAGATTTGAACTCGACCTTTTAAATGAGTATAGAAAAACTATATCATTTGAATTATAACTAATTGAAAATATATATATATATATATATATATATATATATATATATATATATATATATATATATATATATATATATATATATATATATATATATACTCAATATTTAAGAGTAGTTTATTGCAACTTATTAGCAGGTATGCATGACTATGCAATATTTTAGATGCATGGGGGGAGACAGATTCTGTTTTCTGTATGAACGACGTTTTTTTGAGTTTAGATGATGTTCTTTGACTGGTGACCAATGGCAGCAGTTATAGCAACGCATGACAACCACCCTAATCTTCAGCCGAAAATATAGAACACAAATTAAAGCTAAGAAAGAAAATGTATGAGAGGGACAAAAAAAAAAAAGAGTAAATTGTAAACATACATGTGCTGCAATATGTGTGTCTTTTATATTATTATATATAAATGAATGTTGCTATATTTAATTAGTATAAAAGAAAAAATTTCAAGTGTACTAGGAATATCATTATTTCAATTATTTTAAATTTTAACCGTTAATTTTAATTAATATATATTATATGTATTTTTTATAATTCAAATCATCTGTTAAAACAATTAGAACACCAATATTTTTGGTATATTTAAAACTCTCCCAAAAAGATATCATAGATATATGTATGTGTTTCAACATTACACATACTAATCAACCATAGAGTCGTCAGAGATAAAATTAAATCGTTCAAAAATTTCTAGTACCAAAATAAAGCACTTGTCCAGTTGTCATTATAAATCTACGAGAATTTTATATATAAGCTAGGATCCTGAGTATGTGTTGATCAAATAGGATTCTATATATATAGATATATGTGTGTGTGTGTTTGGTGACATATATATATGGATGCACAAGAGAAGGCACAACATCAGTCAACATATATATATATATATATATATATATATATATATATATATATATATATATCAAATTAATGTAAATTATTCTGCATCGTATTACTACTTTAATTTATTTTTTGAGGGATAGTATGCTGTTTTTTGGATATATAATTATTTATGTGATTTTTTTATTAATTTAACTTTTAAAAAGAAATAATTTTATAATATGTTATTAGAATTTTTATGACAAAAAATATTAAAATTTGATTTTTATTATTATTCACAAAAAATTATTATAAAACAAATAAAAAAATCTAATAAAAAAAATCTTGTGTTAAAAAGATGTATTTGATACACAAATATTTAAGTTTAAAAAAAATTATGACACCCAATGTATTTATATATTGAATAATAATATTATTTATATATTTAAATTAATATTTTATGTTTAGTCATCTATATATTATGCACTATTATTGATTAGATTTTGATTTCTGACTATTTTTTATTAATTTATTTTTTCTTTTCATCTTTAAAGTTAAATAATGTCATAAATAGACATTGGATTACTTATATATACTATATCGCCTTTAATTTTTATTATTGGTTATGTAATTATTATTATTTATTCATCTCCTTCGACATATGGGAGATAGCAAGAGGAATTGTGCTACATGATTAATTACTAATTTTGTAGACATATGTACACCATAAGAGGAAAAAAAATCTAATTAAGTATATACATTATTCTCATTTCGTGAAATAAGAAGAAAAAGCAAAAATAATATTATTAACTACATGTTAATTAAAAAATTATTGTTGATACTTGGATCCAATTTTTCGTAAAGAATATCTTATTGACTTATTAGAGACTTTAAATTAAAGGAAAAACTTAGTAGAAAAAACTAAAAAAATGTATATTTCTAATGAGAATATTTTAATATAGCAGCGTTATAATTCATTGTTGGCGTTCCTTCTAACCATAAACCAAAGTTTTTGTCGCCAACACTGTGGCAATAGCATGCATTGGCCCGCAATAAGCTAAGTTATATTGAATATAGGATGCGCATGTTTAAACCTCTTCGCCTTTTTTCCCCTAAGAAACATAAAAAATAAAAAAATTAATAAAATGAGTATTTCTAAATTCAAACAGAGTGTTAATTAAATTAAGCGAAAACAAAAAGATAAGAGTCTAATTATTTTTAATAAAGACAGATATAATATTAATTATAAAATTAATAATGATTAAAGTCTCTTATTTTCTCACTTTAAGAATTTCTTTACTTTATAAGATCCTTTTTCTTTTGAGATGAATGCATGTATGTATGTTAAGCCCGCCAAACGCAATTAATCTCACACGTTCGTCATTTCTACCCTTTTCTTAATTTAATTTAAAAACATTTAGCTTGATATATACTTTATTCGTGAGTATCTCATCCGAATCAACGTTAAAGTTGTTTATTTAATTTACTGTAAATAAGATACGAATTTATCTATAAGTAGAGTAGGATACGAATACAAATTTAGAATATACCTTATTTTATCGTATTAACATTTCTAATATATTATATTATATTATATATATATATATAATGAAAAAGTAGGTGTTAAATTTATAATTTTTTTATAAAAATTTAAAATAATCACTAAATTAATTGATAATTATATTATTTATAATTTTATATTAATTTTTTTTAAATTTTATTATTTTAATTTAAATATAATTTTTTTGTTTTTCTGTATTTAGAATCGGATAGAGTGTATTTAGAATCGAATAGAGTTTAGAATTTTATTTTAAGATACGAATAAGATTAAAATCGAAAGATTCTCGACTCACAATTAAAGTACGATAGAATTTTACAAATATTTTCTAACTCGCGAGTAGCCCATTGCCAGCCCTATTTGATCGTATTCATAAAGTAGCAATTAAGAGAAGAGAATTTACATATTGTAGTACAATATACTAGTAGAGGTTAAAAAATAAATAAGAAAAAAAAAGAAACATACATTATTCCCATGCATTTGAGGACACTCTGATCTTATTAGTTAGTTTCCAAGACAAATGCAAACTGTAACGAACATTTTTTTATTTTATGAAGAAATTAAACTAATTAATTAATGATCACAAATTAAACACACGTTTTTTGAGGGCGTGGCAATAGAGAGAATAGCTCCTCCAAGTCACAAGGCTGAAAATATGTTGATGGCCGCCATTGTTTCTTCTTCTTCTTACCAAATGAAAACGGCTTCTTTTTCGGTGGTGGCGGTGGCACTAACGCCGCCGGTATCCGGCATTCCCACCGCTCCGGTGTTGAACAACCATCACTTCCTCTTATCTCTTCATCCATGTACCTAATATTAATTCTTTTAGTTTTTTTGTTACCCTAAATTTTAATTGAAAGATCAGAAACCCTACAAAGGCTCTAATTATATATACAAAGTGGAAAGGGAGTTAATAATGGAGTGATAATAATAAGAAGGAGGTAATCAAATTAAACATACATGCATGCATGAAATTAAATGAAAAGCAAGTAAGCAACAATGGACGAAAGGTGAAAGTGCAAGGTGGCTAGCGAGCAGTGACCAATATTTATATGTATTAAGTCTTAACCAAACTGAATTCAGCCACTGAAATTTATGTCACTTGTTGCCATGCATGCATGCATGCATATACTAATTCTGTGGTTTATGATAGCGACACCTACTCTTTACTTCACTTCTTACGTGGTGAGATCAGCTTAATCTTTTATATATACGTGTCGTGATGCTATAGGTCTCCTTTTTCAGCTAAAAAATAATTTGGTGTAATCCTTTTAAATGAGATTTTTGAGTGAAATAAGATAAAAAATTTTATAGAAACAACTTTTGGTTCATAGAAATGGTCATAGAATTCATAGAGATAATAAAGATAAATTAGATCTAAATTAAAAAAATAGATATTTTTTATGTCGAATTATAAATTAAAAGTAAGTCGAATATTCAATTTAAAAAAAATTTAAGAGATAAAAATTCTCGACATAATTTTAATGTAATTGAACGAATCTCCTTCACTAAACTTAAATATAATTTTTTAATAATTCAAATACTCTTAATTAATCTCATCTTATTTAATCTATTCTAATATTATTTGATTTTTACTTACATTAAATTAACACAACAACTCCTAACAAAATATTAAACAAATTTAATCACTAATTTAACAAAAATACTAATAATAACATACTTTATTTAACAAATTTAACCACAAATTTAACAAAACCTTAACAAAATGTTAAATTTATAAAATAATTTAAAAAAATATAATAATCATACCAACAAACCAATCCGATAATATTAGCAAAAGTTTTTCTTTAATGTGCTGGTGATGGAAGCAACAGTAACGGTGATGACGATGGCGTGAACATCAATTGTGGCAATGCATTGACAGCAGCAGCTGAATCGACGACCACGTGCAGCGACTGTGACAGCTGGTGCTCCAGGTGTAACATCCTAATTAGCCTAAACTTTACCTCACGTCGTAAAGCAAAGGTTAATCAAATGTTACGACAGTTCTAAGCTCATACATATAATATATAGAAGAAATAATATAATCTAGAAGTCCGATAAAGGATATAACTCAAAAACAGGATTTAAAAAGCGCAAAACGTACTAACGAAGCTACTAACTTAAAGTACAAGATATAGATGAAATATAGCAAAAGATAATAAATAATAGTATAATATCATGAAAATCTAGCCACGGCTCGCGGAGTTTAAGCCGGCTAGCTATATACAGATATACAGAACCAGACAGTAAAATCAGCTTCTACAAGTTTTTCTCTCTCAATGTAAGCCTCTACGGCAGAAAAAAAATACAAAAGTGAGAGATATATATAAATAAACAAAACAAATAAAAAAGGCTCCAAGAGTAACAGGATCCTCCTCTTCTGTCACTATCCAAGCAACTCACCGAGGTGGGTTACGACCTGCATCTGAAAAACATAACAGAAATATGGTATGAGAACCGGAGGTACTCGGTATGGTAACAGTGCCCAGTGATGTAGGATATAAGACCTCGAAACGCCAAAGGCAATCCTAAGATTCATATCCATCACAAGATTTCAATCTTAATAAGGCATAACTAAAGTAGTAAAGCATTTATAAAACCTTAACAAAACTTAAAATCTTAGCATATAAAATGGGTAATCTATTTTAAAGGATTTTCTAGACTAACAGTCTCCACTGTCCCACAGCCTTCACCAACCTATTCTCCGTGCGATCCTATTGCCACCGCCTTCCGAGCCTCCTCAATCCCAGTAGAAAGCACAATTATATACAATGCAAGTAAACCACAAGTAGAAGCATATAAGGCAAGTAACTCAAGTAGCAATTAAACATATTATACAAATAGGCATACAATTACAAGTCGGCAAAGCAAACAAACAGGTAGAAGATGCACATGATGAATACCCGTCCTACTGGCTGTGATATCACATTGTCGGTTCAACTGCCAACCCGACACACCTCCATGGAGATGTCGCCCTTCGGAATCATCATTGGGAACCCCCGAGATATGGTGCTCGAAATACCGTCCAAGATTTTGCGCCTACACGCTCTATTGATCCGAAAGGGTGCGAGTGGGATACTCTTGCCTCAGACCTCACATCCCAACGTAAGCGGGATTAACCACCGTCCTTATACCGCTGCCACTACCTCGATAGGCGGGATTAACCACCATCCCTGTCGAGCGCATAGCGTCTCATATTCTCAATATAAAACAGTAGTTCAGTGGTTTTTTAGAAAATATTTTTAATATATGAATGATTCATCATTGCACATTCGAGTCCTCGACTCATCTCAACCACTGTCACATCAACATTTTCATTCCGAGTCCTCGACTCATCTCAACTACTGTCAAATCAACATTCTCATTCCGAACTCATCAGTTCATCAGTTCTCATCTCATATATCAATCATTCTTCATTCTTCACACGTCATCAAACCATCCTCAATACACCCGAAACCTAAGCCTCCATTTTCTAATTTTTCAAAATAACATCAACTAAATCTCAAAGGTTCTTTCCCATGTTCTCATACCCAAAATTATGTCCAAGAGTCTTAAAATGGTGTTATAGAAGCTTACAATCTTGTTGGGAAGGTGAAATAGTTAAAAACAAAGTTTAAATTTAAGAAACAGGGCGTGTGCATACACAGGGGTGTGCGCGCGCACGCCCAGGAAGATTTTAAAAGTGTGCGTACACATAGAGGTGTGCGTATGTACAGGTACCAAAATTTGCAAGGTCTGTTCGCTCGCACAAGGTGTGCTAGCGCCCTCAACACACTGCCCTTTCCAACTTGTGCGTGCGCACAGGTTATAAACGTTCATTGGGTATGTGTGCGCACAAGCTGTGCTAGCGCTCTAAACAGATTGCCTGCCTCTGCGTGTGCATGCGCACATACCAAAAATCACAAAATTCTGCCAGTTTGCAGAATTTCAGATTTTTACACCAAACTTTGATTGATAATAACTTCCTCTACAAAAATCCAAATTTTACAATCTTTATATTGATTTCAAGAGTTTTCAATAAGATTTAATTTCACACAAATTTCAACCAATTTTAAAAACTGAGATATAAGTTATGATCAGACAAAGTTCACCAAAAATCAACTTTCACCAAAAGTTCACAATTTACAATTTTCCTCATTTTCACAACTCAAACCAACCAAAACCAAATAAAACCATTCCAAACTCTATTTCTCATAAAAAAAACTACCCTTTATAACATATTGCAATATTCTTACTACTTTTTTCTTTACATTTCATCATTCTCAACCTCAACATTAAATGTATCACATTATAATCAATCCTCATTCACATTATAATCAAA
Source organism: Arachis hypogaea (assembly GCF_003086295.3). Taxonomy (NCBI): domain Eukaryota; kingdom Viridiplantae; phylum Streptophyta; class Magnoliopsida; order Fabales; family Fabaceae; genus Arachis; species Arachis hypogaea. Next base: position 3,097,409 of record NC_092038.1, on the reverse strand, counting down.
AGCCCTAAATTTTTGAAATTTTGGAGAGAAGAACTGAGAAGATTTTGTGGTTACCTTTCCAGTTTCTTGGATGGGTTGTGTAGAGCTCTTCACAAGGAACGCGTAGCTGCAAACGGTGCGGCGATCGGAGCTCCATAGCTCAAGATATGGGCTCAAGAAGATGAGAGTGAATAGTGTTCATGGGGTTTCTTCTTCCCCTTCACTTTCAGCTGTGTATGTATGTGTTTTGAGTGTGTTGTTGCTGAAATAGGTTTACTTAAAGCTCTTATATATTTTGGGCTTGGGCCCAACTTGGGCCCGGTCCAACCCGTTAGCGTTTTTAGCTCGTTTGCTCCAACTTCGGGCCAAACTTTTAAAATTAACACCCAGTTTTCGACTTCTACTATTTTTCTAAGGTTTTTGACTTTTTTCACTTTTTCTTGCGCAGTACCGGGCAGACTTGAACCGGTTTGACTGGCGGTTCGCGGTTTTTTACGGGTTTTCACCGAAAATACATTTTCTGACTCAAAAAGACCTATTGAATCCAAAAATCATATTTAAATCCTCAAATTCTCACTCTAAATTTTCAGAACCTAATTTGGGCAATATTCATTACTTAATTAAACGATTAATTAAGCTCGGTTCTTACACCAGGCGCAATGGCGGCGACGACGACGACGACTTGTCCTTGGGGCGACGACGGTGGGAGCAACACGGTGACGGAGAGAGCGCAGGCGACGAGAGAGAGAGAGAGACGGTAGAGAGAGAAAGAACTCGCACAAGTGAGGGTAAAGGGTTTCGCATTTGAATTTAGCATCAATTTTACCGTCAAATTTCCGTCGGATTAATCCGATGGTACGTCACCTAAACGGCGCGTTTCATTAAACCTTCATATCGTTGGAATTTTCTAACTTTTTGATGCTAAAACCGACGATAACATTGCCACGTGTGACATCTATTTTCGCGCCAATACTTACCATCAGCTTTAACGACGGAAATTATAATCCGACGGTAATCTTTTATAGCGACGAATTTTTTCTCTTTTCTGTCAAAAAACCTGCCGTTAAATCCGATACTATTAGTCCGTGCTAATTTCGATAATACTCAATATTTTTTTGTAGTGTTAGCGAGATACTTTTTGTGTAACTTTAAGAAAAAAAAAAATTTTTCGCCCATTGCGGGAAGAATGAACCTTCTACCTCGCTGTTCAACACTACTACACATTGCCATCTTTAAGAATAATTCTAAAAAGAGTTTCATATCGAAAATTTTTAGCCTTAAATTAATTCCATATCAAAACTAAGTTCTGTTTTTTCTCTCTTTATATATAAAATTGCTTTTGATAAATAGTAAAAATTATACCTAACTTTTTAAGAAAACATATATTATATCAATTTTTATTTAGAAGAATGTTAAGAGACCAATAAATCTTATAATTTGTAATTATTAATTAGTCATTATTAATATTTTTAATGATATAAAATTATATCTAATGATATAAAATTATTATTTTTTTACTAATCAAATACTAACCAAATTTAATAAAAGTGTTCTCTTCTAAACTTTTTCTTTTTTTTATTCTAATAACTAAACACTTCTCTTTCTTAATCTATCATTTAATCGTATTAAGTATTTAGTGAACTAAACTAACTTTAAATACTTAAATAAACAATATAAGATTGGTTCTACTAACCCACCCCATAATTTCCTCCAATTAAACATTCCTCTCCCAACTTCATGCGACATGCATGCAGGCTGCAGCTATATCAGATAGTAATTAGCAAGGCAGTTAGGTAGTTCATGAACAAAGAGAGATAGTATAAGAATTGGGTCAACTGGGCCTCTAATTTTAACCAAAAGGCATATGATATAAGAAATAGCCGAAATGCTGCATCCTGCATCTCTAATTCTCTGTTATAAAACTGCCGATATTAACACACTTCCTCATTCTTTCCCAAATCCTTTGTTTAGATCTATCCAATTCACTCTTCATGCTTAATTCTTCTTCTTCCTCTGTCTGTGTTTTCTTCCAACCATGATTTTTTCACGGATTGGGCGCTCACTCTCGCGCTCTTCACGCGCCAAAGTAAGAAACCTTCTCCCCTTTTTTCCCCTATTTCGATCCGTGTTCCGTTTGCTCCTCAGAATATAGAGTAAAAGTTCCAACTTTGGATTTGGATTGCAGGAATATTTGCGCGGTGATGCGAAATTGGGAACCCTTCTCGGAGCTACGCGAACGAATGTGCATTCACAAGGAACAGAGTTGGGATTAGGGTTTTTCAGGGGATATGTTGCTCATGCTAGAGCTCGTGGAAACGGAATCCTTTCCAGTTTGCCTGATTTTAAGTGTGTTCCGGCGAACCCTAAGATTCATTACCGGTTGTTTTTCAGCGAAGGACCTAAGAAGAAGAGTAAGTTAGGGCTTTTGCTGTGCCATCTGTGTACTGCGTGCGTCTGTATTGCTTTTATTGTGTGAAGTTGATCATCGCAATTTGTGTGATTGGTGCACTAATATCAACTAATAATAGGTTAACAGTTGCTTAACTTTTGTGTAGTTCTTATGGACTGGTAGATGCTCTTTTAATTTTTCTTTATTCTTCTTGGGTTTGGCGTATCGTGCTATAACTTTTGTAATGTGTACATTTGCCCCTTCTAATTTCAGAAGAGCCAGAGACAAATACAGATGATCACGGAAATGATTACTTTTGTCCCTTTAAGCTACTTTTTATCTCTTCTTTGGTGATGGTGCTAATCACGGTTGCATTATGTTATCGTCGTGAAGGGCAACAGGTAAGGATATTACCAGTGCCTGTTGCTTGGTTTGAATTTGTTGGATCAGTGAAATTGGGTTGAGTTGAGAACTTGAGATATACAAATACCTGCTTTTCATTTGATGAAATCAGTGATTTCAAATGCATGAAAAGTTCACCATGTATTGCCCAGATAAGTGATACATTTTGCCTCAATTGTCTTCATCTTTCAATGTATTGGGATACATGGAAATAGCAGAGCTCATAAAAACTGGTGCTATTTTATATCATGCATCACACTACGTTGTTTGCTGAATTCTTTTGATGCTACATCAGTATCTTTTCTGAGACCTGCATTTTTTATATCATTAGGAGCCCTCGCTGATTCCTTGTCTTCTCCTTAGTCCTTATCCTCATTTGCATGCGTGTACCCTTGGAAGTTTTATTTTCAGGGACTCTTGTATTGAAGCTCCATTAATAATTTTAATGTTTGTTGCTAGTTTTGAATTTTGTTTGAGCTGTGAAGTGCTTGCTATAATAAGGATGACTTTGCATGATTTTTAAGATGAGAATACACCACTGTTCCTCTTGGCTATAAGATGGTTTTCCGTGTCTGATTTTGTTAGTTTCTTTGGTTTTGTAATAGGATTTCGTGCTGACATCAGGAATAATTTGACTATGTGCAGATTAACTTTTAGGAGTTTAAATATGAGCTTTTGGAGCCACGTTTAGTAGACCATATTGTTGTGTCAGTAAATAAGTCAGTTGCCAAAATATACGTGAGGAATACTCCACGAAACCAAACAGACAGTGAAGTTGTCAAAGGAACCCTCCCCGCGAAGGGAACTGGTGGGCAATATAAATTTTATTTGAATATTGGAAGTGTGAAATCTTTTGAGGAGAATTTAAAAGCAGCACAAGAAGAACTAGGCCTTGAACCCCATGATTATGTTCCTGTTGCATATTCTTTTGAAGTGGATTGGTGGGAGCAGGAGTTGATGAGGTATGGTCTAACAGCGATTGCTTTGTTTTCGGGATCCTTCCTGTTACTCCTGTATATGACAACGTGATTGTAAAGTGGACTTCGTGTTGGTGTAGACTGACTTAGCAATCCATTAGTCCAGATAATAAAATTTAACTTCCACAAGACAGCAATGTTACTAGCCTTAATCATAAGGGCGAAATCCTAAGAACTCAAGTAACACAAGTAATTGGTGCCTATGCAAGAGAAGTATTTCTCTGGATATATTTCCTATGTACCCTTTTCTAAGATAAAAGGATACTTTTATTGGGTATCTATAAGGATAAGATCGATACTCTAATAAATAATAAGAATAAATTACTAAAACTGACCCCGAAAGATTTAAATAATTACAAATCTGACCACGAAAGAAAGGAAACTAATTTGTAACTCTGAATGATCCATTCCGTTCGGCAAAACTATCTAAATGTCCATTAGGAAACTAATTTGTAACTCTGAATGATCCATTCCGTTCGGCAAAACTATCTAAATGTCCATTAGGGATGGATGACATTAGTGATTTAGCCTTCCTGTCAATGTTACGGAATATACTAACTAAATGTTCATTAGGTTGCGTTTGTTTTTGGAGACAAGACAGGACATGATACTAAGACGGAAACAATATTCGTGTATTGTGTTTGAATATGATGGACAAAACACTAATGTAATATCCTATATTATGTTTGGATAGATATGGATAAAACTCAAATATTATGCGAAATGACTAAAATAGTCAAGTCATTCCAAATTATTTACATCAAGTACAAATTAATTTAATAAAAAATAAGAGTATGTAGGAGTACAAAAAATTACAAGAAAAATTGGTCTACAAACCAATAAGATAAAAATGATATTAAAGTAACAAAATTAAGAATAAATAAAGTAACATAAAGTAGAAAAGTAAATTAAGTCTCCATTAATACAACATGCCATAGAGAAGAGAATGAACTATAAAAAGGAATAAATTAATTATCCAATCAACTAAGAAATTATACCAAAAAAAGAGAGTATCTGAAAAAAAGAATGTAGAAAAAGAAGAATTACAATGTAGAAAAGAAGCTAAAATTAGGAAAAATAAGAAAAGATAATAGTAGAATAATAAAAAATATATATTGATAGGAAAAAGAAAAAATTTTGATAACAAATTTCGTGTCCACCTCTTTAAATCCCGTGTCCATCATTGTCCTTCGTAAAAGGATGAACACAAAAATAAAAATTAGTGTCCTGGAGACAATGTATTCTGTGTCCATGTCTCTGCCTCCAAACACATTCTAAACATTCGTTATCCATGTATCTTTGTATTGTCTCCGAAAACAAACGCTACCTTAAGGATGAATCGACATTGTTCCCAATCTTAAAGATAAAGCGAGAGGGGAAAATGTCTGGGCATAAATTGACGTATACACAGTCGTTGGTAAAAGCAGTCTTTCTGGGTCTGCAAGTTCATGGATGAAGGGCGAAAGCAAAGTTGATGGCAAATGCAACTGTGGTATGGACGTGGTTCTCCTTGAGTTTGGCACAGCTCCTTAATTTAAACAACATTCAATCAGATGTTAAAACCTTATCTAACCCATTCGTCATTTAACCATTACAAGTATTTCGGTGTTATCCAGAGGCTAACATAAGAAAAAATTAATTTTTTTTAACTTCAAAAGAAAACCTAGAACAATTTACGAACTTACTCAAGTATGTGTCGTCGTTTTGGCACCGAGGAGTGAATCTCCTTCCTGTAAGAGACAACCCCTCACGCATTCTGATTGATTCTCCACCATGAGAATGTTAGTATTACCTAACCACTACTCTTTTCAAACTACAACTTCAATTGTGATCAAGTTACAGAGGACTCTGTTAGGGCAAGGATTTCATGAGATAAAGAGCGCAAAATGAAGAGTCACACTCAGAGTCTTTCCAATAAACCACCATTCTCAATAATTTTTCTTTAATTTTAAAATCGAATATCCCCGTCAGATGTGACACGTGTTCAGTGACGTTGATAGATAAGCTAAATCACTATTACAAAACCAAAGAAACTCCTGAAAATGGTATTTCTAGACCTAAACTATTTACTGCTTATGCTGCTCCTGCAATTGATCTTTATAATAATACTCCATCTACTATTAAACAAGCCTTTAGTTGTGATCATTGGAAAAATGTTATGATTGAGGAACCTAATGCTTTATATAAAACAAATACTTGGACTATTACTAATCCAGATCCAAATAAACAATTTATTGGTTGTAGATGGGCCTACGCAATCAAAAGACAACCAGACGATATGGTTCTTAAGTATAAAACAAGGTTGGTTGCTAAAGGCAACCATCAACTTGAAGGTGTGGATTATGACCAGGTTTTTGCACCTGTCATAAAACCGGCAAACCATATGAATCATTTTAACGATTGTTTTATCTTGTAATTAGCCAATTAAGCAATGTAATTAAATTTAATAATGTTTTCCTAAATGGGGATTTAACTAAATTGATCTATATGCAACAACCTCCTGGCTTTCATTGTGGTAATTCTTCTCAGGTTTGCAAGCTCAACAAATCTCTTTATGGCCTCAAACAGCCCCCTCGTGCATGGTTTCTTAAATTGGCATCCACTTTATCTTCATTTGGTTTCAATAATACTCGTTCACATCCCGATGATTTCAAGTGTTAAGTTATCTAGTCAAGGTGCAAAATCCTTTGATAATCCTACTCTTTATAGATCAGTGGTAGGTTCCATTTAATATGCTACTTTAACAAGGCCTGAAATTAGTTACTCAGGTTGTTTGCCTTTTCTGATTCAGATTGGGGGTCTGATATTGATGAACGAAAATCCACCTGTGGTTATTGTGTATACCTTGGTTCCAATTTAAATCTCTTAGTCAAGTAGAAAGCAAAGCTCAGTTAGTAGATCCAGCACTAAAGAAGAGTACAGAGGGATTGCAGCAGCTGATTCTGAATTGATTTGGATTCTTGACTTGTTAAAAGAGCTTCGCATCACACCACATGGCATTCCTACACTTTACTATGATAACATTTCGGCTGTTCTTTTGGCCGCAAACCCCATTTTACACAGTGGCTTCAAGTTGTTCACATAAGTGCCCTTGATCAAGTTGTAGATATATTCACTAAATCAGTTTCTATTGCTCTCTTTGATAAATTCAAAACCAAACTCAAGGTTACTCCAAGATCCACCTTGGTTTGAGGGGGAATAATAGTGACACGGTATAGGGATGTCAATGGGGCGGGGCGGGGGCGGGGGATGCCTCCCTGCTCCCCGTCTCCGCCCTCAGATTTTGTCCCGTCCCCGTCCCAATCCCCGCCGTGGGGAGATAATTGCCCCATCCCCATTTTCCGCGTTCTCTGTGTTCTCCGCGGATCCCCATTCTCCATCTCTTTATGTTGAATATTTATATGAAAATTACAATAAAAAATAAAAAAAATGACAAAATATTATTACAACACATAAATATACATGTCTTATCCAAGATTACAACTTACAAATCAAGAAATATAAAATAAGAAATCATAATCCATAAAACGAAATTTTAAAATACAACTTCCATTCTTAAAAAAAGCCATAAAATAAAGTCTTCAACTTCCAACAAACAACTCCATGTTCTCTGTTAAAATAAAACACAAATATGAATATGTTAACATACATCATAAAAAAGAATATCATATATTTAATATGAATTTGACATAATAAAAAAATAATTACCTAAACTCCTAAATCCCCATATCCATCACATAGTCCCAAGGAATTGGAATTTTCGACCCTGATTTATCTATATTATATCAACCAACAATTTACAAGAGTTAAATTTAACATGAAATTGAACTTTAATATGAAATAAAATTTGAGTTATTAGAACTTTTACCTGAAGAGTGTATCCGGTGCTGAGTGCAAATTAACGCCGCAACAAGTTCACAATCCAATTTATTGCGATGTGGATGTATAACTCGACCACCGGTGCTAAAAGCAGACTCTGAGGTAACAGTAGAAATAGGAATGGCTAAAAAATCTCTTGCAATCTTTTGTAAAGTTGGATATTTCACTCTAATATTTTTTCAGTAGCCCAAAATGTCAAATTTTTCTAAATTTGTTTTATCTACCATAACACTCTCTTCCAAATAGAAATCCAACTTAGTTTTCGTGGCGCAGTCTTCAGATGTATTTTTCACAAATTGCAAGTAGATAGAGTTAAATTTTCTCTTTGAAGATCCTTCATCATGTCCAACATCCAAAGTAGAAGTTGAATTATCATCATTTATTGCTATTCTTTTAACCCTAGCCTTAAGTTGATATTCACATACTAATTCTTCCATCATTTTCTTCACCTTGCTCAGATGATTTTCACTTTGAGATCCATATATTTTAGGAAAAAAAATTTTCAATAACTTCATCTTATACCTAGGGTCTAAGATAGCTCCCACAGCCATGACTTCATTAATTTGATCCCAATACTTTTCAAACTTACTAATCATATTTATTGCTATTCTATGAACTATCTCATTTGAACTACACAACCACTCATTTAATGTCAATCTCATTTCACATACCTTGGGAATGTACAAATTTATCGTTGGATATAAAGTGCTAGAGAATAATTCAGTCACACTATAAAAGACTTCTAATTTATCAACAAGTTCATTTGCCATTTCCCACTCATCATCAGATGGTACAACTTTATACAGAGATTCACGGTGTCTTAAACGCTCAAAAACTTCTCTATATGGCAAAGCAGAAGCAAGCATTAGATAAATTGAATTCCATCTAGTTCTACAATCAAGTGCAAGCTTTCTCCTATAATTAATATTTAATTGCCTACAAGTCTCTACAAATTTTTCTTCCCTCTTCTGTGTTGCAACCCAAAAAGAAACACTATCTCTGATTTTTTCAATAGAACCATATATTGCATTCATGCCATCTTTCACAATCAGATTAACAATGTGAGCACAACAACGCATGTGAAAAAATTCCCCTCTCTTAACAAAGTTAGATGATGAAATCTTATCAAGTAGAAGATGAATCATGGCATAATTTGTACTATAATTATCAACTGTTAAAGTTGATAATTTTCTATCTATGTTCCAATCATACAAGAAATTCACCAAAGTATCACTAAGAACTTCAAGCAGTATGAGGTGCAGGCACATATGCAAACCTAGAATAATGTAAATATAATGACATTAAAAAATCAAATATTTAAAAGATGCTAAAAGCATAAATAATACTTTATAAGTCGACATTGCAAGTTCCAATCATCATCAATAAAGTGAGCTGTAATCGTCATATAGCCTTTGTTTTGACAATCAGCACTCCACATGTCAATAGTTATAGCAATGCGGCTTGAATTTTTTCCCAACATTTTTGCAATGCGCGGCGCTCTATGCCTCTGTGCGAATTGGGATTCTGGGAAGAGAAGAAATTAGGGTTTTCACTTTTCAATATATATATATATATATATATATATATATATATATATAATATATATATATATATATATATATAAATAAAGTGAAATGACTAAAAAACCAAAATAAAAACTAAATTCTTAAGGGTATTTAAGTAATTTAATATATTCGGGGAGTGTGGGGAATACGGGGACGGAGACGGGGATCTCCGTTCGGGTCCCCGCATCTACTTTGGGAGAATTTTGTCCTCCATCCCCGTCTCCGCAGAAAAAATTTCCCGGCATCGGGGCCCCGTTCGGGACGGTCCTCGTGGGGATCCCCGCTGCCTGGGGATTTTTGACACCCCTAACAAGGTAGTAACTTGAATGTCAAAAAGTTTCAAGAATCAAGAATCAAGATTTGACTTGTCAATTCTTGATCTCACTTTGTTATACTTTCTGTTATAAGTCACTGCAGTATGTGTATTCAGTTACGACTGATCCAGAAATAGTATCATGGGGCCAATAACATATATGATATTAAAAAATTATGCAAAAAATTATATAATATAAAATGTATTACAAAAATATACTGATAGAGAATATATTTTAAAGTACAAAAAATATGTATGTACTTTTTATTAACGAAGTGGTCAATTCTTCATTTCATAAAATTTATCGATAATAGAATTTGTGTCAAATTTTTCAGCAATTTTCTTTTCAATATAATTAAAAGACAATTAGAAAGAAATTTATCTTTCATTTTGTTTCTGAGTTATTTTTCACAATATTCATAATTGAAAAAGAATTCTCAGTTATAGTAATTGAAATAGAAAAAATTAATACCAACTGAATCAAAACAAAATCCTCACAAAAAAAATTTTATTTTATAAAATTTAAAAAATTTTATTTAATTAAAAAATATTAATAATAGTATCTTTCATATTTTTTTAATATTGTTATTTATTATATTAAAATATTTAAGTTAAACTAAACTTTTATTTATATTAGATTAAATATTAAATAAATTTTTAAAAAATTAAATTGTACTTAATAATTTATTAGTATTAATTTTTTTTTAAAAGTTGGGGCCGAGGCACTCGTGCCGTAAGTCCGTCCCTGTATACAGTGCATATATATATATATATCAACCTTAGAAGACTGATAAATGTACAATTCATACTAACAAAACTCAGAGATAATACTTTTGTATAGTTTTTTTTTTTCCTTCCTCATACACACTCTTTGTTTATCTAGCTATTCTTTTACTATTGGAATTCTATTTAAAAATTTATTATTAACTAATTAATTACTTTATGCACATAAGATATTTAAATTTTCAATATTTTAATTAAGGAGATGAGTGAGCTAATTACTAAACTAACCTTAATATGATTGGTAACCGGCGTACTGCCTCAAGGAAATGGCCGAAATGCTGCGTCTCTATTACAAAACTGCCTTACCGCGTCGTTCATGTTATCTTCGCCACCAATAATATATTAATAACACACTCATTCTTTCGCTATTCCATTCTTCAGATCTATCCAATTCAACCTTAACGCTTGATTCTTCATTCTTACTGTGATGATTATATTTTATTTTTATTTTTCTAATAAAAATTTAGGATAGAATTATTATATATTTATACTTCAATCAACTTCAACCTGCGACATAAGTATATAGAATCTCTGTTTGCGTCTTCTTCCAACCATGAATTTTTCAAGGATTGGGCGCTCACTCTCGCGCTCTTCACGCGCCAAAGTAAGAAACCTTCTCCCTGTTTTTTTTCCCTCTTTCGATCCGAGTTCTGTTTGCTCCTCAGAATATTGGATTGCAGGATTATTTTCGCGGTGATGCGAAATTGGATACCCTTCTCGGAGCTACGCGAACGAATGTGCATTCAGAAGGAACGGAATTGGGATTAGGGTTTTTCAGGGGATATCTTGCTCATTGTAGAGCTCGTGGAAACGGAATCCTTTCCAGTTTGCCTGATTTTAAGTGTGTTGCGGCGAACCGTAACATTCATTATCGGTTGTTTTTCAGCGAAGGACCTAAGAAGAGTAAGTTAGGGCTTTTGCTGTGCCATTGGTGTACTGTGTTCGTCTGTATTGGTAGTGGAAATGGATCTGATTCTGTTATTGCTTTTATCTGCTGAACTGAGCTGATTGCTTTTGCTTTAGGGATTGTATGGATTCAGTTTTGCAATTTTCTGATTGATGTTTGTTGTTGTTTTCTTGGCAGATTTTGAGGAGTTCTATCCCAAGGAGAAGGAGGAAATTCCAAAGGGGGAGGAGGATAAAAAGCATGAGCCTAAAGGTAAGAAAAAAAGAGAGGAGATTTTGTGTAAAGTTGATCATCGTAAATTGTGTGATTGGTGCACTAATATCAACTAATAATAGGTTAACAGTTGCTTAACTTTTGTGTAGTTCTTGTGGACTTGTAGATACTCTTTTAGTTTTCGTTTATTCTTCTTGGGTTTGGCGTATCCTTTACGTACTATAACTTCTGTAATGTGTACATTTACTCTTTCTAATTTCAGAAGAGTCAGAGACAAACACAGATGATCATGGAAATGTTTACACGATTGAGATGCCCCTTATGGAATTTATCATCTCTTGTTTGGTGATGACGCTATTTGTTAAAGTGTTTTTTCATCGTGAAAAGCAACAGGTAAGCATAGCTTTAAGTGTATTACCCGTGCCTGTTGCGTGGTTTGAATTTGTTGGATCAGTGAAATTGGGTTGAGTTGAGAACTTGAGATATACAAATACCTGCTTTTCATTTGATGAAAGCAGTGATTTCAGATGCATAAAAAGTTCACTATGTATTGCCCAGATAACTGACACATTTTGCCGCTATTGTCTTCATCTTTCAATGTATTGGGATACATGGAAATAGCAGAGCTCATGAAAACTGGTGCTATGTTATATCATGCATCACACTACTTTGTATGCTGAATTCTTTTGATGCTACATCAGTATCTTTTCTGAGACCTGCATCCAATGTATCATTAGGAGCCCTCCATAATTCCTTGTCTTCTCCTTAGTCCTTATCCTCATTTGCATGCGTGTACCATTGGAAGTTTTATTTTCAGGGACTCTTATATGAAGCTCATTTAATTGATTTACCTTTACTGATTTTACTAGGTGAATTTTTCTATGGCTAAAGTTATTCATATTGTAAAAATGGTGTATCTGCTACATGAGCTCTATGCTGCTGTCAGTGACAGCATGCTTGTATTGATGCTCCCTTAATAATTTTAAATACTGTTAATTTCAAGAATTTGGTTGTTGCAAGTCTTACATCTTGCTTGAGCTGTGAACTGCCTGTTATAATAAGGATGACTTTGCATGATTTCTAAGATGAGAATACACCACTGTTCCTCCTGGCTATAAGATGGTTTTGTGTCTGATTTTGTTGGTTTCTTTTGTTTCGTCATATGATCTCGTTCTGACATCAAGAACAATTGGATTATGTGCAGATTAACTTTCAGGAGTTTAAAAATGAGCTTTTGGAGCCAGGTTTAGTAGACCATATTGTTGTGTCAAATAAGTCAGTTGCCAAAATATACGTGAGGAATACTCCTCGTAACCAAACAGGCGGTGAAGATGTCGAAGGAACCCTCCCCGCAAATGGAACTGGTGGGCAATATGAATTTTATTTCAATATTGGAAGTGTGAAATCTTTTGAGAAGAATTTAGAAGCAGCGCAAGAAGCACTAGGCCTTGACCCCCATGATTATGTTCCTGTTACATATTCTTTTGAAGTGGATTGGGATCACGAGTTTATGAGGTATGCTCCAACAATGATTGCTTTGCTTGTGGGATCCCTCTTGTATATGGTGACAAGGAGATTGTAAGGTGGACTTGGTGTTAGTGGCGGCAGTGGTAACAAGGTTGCTCGTTTTGTAGACATATATATACACCATAAGAGAGAGAGAAAAAAAATCTAATTAAGAATATTCTGGTTTTGGGAAATAAGACAAAGCAAGAATAATATTATTAACTACATGTTAATTAAAAATTTATTGTTGATACTTGGATCCAAATTTTCATAAAAAATATCATATTAAAGATTTGAAATTAAAGGAAAAACTTATTAGTAGAAAAAAACTGTAAAACTGTATATTTCTAATGGCAATATTTTAATATAGCAGCGTTATGATTAATTCTTGGCGTGTTTCATTCTAACCATCAACCAAAGTTTTTGTCGCCAACACTCTGGCAATAGCATGCATTGGCCAGCAATAAGCTAAGTTATTGAATAAAAGATGCGCATGTTTAGACCTCTTGCCTTCTTTTCAAGAAAAATAAAAAATTTAATAAAATGAGTATTTCTAAATTCAAACATAGTGTCAATTAAATTATGAGAAAATGAAAATATAAGAATCTAATTGTTCTTGAATTAAAATAATTAAATTCAAACATAGTATTGATTATAAAATTAATAATGATTAAATTCCTTTATTTTCACACTTTTAACATTAAGATCCTTTTTCTTTTAAAATTGATTGATAAAAATCGTTAAATGTATTAATAAATTTAACTAAATTATCATCTTATGACTTTCAGTTATTAATTTTACATAAAATTTATTGCACCTAAATTTTTCTATCATGTATGTTAAGCCCACAAATATTTAAAATTATTACTAATGAGAAGCTTATCATATATTTTTAGAGTACATGTTAGCTAAATCCTAAATATAATTATACTCACATCCAAATCTTTTTATGAATTAAATTCAACTAAGTTAAACAATAAAACTTTGAATAATACTAGTCATAATTGTTTTTTGTTATGTTCGACCAACTTAATTGGATTTGGTTAACAAAAGATTTGGATGTGTAGTATTATTCGGCTAATAGGATCTATATGTATAATAAAAATTTAAATTTTCAATATTTATTTAAACAAATGATGAACTAATCACTCAACTAATTTAAATTAGTTACCTGATCCATTGGTTAAGAGGATGGCTGGTATGGTTTTTTAAGAAGCCCAAGGTTTTCTTTTTTAAATGAAAACATTGGGCCATTAAGTGGGCCTCTAATTTTAACCAAAATTCATATGATACAGTACTGTTGCCTCAAGGAAATGGCCGAAATGCTGCATCTCTATAACAAAAATGAAGAAATAAGAGGCTGCACCTTATTTTGCAAAATCTTTTCAACTAAATTAGTATAAATACAGTAAATCTATAGTTAAATATACTGAATTAGACTAATTGTTTGGATCATCATTATTTTCATCCAAACAAGAAAAAAACTTTGGATCATTACTTTCGGATCATGTGATTGGCTAACCATCCTAACAAAAAATATCAACAGGTAGGGTGAATTATTGACCTGATTACCCAGGCCAACTTTTAGTTATTCATCTCATTTGATTTTTTCTATCAACATAATTCATTTTTGTTTGGATGAAGAACCTGTGGGTCGAGTACCGTGTTTGCCAAGACAATTTATAAAAACTAAGAAAGCAAAAGCAAACGTGCTTCTTTGTTGACCTCTAATGACATTTTATAAACCAAAGGCAACGTCGTTATTTTCCTAACCAAACACTGCGTTAAACCACCGCGTCGTTCATGTTATCTTCGCCACCAATAATAACACACTTCTTCATTCTTTCCCAAATCCTTTCTTCAGATCTATCCAAGTCACTCTTCACGCTTAATTCTTCATTCTTATTGTGATGATTGTATTTTGTTTATTTTTTCGAATAAAATTTTAGGTTAGGATTATTATATATTTATACTTCAATCAACTTCAACCTGCGACATAAGTAGATAGATTCCTCTCTGTGTTTTCTACTTTTCTTCCAACCATGATTTTTTCAAGGATTGGGCGCTCACTCTCGCGCTCTTCACGCGCCAAAGTAAGAAACCTTTTCCTTTTTTTTTTCTCCTCTTTCGATCCGAGTTCCGTTTGCTCCTGAGAATATAGCGTAAAAGTTCCAACTTTGGATTTGGATTGCAGGATTATTTGCGCGGCGATGCGAAATTGGGAACCCTTCTCGGAGCTACGCGAACGAATGTGCATTCGGAAGGAATGGAGTTGGGATTAGGGTTTTTTAGGGGCTATGTTGCTCATGCTAGAGCTCGTGGAAACGGAATCCTTTCCAGTTTGCCTGATTTTAAGTGTGTTGCGGCAAACCCAAAGATTCATTACCGGTTGTTTTCCAGCGAAGGACCTAAGAAGAAGAGTAAGTTAGGATTTTTGCTGTGCCGTTTATGTACTGTCTACTGTGTGCGTCTGTATTGGTAGTGGAAATGGAACTGATTCTGTTGTTGCTTTTATCTGCTGAACTGAGCTGATTGCTTTTGCTTTAGGGATTGTTTGGATTCAGTTTTACAATTTTCTGATTGATGTTTGTTGTTGTTTTCTTAGCAGATTATGAGAACTTCTATCCCAAGGAGAAGAAGGAAATTCCAAAGGGGGAGGATAAAAAGCATGAGTCTAAAGGTAAGAAAAAAAGAGAGGACATTTCGTGTGAAGTTATTATGGCAAATTGTGTGATTGGTGCACTAAGATCAACTAATGATAGGTTAACAGTTGCTTAACTTTTGTGTAGATCTTGTGGACTTGTAGATACTCTTTTAATTTTCCTTTATTCTTCTTGGATTTGGTGCATCTTTTACGTGCTATAACTTTGTGATGTGTACATTTGCACCTTCTAATTTCAGAAGAGTCAGAGACAAACACAGATGATCATGGAAGTTTTCAAGAGACTTTCATGAAGCAAGTTCAAAATTTTATCACTCCTTTATTGGTGATGGGGCTATTTCTTGGATCATTTAATTTTGGTCCTCGTGAACAGCAACAGGTAAGCATAGCTTCAAGCATATTAGGAGTGCCTGTTGTGTGGTTTGAATTTGTTGTATCATTGAAGTTGGGTTGAGTTGAGAAATTGAGATATACGAATACCTGCTTTTCATTTGATGAAACCAATGATTTCAAATGCATGAAAAGTTAACTTTGTGTGATCAGATAACTGACACATTTTGCTGCTATTGGCTTCATTTTTTGATGGATTAGGATACATGGAAATCGCGGAGATCACAAAAACTAGTTTTGTGCTATATCATGTATTATACTACTTTGTTTGCTGAATTCTTTTGATGCTACGCCAGTATCGAGCCCTGCATCCAATATTTCATTAGGATCCCTCCATGATTGCTTGTCTTCTCCTTAGTCCTTTTCTTATTTGCATGTGTGCACTGTTGGGATTTTTTTTTTCAGGGACTCCTATATGAAAGCTTATTTCATTGATATACCTTTCCTGATTTTACTTGGTGGATTTTTCTTTGGCTAAAGTTATTCATATTGAAGCTCCATTAATAATTTTGCATTCTGTTAATTTCAAGAATTTGGTTGTTGCAAGTCTTAAATCTAGCTTGAGCTGTGCACTGTTTGCGCTACTTTTTATAAGGGTGACTTTGCATGATTTCTATGAGAATATACCACTATTCTTCCTGGCTATAAGATGGTTTATTGTGTCTGCTTTTGTTAGTTTCTTTTATTTCATTATTATGATTCGTGTTGACATCAAGCACAATTTGACTACATGCAGATTAGCTTTCAGGAGTTTAAAAATAAGCTTTTGGAGCCAGGATTAGTAGACCATATTGTTGTGTCAAATAAGTCGGTTGCCAAAATATACGTGAGGAATACTCCTCGTAACCAAACGGAGAGTGAAGTTATCCAAGGAACCCTCCCCGCAAAGGGAACTGGTGGGCAATATAAATATTATTTCAATATTGGAAGTGTGGAATCTTTTGAGGAGAAGTTAGAAGAAGCGCAAGAAGCACTAGGCATTGACCCCCATGATTATGTTCCTGTTACATATTCTTCTGAAATGGTTTGGTACCAGGAATTGATGAGGTTTGCTCCGACACTGTTGCTTTTGGGATCCCTCTTCTATATGGGAAGGAGAATGCAAGGTGGACTTGGTGTTGGCGGCGGTGGCGGTAATAAGGGTGCTCGTGGAATATTTAACATAGGGAAAGCCCATGTTACTAAAGTAGACAAGAATGCGAAAAATAAGGTTAATTGCTTTATTCTTCATCTTTTATAAGATGGCCATTTTTCTGAATCATTGTTTAACAGCATGTTTCCAGTTGCTCTCATTGCCTTGCAATTTTGGTTATTTATTCAAGGGAGATGTAGGTGGTGCAAAACACAGTGCAGATACAAATTTCTTATTTCTACTCATATATTTACAGGTTTTCTTTAAAGATGTTGCTGGTTGTGATGAGGCAAAGCAAGAAATTATGGAGTTTGTCCACTTCCTTAAGAACCCAAAGAAATATGAAGAACTAGGGGCAAAAATCCCCAAGGGTGCTCTCCTGGTTGGTCCTCCTGGCACAGGAAAAACCCTTTTAGCAAAAGCAACAGCAGGGGAATCTGGTGTTCCATTTCTTTCGATATCTGGTTCAGATTTTATGGAGATGTTTGTTGGTGTTGGACCATCTAGGGTAAGAAACTTGTTTCAGGAAGCAAGGCAGTGTGCCCCTAGTATTATATTTATTGACGAGATTGATGCAATTGGTCGAGCAAGGGGACGTGGAGGTTTCTCTGGTGCAAATGATGAACGTGAAAGTACATTAAATCAGTTACTGGTGGAGATGGATGGTTTTGGAACCACTGCTGGGGTGGTTGTACTTGCTGGAACAAATAGACCTGATATCTTGGACAAAGCTCTACTTAGGCCAGGGAGATTTGACCGCCAGATAAGCATTGATAAGCCCGATATTAAGGGTCGTGACCAGATATTTCAGATCTACTTGAAAAAGATCAAACTTGACCACGAGCCTTCATTTTATTCACAAAGGCTTGCAGCCCTTACACCAGGATTTGCGGGAGCAGACATTGCTAATGTTTGCAATGAAGCTGCGCTGATTGCTGCAAGGGGTGAGGAAACACAAGTGACAATGCAACATTTTGAAGCAGCTATTGATAGGATCATTGGTGGTTTGGAGAAGAAGAACAGGGTAAGTTCTTTTTTAGATTTAGCTAAATGGATTTTTAGCGTAAAATACTACAATTGTCAGTGTTTTCCTTTCATCAAAGGTTATGGTGGCTAAGAAATAAGAAGGGATGGATAGGTTGTGTGGGTTTGGTTGTGGAAAATAGCATTCTATTCCAAGTTATATGTATTGTTCAATTAAATATGTAATCATATCTTATTGCTATAATAGATTGAAAATGTTGGACTGTTTAGAATCTGGAACTCTTGACTGCCTTTTTTCAACTTATTATTAGAGTTTCTCTAATAATATCTATGGTTTTCAACCAGGTGATAAGCAAGCTGGAAAGACGTACTGTAGCTTACCATGAATCAGGTCATGCCGTTGCAGGCTGGTTCTTGGAACATGCCGAACCTTTGTTGAAAGTTACTATAGTTCCTCGTGGCACAGCAGCTCTTGGGTTTGCACAGTATGTTCCAAATGAGAACCTTCTGATGACAAAGGAGCAGCTTTTTGATATGACTTGTATGACACTAGGTGGTCGAGCTGCTGAGCAGGTAATTTTCTCTCCATTTATATGTACTTGTCTTTTCCCATCACCTTTTTGTTTCTTCCCCTTGTTATTCTTTGTTGTAGTTAATGTTTGATCTGCTATTAAGAGAAGTAATGATGCTCATTGCTTAATTGCTGATTTTTCAATCTCAAGTCTTTATTACCGCCATATGTCATGGTTTACCAAACTCCAACCTTCAATGACAATAATCATTTAATTTTCTGCGGTGATGTAGATTCTCGTAGGAAGAATCTCAACTGGTGCGCAGAATGACTTGGAAAAAGTGACCAAGATGACATATGCCCAAGTAGCAATCTATGGTTTTAGCGACAAAGTTGGCCTCCTCTCTTTCCCTCCAAGAGAGGATTCGTTTGAGATGAGTAAACCATACAGCAGCAAGACAGCTGCGATCATTGATAACGAAGTCCGGGAATGGGTGACCAAAGCTTATGAACGGACGGTAGAGCTCATCGAAGAACACAAGGAGCATGTTGCTGAGATTGCAGAGTTGCTTCTTGAAAAGGAAGTACTTCACCAGGAAGACCTTGTTCGAGTTCTCGGAGAGAGGCCATTCAAGCCTGCTGAACTCACCAATTATGATAGGTTCAAGCAAGGTTTTCAAGAGGTAGAGGAGAAGGTTGTAGAGAGAAGCACAGTAGAGAACCCTGAGGATAGTGGTGGTTCTTCACCCTTAGAGCCCCAGGTTGTTCCCACATAGTTGAACTAGTTTCTGTCTGTTATTTGTACATGAGTTTGTTGTTTTTCCATTTCCTGGTATGATAAGGACATGACCTTTTATGATAACTGCAACAAGGAAAAATAATTCGTCCCCGATTTTTCTTTAATGGTATATACTGACTTAATAAAACTTAATTTCCACAATCCACAGAAATGTTGAGCCATTTAACTCCATGACAGTACGAGTTGAATAACACTCTTGCTAGTGTTAATCATAATGGAGAAATCCTAAGAACTCAAGTAACTAACATAAGTAATTGGAGCCAATGCAAGAGAGGTGTTTCTCTGCATTATTCACCATCTAACATTCTAGTTTTCTATGTACCCTTTTCTAAGAGAAGATAACTACAGTATTGAGATTAATGTAAACATTTTTAACGGTACAATACTACAATGTTAAAAAGAGCAGTGCAATATCATAGAAAAAATTGGAGGAATTTAATAATGTTACAGCTTGATCCAAACCAATAAATTCACTAACAGAAGAGAATATAAACCATAAATTTCACTAACATTTTATGTTTTACAAACTCTTATTTTGTTCACCTTTGCACAGCTATGATATTGCAGTCGCATACAAGTAAGCGATATCAAAAGATATATTACATAAAACTATTAAATGATATTCGAAAAGTTATGTTAGCTGGCAAAAATACTTCTGAAAAATGTGTATTTAATCTGATTTTTTGTGAAAATGTTTAGATAATTATTTGGAAGGTACATACAAAAAAGTGAAAAACTGAAGGAAAATTTAATTACTAAACCACATTTTTCTTTCTTTCTTTTTTTTAAATTCGATTATAAAAAAATATAAAAACTGTAAAATCACTAAATTTTAAGAATAAAAATATCTTTTTTTTAATCATATTTGTAAAAAGCTGTATTAAAATTCTATTTTTAAAAACTTTTTTCATAATATATATTTTATATATGATAACTTTTGTCAAATTTTTAAATTCTTCTAAACCTGATTTATCGTTAATATTTTTTTGAAATTATTTTTATCAATTACTAGTAGTGTACTCTTATGCACTTATGGTAAACATAAAATCTGGAAAAGTATATATCATATTTAGTATTAATTGCGTCAAACAATGTATTTATTATGGTTTGACTGAAAAAGTTGTCTCGTTCTTATGCTGTAATTTCTCTAATTCATTTTTCATTCCGTCAAAAGTTTGTTAGAGACTCAACACACAAAAGTGAGGAGAATCTTCTACTTCAATTTTCCACAAGGTTTTTTCTTTTTACGTTTAGTTTTGTTTACTTTAATTTGTATACAAAGTAGGCCAACTTAATTCAGGTGCCAATGGAAGAAAATAATGGACATGATCTGTTCCATGAAGCTTCAAAGGCTAAGTACGATTGTCTTTTGTTTGGTAAGGCCTTAAATTCATCACAATTCACACCAATAATGCTTGCATTTCTTTCCAATTTATATGTTAATTTTGCCATGATTTTTCAGATCTTGATGACACCCTTTATCCTTTTAGTTCTGGTATGACAGTCCAGATCGGAGAAAAAGTTATAGGTAATGAACTTATTACATATTGAAGATTTATTTAATAATATGAACTTATGCTTTTAATTAAATGTTGAATGAATTTCACAACAGAGTATGTGGTACAAAAGATTGGTATAGAAGATGTGTCTAAGGTCCGTGAATTGTGCCTTGCGTTATATAAGACTTATGGAACAGTATTGGCTGGTTTCAAGGTATAGTCCAGAATTATTGCATTTTATCTGTCTAAAGTCTAAACCATTAACGAACTAATTTCTTTTTTCTTTTCTCTTTGATAGGCATTTGGACATGATTTTGACAATGAAGAGTTTAATAGGTGATTATTGATTTGATTTTCCAATTTATATATTTCACTATTTGGCAAATTCTATCGTTAATCATCATCAAGTTGAAAGTTGAAACTAATGTGAATATGTTATTTTGTGTTTGAACAGTTTTGTACATGAGGCATTGCCATATGATGATGTACTGAAACCAGACCCTATTCTAAAGGACATTTTACAAAACCTGCCTCTCAGAAAGATTGTAAGTTTCTCTATTATTTTATTTGGACCACAAAGCTTGGACAAATTAATTTTAAAATGGAACCCAAGATGAAATACGTGAATATGGAATTTTTGTTTTCTATGGAGAGTCTAAGCATGTTTCTCCCAAGATGCTAGATACTTGAATCCAAGTATCAACTCAATATGTAAAAGCATATATCTCCCAATTTACAAAAAGTTAATTCATGAGAATGAATCATCTCATTTTTTTTAATTTTTTGTTAAATATTATTTTTTAGTTTCTTTTTTAGTGGAATTATAAAAAAATATGTGAGAAAAGATATTAAATAATAAAAAATTACAATTGAAAAAAAATATTAAAAAAATCTATTCTGTAGAATCTATCATTTCAGTTTACAAAAAATATGTTTTCAGAGACTGCAAACTCTTTTTTTCTAGGAAAAAACTTTTTTCACAAATTACCAAAAACTTAAAATAAACCTTCTTATTGGGAGAAGCCTATCACTATATATTTCTGCATTTCACTCACAGATCCCATTTGAAGGCATTACACCAAAACCATACCCATATACGAAATTTCAGCCACAAAACTTCTCCATTTGTTTTTTAATAGTTTAATAATTCTCTTAATTTTTATAGTTTTACCAAATTTTTAATTATGATCCTATATTTTTTCTAATTACAAAATTATATTAATTTTAATGTTTTTTATGTGAAAAGGACCTAATTACAAAATTAAAAGCAATGTAGAGATTGAATTAAAAAGAAAAAAAATGTATAAAGATCTAATTGAAAATTTAGTGAAATTATAGAAACCAATAGCGTAATTAAACCATTTTTAATTTATTTATCCTTTTTTAATTTTTTGCTTTTAGATTTTTACGAACGCAGATAATGCTCATGCCGTCAGAGTGCTTAAAAGGCTTGGACTAGAGGACTGCTTTGAGAGAATCATAGACTTTGATACTTTGAATTCCTCCAATAATAACATAATGGATCCTGCTCATGATTACCAACATGGCATTGATGGTGAATCAAAGCCAGTTAGTGCAAGAATATGTGAGATTTATGAGTATATGAAAAACCCTCCTGATTCTTCTTATATAGACACGGTGCTTCCTAGGACCCCGGTTGTCTGCAAGCCCTTTGAATATGCATTTCAAAAGCTTTTCAAGATTGCTAATATTGACCCTCAAAGAACAGTAAGCACTCTAATCCAGTAAATTTAATTAACTTTTTGCTATGTCAGTGTCAGTTGCTGTTTTATTTTGGGAGTATATACAATACATGCATGTTATTGATGAATATCAAATTATCATAGTAGGGTGGTTTAATTATTTACATAAAAATGTTTTCAGGTAAAAAGTTATTTAAGATGTGAGTTACGTATTATTAAAATATTATTAGAATGATTAGTAATTGGAAGTTAAGTTAATAATGACTAGTAGTTAGTAGATAAATATTTATAAAATTAGTTGATAATATTTCTATAAATAGGATCATTCTTATATTATGTAACAATAATTTTACAATAATATTATCTTCTACCCCTGTCTTTTACATGTGATCTTATTGGTTCATATAATTTAGTGAACTATATTAAATTCTCTAACAATTTTTACCAATTATGTCAATTTAATCACACTATTATTATTATTATTATTATTATTATTATTATTATTATTATTATTATTATTAATTGTGATAGATGAGATTGGTGATTTACATGTTTTTTTTTTTTGATAATTTGGTATTTGCAGCTGTTCTTTGATGATAGTATCCGCAACTTACTGATGGCCAAAAGCTTTGGCATTCACACTGTCGCAGTAAGTACAATTTCATTAATTATTTGCTACTTAGGATATATATTTGGCGTATGAATGAATTTTATTTATAATTAAACTTAATTACACAATAAATTAATTCATATAATCTTTCATTCTGTTCGATTTCACAAATGGGACAAAATTCGTCGGGACAACTTGTATAATTTGTCAAAAAAATGGTGGGCCAATCTAAAAATTTTAAAACATTATAATTAAAAAATTCGTCTAACTTGCATTGTTTAATTCGTTGGTTTTGGTAGGATGGATTTTTTCGACGCACCTGTTTTTTTTTATAATTGAAAATGTTATAAATTATAATTTAGATTATGTTTTATATTTAATTGATTAAAAATTTAAAATATTAATTATATATTTTAAACTATTTATTTTATTTTTTATAATATTAATTTTATTATTTTATTTTAAAATTTTTGTTATTGATTATGTTTATTACATATTTAAAATTATAAAAATTTTAATATTTGTGAATTTAAAAAATATATTTTTTTATACTTTTAAAAATTATAAATTTATTAAAATAATCGTTAAATTATATATATTATCTAATAGGTGAAAATTCAGTGCAGTCGACTTCACGTGAAGTTGATAACTGAGAGCCGTTAGATAAAACTTTGGTCAAATAAGTCAAATCATCTAATGACTCTCGACATAAAGTTGACTACACTTAAGTTTTCACTTATTTAATATTTAATAGTTTATTACCAAAAAATAAAAAATTGACCAACTTAGCCGGTCAACTTACCATTAGATGAAAAAAAAAAATTCTGAATCGTTTCACCAGGTAGGACAGGGTGGCCAGACCGCCATTCCCGTTTGCCACGTTTGCCCCCAACCAACATTGCCTTAATTATAAATCTATTAAATAAGCCATTAGTGTAGCTAGCAAACTACCTAGTTTCCTTTTTCTTCCTCCAAATCTATATATGTCCATTGACATTTAATGTTATTTATGATCATGTTCAAAAGAGAGAAAAGGTTACTTTTTTTCTGCTAAATTTCAAGTGCTCTTTTTAGTGTATTAGGGCAGTAAATAAGCATATATCTTGTGAAAAAGTCACACTCAATCATCCGCTCAAAAAAATAAGAAAATAATTTTACTACTCCTTAGAATACTAGTGCAATTCACACGCAACATATTTTTATTATTTTTCTTAAAATACCTCCTTTTACTCTTCAATTCTACTTTATACTCCATATTGTTTGCTCTTGTGTGTTTCTATCATTCTTTCTATTTATCTCTATACTTCTTTCATTCTTTTCTCTTATGTTAAAATACATAAATATATAATAATTAATTTTTTTATACACTTAACATTTTTGTTTTGATTTAGGAGTAATCTAGGTAGAAAATTAAAATGTTAATAGATAAGAAGTAACATTATGCACTCCATGAAGAATATAATTCATAATGATTAAAATTAATTAAAAATGAAATGCTGATAGTATGTAGTGTGACTGTGTGAGATTGTGAATTTAATGTAAAATAGTTCAAATTCAAATTACGAAATATCACATGGATGCATTATTATAATTACAATAAATAACTATCTTTAACAATTTAATTTTTTCTTTAATATTTTACTAATTTTTAATATAAAATAAATAATAAAATGTGGACTATTTCAGTTTTTAGTGCATGCTAATCCACTAATAATAAATATTATATTGTAATAACATTTAATGAGATCATCAGTGCATCGATCAAAAATATAAAAACAAAAATAGACTTTTCAGTACGTATTAATATATAGTAAAACAAAATTGAAGAGAAAGAAAATTAATATACTTGATAAAATACAATAACGTGAATTACATTTCTAATTAATTACTGCAGATGGAAGGTAAAATTTCACATGCAATTATCGTATGAAATTGATAATTAAAAATCGTTAAATAATAATTTAATCAAATTGTTAAATCATCTAATAATTTTTAACTATTAATTTTATACGAAGACAATTGCATTTAAGTATATATCCGAATTAAATTATATCTACATGAATCATGCAGGTGGGTACTTGTATTGAAACTGCAGGAGTAGATCATTCATTGAAGAGCATCCATGATATCAGGAACGCATTTCCAGAGCTCTGGGAACAACGCCCATGAAAACTTTTCTTTGGAATTATTTACATGCAAATTAAACGTAATATCTCATCAAATTTGATAAGGAAGTGCATCCGAATGCCTACATGCACTTGTGTGGGACAATTATGCCCCATTTAAATTTAGGAAAATAAATAATCACTATGTATGATTATCTTCATATTTAAAAAAATTAATTTATGTGTGAACAAATTTATGTTATTAAAAATTAACACATCTATAAAAACTATTGTATTATATACGTTTAATCTATTTAGATTTAGAAAAAAAAATGCTCAAATAAAAATAAACAACTAATAATAATAATAATAATATGTAAGTTAATAATTATATTTATTTAATATTTCACAAATATATTATATTCTTAGTATCAACTTTTGTCTAGATATAATGTTTGTTTGGGTGTCATTATTTTATTAAAAAATATTTTTTTAATGAAATTTTTTTTTATTTTTTAACGTATTTAACAAATTTTTAATAATAAAAATAAAAATATTAAAAAAATAAAAAATAAAAAATCTTTTTTTTTGAGAAGCTGTAATAGCTTAATAGCTTATGAAGTTTATCAAGGAGTGGATTATATTTTAATATATAAAAGTTGAGTGTACCAAACAAAACTATGCTGAATCATAGTTAATTACATATACTTGAGACGTCATTGGTGACCACAAAAACGAGTGTGTATATATATAATTTGAAATCATTTCATCTCATGCTTTGAAATTTAGGGTCTAATTAATAGTTTAAGATTATAATTATTAATAGAAAATTTAAAATTTTATTATTTTTTATAAAAGTAATTTTAATTAATAATTTGAATATTTGTTTTTAGAAGACATATTAACTAATAAACTCTAAAAAATATTTTTAAAAAATTAATTTAAAGATGTGTAATATTACTTTCGATAAAAAGACTATTATTCTTTTATGTTGTCCTGCATTCGTGTATATATCTTTAGTGAGAATTGATTCAACATTGCACTAATGATACAATAATTCAAGTGATAATTGGAACTTGATTCTCTTAATAATAAATTCCATATAATGTTGACACAAACAGTGCCAGTGCGCGTCACACAGATAATAAATGAAAATAAATAAAATTAAGAAACCTATGTTTACATTGGGCTGCTTCAGTTTCTTTTTTAAAAAATATATATATCAGTATAAAATTATTTGAGCAGAAGAAGAAGACACGGTCGTTGGTTGTTGTAACTGTTATATGAGAGACTTGAAGATGAAGAAATAACTTGTCAAGATGTAAGAACCACCACGTGGTACAAGTCAGAAAGAGAAAGCTCAACCAAATTGTAGGGAAGAAAAAAAAAATGCATGCATGATTAAATGATAATTACTCACGTAGATATATTTTTATACATTTAAGAGGTCGCAAGTTCGAGTCTTCTTATCTTCCATAAAAAAATTAGAAGTTATTAAATAATTTAATATATATAACTAAATCATTTAATATAATGTATATTGATATTTAAAATATCCTTTTTCTACATAGAAATATTTTCGTTTGAATAATCATTTTGATATATCTAAAGAAATAGAGTTAAACAAGGGTGGAATGATATTACAACAATAATTTTTTTAAGAAGATTTTTTTATCGGATGTTAAATATTTTTAGGTGACTACTTTAAATTTTTCTTTAATATATAAAATAACTTAATATGTTTAACTAAAGTATTATTTAATAATTTTTATTTATTATTTTCACATAGAAACAATTTGATATATTATGAGTATCTATCATATTTTTATATTTATTTTTGTAATCTATTCTCATATTGTTCATTAGTATAAGGTTAAATGCATGTAGTTCATTAGCATTTTTCTATCTATATATTAAAAATCACCACCATATATTTAAATATATATTATTTAATTTATTTTTAATATATATTTTATATTTTAATATTTATTTTATGCTAATAGTTAATTTTTAATATACACTTAAAATTCCTATTTCTAATATATAAACAAATATTTAAGACACTTGTCTGTCTATTTTCATGATATATATATATATATATATATATATATATATATATATATATATATATATAAATAAAAGAAAGACAACCCAATATTGAATTATTTATTTTTTGAGACATAGTTCAAAATAATATTATTTTTGTGAAAAAGATTAGTATATCCCAAAAGTGAATAATTAATAATTAATTTTTTTAGTTTAATTTTAATATATTAATAATATAAAATATTTTATACAATCATTTAAGTATTTTTTTTAA
Source organism: Arachis hypogaea (assembly GCF_003086295.3). NCBI lineage: Eukaryota > Viridiplantae > Streptophyta > Magnoliopsida > Fabales > Fabaceae > Arachis > Arachis hypogaea. The sequence goes on along the minus strand of NC_092038.1, from coordinate 3,069,781 downwards.
ATTATCATTTACACAGTTTATGTAAAAAAAATTATTTTTACTAACACAACAATATACGATTAGATATATGTATAAAATTTATTTTGCGATCACAGTGCATAAAATTATATTTTTAAAGAAAACTACGAAATTTTTTTGTTATAATAGATACTAGTAAATCAATAGATATTTATTAAAATAAATATAAAAATAAAAAATAAATTAGTTGTGATAATATGAGGTTTATAACTTAAATAAGATATTTAAGTTTAAATTTTTAAAATAATAAAATAGTATTTTTTATAAATTATATATAACATAGTATTTTAGCAAAAAAGTTGGACACGAATTCATACTAAGTCCGAATTAAATATTTAATTCTTAATTTTATTTTTAATTAGATTTTGACATTCAACAAGCTATTCCAAACGTCGTCGTTCTAGAAGAGTTAAGAGTGACCAACAATCGCTTTCTACGAACGCGATTCTCCAAGAATCTGTCATATTTTCAACGGCGCACTGTTCAGTGTTTCTTCTTTCTATTTAAAGTTTCAACCTTCCCCTTCTCACTTCAATTCTCCATTCTCACTTCTCTCTCATTTTTCTACCCTGCGGAAATCAAATTCATCATTTTTCCCTGTAAGTTTTCCATTATTGGATCTGCATTTCTTCCACACCCCACTTACTCTACTTTGTAAAAACAGAAACTTGTTCCCGTTTTAACTGTTACTTTTTTCGGATAGTGACTTCGGCTTTTGGGTATATGTTAATTTTCCCTCTTCTGTAATGGGTTTCGGCTTATGCTTAATAGAGTTCTTTTTGGATTGAGATCGTCTTAAGTGGGAATTAATTAGTAACTACCCACGTTAGATTATCCAAATCCTTGTTTCTGTGCAAAGCTTATAGTTATCAATTGTTTATTTGTTTATGAAGTTGTTAGTTTTTGATATGGGAATTCATATAGGTACTCCAAGTTGCTATTTATTTATTTTTTTAATTCTGAAGGTTTGTATTGTTAAAATGCTCTTATTTATTTATATTTATTTTACAATTAGGCATATCAAACTGAACTCTTAAGTCAAAATGGAAAATGGACATCAGTTCCAGGAGGTTTCAAAGGCAAAATATGACTGTCTTTTATTTGGTAAGCCTTTTAAGGATCACTGCTGAATTTTCCTTTTGTTTTCTTACTTGCATAATTCATGATGCTGTCTTATATATAACTTGCTTTGGTTTGATGATTTGCAGATCTTGATGACACCCTTTATCCTTACAGTTCTGGGCTGTCGGCTCAGACAGCAAAGAACATTGAAGGTACCGGGTTGTTTGACATATTTGGTTTTGTTTTTGTGTGTGTGTAAAAAATGACCTGTTTTTGAATCTGAAAGTGTTATTATGCTTGCATTGCTCAGAGTATATGCTACAAAAGCTTGGTATGGAGCCTGCTAAACTCCCTGAAGTGAACCAATCATTATATAAGATTTATGGGACAACAATGGCCGGTCTGAGGGTATGATTTAATCAACCTTATATTTGAACTATTTAATTAAATATACTTTTACAGTTGTTGATTAATGAACAAGTCATTTCCCTTTTGTCTACTATTATATCCTTCCAGGCAATTGGCTATGACTTTGACTATGATGACTTTCATAGGTAACACACACATTTGTTTGTCCATTTTATTGTTCTTCACATTCATTTTAATGAAGTTGAATTATTTTAAATAGGTATCTAAAACAATTTTGTGTTGTTCAGATTTGTTCATGGGAGATTGCCATATCACTTGCTGAAAACAGATCCAGTTCTAAGGGGTATTTTGCAAAGCCTCCCTATTAGGAAAGTGGTAAGGTCCTCTCTATTTTTCAATATACTATTGTGAATGTAATATCTGATTAGATAATGATGATGAAGTTTTCTTTGTTTTACCCCTTTTCAGATTTTTACAAATGCAGACCATAGTCATGCAGTTCGGGCACTCCAAAGGCTTGGACTTGAGGATTGCTTTGAAAGAATCATAAGCTTTGATACTCTGAATCCCTCCAACAAGATCAATACACTTGATGTTAAAAATGGCAGCGAATACAAACCAGTTTCCACTGGAATTTTCGATTTCTACGAGTATGTGCGCCACCCAGGCCCTGACGTGATACTTCCAAAGACTCCAGTTGTTTGTAAACCCTTTGAAGATGCATTTGAGAAGGTTTTTGAGATAGCAAATATTGACCCTAAGAGAACAGTAAGATTACCGATTCTTCCCTTACCAGTGTAGCCTTTCTAAATGGCATGCTTCTTATACAACTCTCCTTTGTAACATTTTCTCTTTTCAGTTGTTCTTTGATGATAGTACCCGCAATTTACTGACAGCCAAACGCGTAGGCCTCCACACAGTTGTGGTAAAGACTCCTATCCCAACTACTTTACTGATTAATGAACTAAATTGGTCGTAAAATCGGATGGAATTGCATTTTCACATTTTATTGTCGTTAGTTTTACATGTTGATCAGTGGAATGGACCAGAGTGTTGTTTTAATTGACATTCAATATTTAGTGCACTGAATTAGCATCTAATGGTTCATTTGAAATGCCGCATGAATGCAGGTTGGTACTTCCGTTCGAACTACAGGAATTGATCATGCTTTGGAAAGCATCCATAATATCAGGGAGGCATTTCCAGAACTCTGGGAAGCCAGCGAAAAGCATGAAATCGTCAAATATAAGGTTGCAATTGAGACATCAGTGAAAGCTTAGTCTAGAATACAAGTTTAGTGCCTTGTTTTGTGTAGGCGCCTGTCTCATCAATGTAATTGTTATTTGAATTTTTATTAAATATGAATATTTTGTTCAGTACTAGAGAGCTTTCTATCATTGCAATTTTAAAGCACATGTTTGCATGTTATTGCCAATAATCCAAACTGTAGTTTATTATAACTGAGAATTTCAGATTTCTTAATAACGAATGAATATTGTAAAGGGAATATCAGAGAATCCTTGTCAAGAAAGGAATGAATATATTTCTTGTTAGGTTTCAGCAAAAATAATAAAATAAATAACCATTATACTAATACCAATAATGTTGCTGTTACACGGTAAATTAAAATTAAACTCAAGACATAGACAAAAAGACCTAATAAAAGAATCAACTCCTTAGTGAATACTTTTTTCCTGTGAAAGCTTGGAACTTTGGTTCTTGTGGCTTTTGGGTTATTTCTGCCTTGTCTTGATTAGTGGATTTCTGAGAGGCCTTAACACGGAAAAAGAAATGGTGAATATTAACAAGATTTACAAACTCACAAGATTTATTATACACAGATAGGACTCACACTCACCTTGTGTGGTCTTAACCCAAAGAGAAGCTTCCCAGAAGTTGTAGTATTCGATGAAGACTTGGAATCAGAACTCTTGTGTTTATTGTCACCTTGCTGTTTTGCCATACAAGAGGAAGAAGAAACTTGTTTATCTGATGGTGTGGATGGCTTACCATCTAAACGCCTTGCAGAACCAGAGAATGGTGCAAACTCTCCAATCTTTATTAGAATGTCAGTGTCATCAGCTGAAAGTGCACAACATAGACTAAACTCAAAAGCTGTCTTGAAATTTTACACTAGACCAAACCGTTCATGTAAAAAGAAAAAACAAAAGTAAACCCATTTTGTTTACACATTATTTGATTGAATAACAATGTAAAACTCTTTTACGCTCGCATGACATAGAAAATAAATCAAAGAAATATTCACAACCTTCTTGCTGTTGTTTCTTGTCAGATGAAGTAGATGGCAACTGTTTCTTAACTTCTTCTTTATAATCAAGAGGTGGAGCAAAATCAACTTCACAGTCTGTTTCAACGAGGCTGATAGCATGAGATGGCTTGGTTTCAATCACATCGATGTAGTACTCTTTGTTGTTGTATGGAATCATTATTGTGTCACCAGTTGTTACACATGAGAAGCTCCTCAGATTAATCTCCAGCCTGAATATAATAGAAAAGAAAGAAAAATATCATTGAACTATTGTTATGTGAAGCATGTAAAAATTGTTTAAGATTCAATTAAATCTGGTATTCCATATACATTGCTTTTATATTTGAGAGATCCATGAAATCCTTTGTGTGAGGCTGCAACTTGAGGTATGTTCCTTTTACAAGTGTGGTGCTTTTCAGAAGCACAAGATCTCCATCTTCCAGCTGCATGTTTTTCATCATCTGATAACAACAAATGTAACAAAAAACAGCACAAATTGTAAATGAAAAAGAGTTCAATTTCAATGTAATGTCAACATAATAAGAGAAACTATTTGTATTTATAATACAATGTTTGATTAGATGTTTACAGATAATGGCATAAAGAAAGAGATTAATATGAACAAATAACAAAAGACAATCACATACCCAACTCGGTACACAAATTTTTCCCTCTTCAGCAGTGAATTCTAGGACTCCACAGTGAGAAAATTTTCCGTTAGAAAGATGTCTCATTTCAAATAACATAGGGTATTCCACTCCAGCATACACTGTAATGTTTACAAATTATATGAATAAGCTTATTAATCTAGCTCAGAGGTGAAAAAAGATTGAATCAAATTACTGAAAGCACACATATATATTTCACTCACAAATATTAAGTGCTGAAGGGGGCATGATAACTGGTGGCAAAAAGAATACACATTAGCATTTACAGGCATAAAAAAAAAGTATCAAATCTCATAACTACTTCATATCAATTAGCAAAACGTAACATGTTAGTATACATACTCTTATTGCCCGATTCCAAATTTGACTGCAAAAGAAAACAAAAAGGCCATAATCAGTTTAAGATTCGTAGTAAATAAATACACAAATAGAATGCATAACAATGTTGTGATGCAATTGATTCATACAAAGTGCATACTATGGCTATTAAAAGTAACCCAACGTTTTTTAATTTAAAAAAAATAAAAGGTTTAATTAGGTCTTTCAATTAGTTGAAATTAGGTCTTCCTTATTGTAAAAAGAAATTAGAATTAACTGAATATTTTTTTGTAAATTAAAGATATTTATAATTAAAAACCTAATTATATCTTTGATTGCATATATTTTAGAAGAAAAAATATGTTAATTTTAACGTTTTTAATATGAAAAGGGCTTAATTACAAAATTAAAAGCAATGTAAAAATTCAATTAAAAAAATCTAATTAAAAATTTAGTAAAATTATAAGACTAACATGGTGACAGTGAAGACTCAGTCTTTATATAATACCTTTTCAGTGGAAGAAACAGGGTAACAGTGGTAATAATTTTTAAAAGCATAATCCTCCTCCTCCTCGCCGCCCTCCTCATCATGATTCACGTAGACTTCTTCATCTTCTTCGCTGATGTAGTAATCACCCTGCAAAACCATTTAAAAAATAAATAAACAAAAACCGTGATTAATTACCACGCACGAAACGATCAAAACACCAACTAATACAAGTTCTATTAAAGCTTTTATTTTTAGTTACAAATTCAAACAAGGCTAAGGATTCTGAAATAGCTCATAAGTCATAACTCGTTAACGTACCATGCCAAATTGGTCCATTGGTATTTGGTAATGCACGATAATCAATATGAAACTGTGTGAACCCAAAGAAATCCTACTGAAAACAATTAAAGAGTCGGGATTGGATTCCTTGCCTACTTAACTTCCGGGGAAATGGATTCACCGGGTTTAGTAATGGAAGCCTAGAACAGAGGCGGGGAAAACTATTAACACAACACTATTCTTAATCGAAATATATATTAGTAAAATTCAAAGAGCAGATAAAGAGTGCGTTTTTGATTGATTGAATTATGAAAGTAAAACCAAATATATATAGAGTATTATCTATAAAAGATAAAAATAAAAATGAGATAAAAAAAATAATATAAAGATAAGATAAAATAAAGAATAAAATTGTAATTCTGTTAGGTTAAATTTGTAAACTGTAAAATTTTTTTATTATTGTCATGAATTAAGGTAGAAAATGGTTATATATATATATATATATATATATCACCTTTTAACAATCTTTTAAATTTTATGTTGATTCGTTTACATTTAAGATTAAATTTTTGAAAAGGATCTACTAAATATACTTTCTTAATTTACTTGAACAAACAAATCAGTCAATCACATTTAAAAACAAATCCAATTCAAATCACAAAAGATAAATTGAATTAAAAAAATAAATTCAAATTGATACAATACAAATCACAACCTTTTGAATAAAATTAGATTATATTAGATTAAAAAAATCAAACCAATTTCATTTAAATCTTAACAAATTACATTAATTTTATTTTTTAAATCAATTCAAATCGTATTACAAATATAATCTTAGGAAAACATATATAAATAAACAATCAATTTATTTAAAGAAAATCCTATAAATGGTGGTTCAATATTTTTTAAATATTTTTTTATCGCATTTTAATTGTAACGGCTTTTGACTATGTTCTAACCATGGTTCTGAAAACCGAACCGGACCGGCCGGTTCAATCGGAAAAACCGAAAACCGGTCACCTAACCGGTCCGGATAAGGTCAGAAACCGGCTAGCAAAAAATCGGTAAAAAACCGGTCGAACCGGCAGTTAATCGGTGAACCGGGAGAACCGTTCGGTTTTTTTACGGTTTATTGGTTTGAATACTAAACTTCAAAACGGCGTCGTTTTGAAGAAGAAAAAAAAAAAAAAAGAAAAGGGCTATCACTCTATCAGCATCAGGTTTCCTTCACGAACCCTAAATCCCTAATTGCCACCAGCCACCACCCTCAGTCAGTATCTCAGTTTCTCTCACCCTCTCACCCTCGCACAGGCCACAGCCCCTCATCGCCGTCACACCTCTCCTCCATCGCCGTCGCGGAGCTCCGATCCTCCATCGCAGTCGCCCAGCTCGCCACCTCCACCGTCGCACCTCTCCTCCATCGCCGTCGCCCAGCTCCCCACCTCCACCGTCGTCGCCGAGCTCTCCACCTCCACCGTCGTCGCCGGTAATACTCTGCCTTCCACCTCGGTTCATGTATGCGGGCATGTTTCTGTTCATGGTTCTGTTCTTGTTCCTGTTCCTCTGTATCACAGAAAACATGTTGCTCTCTGTTCATGTTCCTTTCTGTTCATGACTTCATGTTTATCTTTGATGTTTCTGTTCCTATATCTGTTTAATTTTGATGCTTCAATTTTTTGCTGCTTAAATTGGGCTAAAGTTGAATTTGAACATGTTTCTGCTTCCTATATCTGTTCCTATATCTGTTTAAACATGTTTCTGCCTTCATCAGTGAATTTGTTTTTTATTGCTTCATGATTTTTGTTTGCTGCTTCTGATTTTTGTTTGCTGCTTCATGAATTTGATTTTCTTTGAATGTTTTTGATTTATTTGCTGAGGTTATTTGTTCATCAGTGAATTGGGTTATTTGATGCTATAAATATCATATAAATGCTAATTCTGTATGATTCACAATTATATTATAATTATTGATAATTTTAGGATTAATGAGTTGTACACTTGTGCTCTCGAATTTATTGAAATAGGTTGAACATACAAAATGAATGAGGGGTTCTGTAATGAGTTGCAGGTATTGGTGGCTCTTCAAGCGGCGCTGACCGTTATTGGTAACTTCACAATGTGCATTGCTGCTTACAGGATATACAAATCGTCCAGCGAAGGCTCCAAGAATTTTTGAATGAAAAAGTATGTGTATATATACTTTGAATGGATGTCCTACTCTTCTCTTGTGTTGATTCTGATTGCTAAACTATATCTTCCATGAACATGCTGATCATTTACCAAAATATGTTGTTAGACAACTATAGAATAGTCCCATAGGCAAAGGCATAGGTTTCACATGATTACTTGAACTCTTTTCATTACATTGAAAAATAAAGCTTTTCAAAGCTACAAGTTTGTTCAGTTTAAGAATCAAAACACAGTACCTTATTACTTGTGAAAGTATTTTAGTAAAGATTTTGCCAAGGTATTAGTTAAGAATTGTAAATAGAAAATACTCAATAATAATCATTACATTTGAAAATTTCAACATATATTTTACATCTCTAAGATCAGCTTTGTGTGTGTTTAGATAAACTACAACTTACTAGGGTAGTGGCTGGGGTAAGCTTTTGTAGAACTCATTCGAAATAAACTTTATTGGAGAAATGTAAAGCATGTGTTATATATTGAAGCAAATGGCATTTGCGTGCAGCCTTCCACGAGATCAAGTAAGCAGAGAAGTCCCCTCCAAAATGGTTTGAAGATGTGGTCCATTTCTTTCATAATTCACATGTCATTTTTCTTTTCAAGTAAAGAAAAGCCATCCCATCTTGTCTACCCTCTAAAAAGTCCATGCCACCCCATAAAGATAATGAAAGCATTCATAATGGCTCATTAGTCACAAGTCAAAGTGTGAAATCATCCACATGGACCTAAATTTTGATGTTTGAAGTTGTTTGTAAACTTCTAATATTAAGTAATGGATAATTTATTATGTGAAATTTTAAATTTTATTAAGTTAGAAATTATTGAATTTATATATTTAAAATTATTTTTAGGTTTTTTTTAATAATTTTATTTTATTTAATAAATCGGTTGAACCCCGGTCGAATCCGGGTCGAACCAGTAAACCATTGAACCAGTGACCTCACCGGTTTATTGACCGGTCCGGTTCTCGCAACCTTGGTTCTAACTTTTAAGTTCTAACAATCACACTACACTCGCATGCTATATTTAAGTCTTGCTCTCGACGAGACTTGAATTCATATATGTGATTTATTGTTACTTGAAATGCTCCTATATCAAAAATTAATCCCTACAGAGCTTGTTTACATGTTATTAAGTTGTTAAAAAAATAAAAAATATATTTTTTATTTTTTAATATATTTAACAAAATTTTAGTAGTAAAAATAAAAATACTAAAAAAATTTTAAAAAAATATTTTAAAAAGTTACAATTTATTTTTTTATTTTTTTCACTTAAAAAAATTATTTGTAACATAAATAAAAAAATATTTTTATATTATTATATTCAAACATAATTGTTAGATAAAAAATATATTTTTATATAAAAAATATATTTTTATATAAAATATTTAAATATAAAATATTTAAATATAAAATTATTTTTATTTTTTAAAAGATTTTTTAAAATAAGATTACTTACAAAAAATATCTTTTTGTAAAAGCTTATCAAAACAAGTCTTAAATTAATCATTATGTATTTATATATAAATAATATATTATTAAACTCATTTTCAAAATATATATTATGTTCTAACATATATTTAATATAAATAATTAATGTAGTGATTATTTTTTGTGTCCATGATTGATTATTTATATATTAGTCACTTATTATAAAAAGACAATCATGGTCAAATAATTGTATGTGGGCTCTTTCATAAAACAAAAAGGAGATAAGCTCATGACCCGGGAAAAAAAAAAAAGAGATAGGCTGGATTGGAAGATGCGCCTGCAGCTGAGACCCAGCACAGTTGGCATACCTGTCCGCCTCATATAACGCTGCACCCGGGTTCAAATCCCAGCTGAGGCTGGTTGTTGGTTTAAGAACCCATGATACCCATGGTAGTGTGTGTGAGTGTGTTGTGTGTGTGTGTGAAACATGGGTGTAATGCCTAGTATAGTTCCTTAAAAAAAAAAAAAAAAAGATGCGCCTTAAAATTTGTAATTCCTTCATAAATCCATAGTAGAACGTTGAATTATTGAATAGTATAGTTAGAGTTTAAATCGAAGTGGCAATACAAAAAGATAATAGATAGATGTTTATAGACTATAGTTGTGGATTGGCATAAAGATATAAAGCATGGGCATGATAAGTACAGATCCACCACTTCTATAGCATATGAAAGTGAAAAGAAGAAATGATTTAAAGATAGTTGTGTGTCAGGGATCCACACTCCACAATATAAAATGTGTGGTGATTTTATAGATTGGTTTTATGAGTCAGCAACACATGTCTGTGTTGCAAGTTGGTTGAACAAGATCAAAGTGGGCGCAATCTAACAGTATGATATATGTACGGACGATTTGTATTATTCACGGGACCAACTGTAGGTTAAATCTGTGGCAAGTTATGACATTCACCAAGTTACAATTATGGAGGAAGTTGCTAATATCTTATTACATGAAGTAGGAGACATCTTAATAAGAGAAGTGGCAAATGCTTTTCCAATAGTTGAAGTAGGAAAACCATAGGAGTAGTGCCTCCAAAATTGTGTGACTTGGCTTCCAACAAAAAAGGTAAGAAAAACATAAAGGGCCAAACTTATGTTTTGATGTCATGCTACATGCCTACAGCCCAAGTTTGTAAGGATTGTACTTGGAATCCATAGTTGAAATTATTCTACTCATTCAACATTTCTTAATATGACAAAGTTCCAGCAATGTAGTAATGAAAAAGGACCAAAAATGTTAGCGATCTTCTTGGGAAATTGAGTTATCATAACATAAAAAGTGCACATATTAACAGAAATAAGTGCTATTTTCATTCTATTTTGCGTCTATTCATATTAATAAAAAAAGAGTACACCGTAATGGAGACATCGGATAATCTTTTATCTAATATGTGATTTCAGATTAATCTTCTAATTTTGGCTACATGCAGATGCATGTTACACCAAGCTAAACTAAGGTACTAGGAACCAAATTTAGCACCAATAATCTAAAACAGAAACTCAAACGGAGAAAAAGGAAAGAAAGAATAATAAAGATTACATTGGAATGTTTCCACATGATTGGTTAAGCAGGAACCCAAGGAGAGAGCGCATGGAGAATTCTCCCTTTCCATCCTTGCAAGACCCATTTTCCATCTTCATCCACTACAAAATCTTTGTGATATTCCTTCTTCACCATTCCTTTGACTCTATTTAACAGTTCTGGTGCAATTGCAAGTTGCTTGAACCCTGCTCTTCTGTTCCTAACTTGCCACTGCTTATAGGTCTCTGGCCTTTCTACTCTTTCAGCCCCTTCACATGCTATGACATTGATGGCATCCCTTCCAAACAACCCCTGCTCAAACATCAGCCTATGTGGATTGTCGCGTGGCACAGTGGCCTCAAACATGTCAAACAATGCCGAGAAGTGGAAGAGCGCCTCCCTGAATCGAGTCAAGAAAAATGGGGCATTGTAAGTGCCATTGACCACACCATGAATAAAGATGTTTGGATTTATCCTCCTGATCAACCTTAACACGGCATCCCTTGGACAGTTCGCGGTCACAGTCTCATCAGACAGGTTCTTCAATCTGTATAGACAGTTAACCACAGTCACTTCATTCCTGTCGATATTGAGATCTTCGAGTTGTATGGTTTCCCACTTCTGTGCAAGGCAATTGTACTCAAATGGGACCCCAAACCTCTTGCAATAGTTTTTCAAGCGTCGCCCGGTCTCCTCAACCCTTTCTGCAGGCCTGAATCCAGGCTGAGGAAGATCAATTCCAGTGATCCGAAGCCTAGGAGGCCCTCCAGGTCTTTCTGAAAGGCGCTGGATGAGGCAAGGCCACTGGAAACCATAGAAAATCCCAAAGTCAATAATGTGAAGACTGCTTTCATTCTGTGCTAGCTTCAGAATAGTCCTATTAGCCAAGAAATTTGACATCCTTTGAAATGGGATGGCTGTGATGTAAACTTTGTATGCCTTTAACATATCTGCAGCAGATGCTGACTGAAGGAGGATATACTTGGGTGTCCCGGCAGCTAATCTCGACTCAAGGCCATCGGCGAAGTACTTAGCCAAACGCTGCAACCCATCGCCAGAAGCCGGAGAGTTCTGCCTTATCTGCTTGAGTATCTCATTCGCACTCCTCTGATCATAGCTTGCCACAGCTTGTGCACATTGAGTTAGGAGACTCCATAAATCAACTGTTGTACTTATGGTGCCCCCTTTGTTGGTAGCTCCACCCTTGTTCGCACCTTTCTTCGAACGGCTTGCCTTCACATTAGATCCACCCGAGTCGGATTCGCGGTCGCCACAAAAAATGGCAGGACTCTTGCCATCCTGACAAAGCAGCACTGCATCAAACATCTCCAATGGCTCCGACTCATCGGCATACACAGCTGAGAGCTTGTTTCCTCTCTCCCCTTCTTGTGTGCCATCATCTACATGATGGCTCCTCTTTTCCCTTGATCTACCACTACCTCCTCCAGTAATCGATGGCAGCATATCTGGAATTATGTTGTGCAAGGTTCCATTTTGAAAATAGACAGAACCATGCGAATCCCTAATTTGAGAATTACCTAACCCTAAAACCTCATAGGAGTTCTTCATTTCTGGGGACTCAATCAGAGAGTTTTGAAGGAATTTGGACTCAAAATCACCCCATCCATTGAACCAATCAGACTCACATGAATTTTCACTAGTGTTGTAGCTGCTACTATTGCTCTCAGAGCTAGTTGTTCTACCAAAATTACTATCATCAGGATCATGGCAATCATCCCCAAAACCACCATAGATCTTTGACGGCGACGAAGGGTAGCTGCGGCCGATGGCGTCGTAGAACCCCTTCTCGGCAGCCTGGAGCTTCAAACAATCATGCAACATACAGGGCTTTTGCTGCAAATCATCTTCCTCATCCAACAGAATCTCACTTATGTATCTGAGAATAGGGTTTGAGTGCTTAGTACTCTCTGCGTGTGATTCTCCATTATTTGTGCCATCAGGATCATCACTAGTAGGAGATTCTGCATGATTTGAAGATGAATCTTCAAACTTGAACACATTTCCAGGGTTCTGATGATTATTACTATTGGAGAACACCGACATAGGACCATTCTCATATACGAAACCAGCATAATTCTCCGTACGAGAATCTGCAGAGATCATGATTGCTTCTAAACACAAGAACTGAATCCCAAAGATAGAGCATGAACAAGAAAGGGTAATTAATTAGGAAAAATTTTAATCGTATGAAGATGAATAGAGAAGAAACAAAAAGACTATATATGATTGATTGTGTTGTGTACCTGGGAAAAATTAGAGACAGAATCGAACTGAAAGAGTGAGAGAGTAACAGGGGATTAGCAATGAGTTTAGTTGGCGAATGGTTAATGGGGTTATAAACCGTTATGTGATTTTACTATTATAACCTTCATTTGTGTCTACTGAACCACTGAACCTTCCAGGAAGGGATTGGATTGGAGACAAGATGAACCAGTCACTCTCCATATATATTTTTTTAATAATAAATAAATATTATATATTTTTAATTCACGTGTTTATCTTTAAAAAAATAAAGGACACATACAAAGACTTAAATACATTTGTTATTAAAAATTAATTTGGAGAAGTATAGGGATTAGCAGATTTGTTAAAATTTGGCTAGTATTTAGCGAGTAAAACAAAAATGAGTGATTTTTTACTATTAAATAAAATTTTACACTATTAAATATATTATTGATGACTAATTAATGACTACAACTCACAAAATCTGCTGTCTCATATCACTCCTCAATTAATTTTACATCTGATAAACAAAAAGTAGTTGTTAGTGATGAAGACACAAAAAATATGCTAAAATGACTATAATTTTTTTTATACTCACTTATAAAAAAAAAAAAGACAACGGAGATATTAAGTGAAATTTTAAAAAAATTTAAAAGGATAATATCTATACTGAAATTTTTTATTGAAACACTGAACACATTCTTATATAAATATATTTTATAAGTTTAATAAAAAAATTTCATTCTTTTCTAAGTTTATGTGTATAATAACGAAACTTCTAATTAAATAAATTGATAAAGGTCTCATAAACCTTCTTAATTAAAAAACTAACTAATAAAAAATTTCATATTATATTTAGAACTGAATGGTCTTAATCACTTAAACCAATAAAAAGTTACAGCTTGGGGAAGAAGGCAAAAATGTCTCACATTTATAGAGAGAAGTTATTTATTTAGACTCTATAGCTATATCTAACACATTTATAGTGTTAATTGGCGGGCTAATTAACAGTGAGTGTAATCAATGTAAGGTAGCAGGATAATTTAGCAGTTGTTATATTATTGGTCCCCAATATAATCCATGAATTATTAGTGAGTCAAGGATGGCTGGGTAGTAGTCAAAAGCACACGGATGCAGCAGAGTCATGAAAGCAAAATAAAGCGGTGCCTCCTTGACCCTCAAGTCTTTGACCATATCATAGACTATATTACTAATAAATTTTCTTCAATGTCGAATCAAATGTGAATACATTTCCATGCAGGAATCACTATTTTGCATCATATATGGGGAAATATTAAATATATACCATATTGTCCCATAATTCCACACACACCACCATATTATGTTTGAGTAATTGACTTGGCAATGCAAGTTGCCATGATGAACAACATCATATCATACTAGAAAAAGGAAATAAGGTAATATTTATTATTCAACTTTTTCAATGTTCTATATTCAAATATTGTTTTTAATAATTTAATTTTAATATATTGATATTATATAATATTTTATATAATTATTTAATTATATTTATTTTTTAAATAATTATTTATTTAATCAATATAAAAATAATTATTTTTAATAATATGATATTACATAATTAAATATATATATAACCGTTTTATATTATACAGTAATTTTAAATTAAATTTTATTCTCAATTATTATAAACCATGTTAGATTGATTGAAACTTGAAAGTGATTAATTAAATTAAATTGAATCACATTAGATTAGTATTCAACCAAAAGTGGATAGAAAAGATTTATTTGTTGTTTAAATGGACAGAAAAGATAATTATTTTTATAAAAATATTATTTGTATATTAAAATTAGTTATTAAAAATCTATTTTTAATATATATTTATATTTCGACGTATATTTTATATTAATGACTAATTTTAGTGTACAGATATCATAATCCTTCTTTGTATGGATGTGTTACTTTAAAGTTTATATAAACTCTTTTGATGATTAAAAAATTCTTGTGCTCTCTAACTCCAACTTTTAAGCTTTAAAATAAAATTTATTAGTGTGTAGGGTGTAGATTCATCCAGATACAATGCATCCCCCTAATCGAAGTTTATATATTGCAGTGACTTGCTTATAGTATTTTATGACTGAAGATAATTTAATTATTACTACCTTGTTTACGACAATAATCTAATTAAATAGTCAAAAATCTAATTGAACTATTATTTAACTAATTTATAAATTATCTACTCCATGATGATACTCCAAAAGCAAATGAATGATCGTATGGATGGGAGATCGATCTGATGCTTAAGATGAGAAGAATCAATTAAGAAATAGGGAAGAATATCTGCATGAGATTTGGTCAATCTTGTTATTAGTCTCATTCACCTAACCTTACAGCAAGCTTTTGTCATTCTTCTTCTTGTTTTTATTATTCTTTTATTTTTAATTAATTGATAATTATAAAAATGAAGAGTAGAAGAGAATAATATATATATATATATATATGGTAAGTTACCCTTTTATATGTCATATTTTAATTGGGTGTTCATTTTAACTTGAGTTACTTTAATCTCATGAGAGTTAATAATATCTTGAAAGACGGTGACGACCTGACCGAAGAAGAAAATGGAACACCCAATAAAACGGTGATACTTATGAAGCACAACGACAATGACAAAGGAGTGGGGAGGAGTAAATGTAATTAGAGAGAGTTGGAGTATCTTGTCTGGAAGAATGATTTGGGAAGAAAAAACAAGACACCCAATGAGACGGTGATGCTTGGGAGGCGTAACAACGACGATGAAGGAATACAATGAGGAGGAATAAACGTAATCAGAGAAAGTTGGAGTACTTTTTCTAGAAGAATGATTTGGGAAGAGAAAATAAGACACCGAATGAGACGGTAATATGCGTAATGACGACGATGAAGGAGTGAGGAGGATTAAAGAGAGAGTTGGAATACCTTTTCTAAAACAATGATTTGGGAAGAGAAAATGAAACACCAATAAGACGGTGATGCTTGGGAGAAAATAGTAGAGAAAGTAACTCAGGTTAAAATAAACACCCAATTAAAATATGACACATGAGAGAGGGTAACTTACATGTTACTTTAGAGAGAGTAGGATAGCATTTACCTATCTATATATATATATATATATATATATATATATAAACATCCTCATTAAATTAAGTTGCTTTCTGTCGCGCCCTTAAATTAAACTATGCAAAATAATTAAAAATTCTAATTTATTCTACTAATTATTTCCCAATTTTTTAAATAAAAAAATTGATTTTAATTTATTTATATTTTTAAAAAATAAGATATATTTTTAGCCATACCAACTCCTTAAATATTAATTAAGATAATGAATTAACAGTGATATTAGTATATTACATGATTAAATTATTGTACTAATTAATAAATTTAATTAAGTCAGTCCAATAACTTAAAAATTGATAACAAAAATTTTTTATAAAAAAATAAATTGATCAAATTTAGTTACAAAAATAATTTATTCATTAAACATTATTCATGAACTTAAACTCAATCATTATTCTAAACTATATTTCATTAGGAATTTAGATTTTTTAAATTTTGAATTTTCATTTTCAAGAATAAAGTGTGATATCTCATCTTTAAATTATTTCTCTCAGTCTTTCTTATATTTTTTCTTACACATTGTTTGAATTGAAGAAATTTGAAGAAAAAAAAATGGAAAGAGAGAAAATGAATGGAAAAATAATTTTTTTGTTGTTTAGATGAGAAGAGAAAATAGAAAAAAAATAGTAAAAATGAAGAGAAATGTAGCAATATGAATAAAATTACACATTTACTCCTTATCATTAATAAATTATAATTTATATATAATATAGATAAGGATATTAATGTAATTTTATACTATTATGATTTTCTTTTCTCTCACTTTTCTTTTCATCTAAATAAAAAAATTGTTTTCTCTATTTTCTTTCATCTATTTTCTCTTAATCCAAATAACAAACAAATAACTTTATTTTTTTCTATTTTTTTCTCTCATTTTTTTCTTTTTTTTTTTTTTTTATATCCAAACAAAGTCTTAGTCCTACTTATAAAATAAATAATAAAAAATCATATTTTACTTTTTAAAATAAAATTTAAAATTTAAAAAATTCAAATCTTTTTATTAGACACAGCCTCAAATCACGTTCACTGAGAGCCTAATTATGAATGTTAATTTTGAGCAGTCGACACAGGATGGAGATGGACCCTTTCATGGTTGGACTTTTGATGCATAAAATAGTGTAACCCTTGTATAATTAAATTTTAACTAATGTCCCATATTGGACCTTACATAGCTTTATGTCGTTTCATTCATGGTTATCATCATTTCATAAATATGTAACGAGGAAATCAAAAGTGATGTGGAAAGCAAAAGACTTGTAGGTCGATGTTAATCGGCGCCTCTTCTATTTTTAATTTATTAGGGTTCCACCTTTGCTACTATATATATATTCTGTCATGTTTATTCGTCTCCGATCCATTACCAGATTTCTCATTTTTAAATTATCATCTCTTTTATTTTTATCGTTTTAATGGATTAAGTGGTATTATTTTTTATTTCAAAAGATATTAATTAAATTTTACCTATAATTTTCTTTATTATTAAATAGAAAAATAGTTTCTTTTTCTTTTAATTGCTTATATTTTCAATAGAAATTTAATAATTATATTAATAATTATGCACAAATAAAAACAGATATTATGAGAACGAGGAAATAATTAATAATTAATGCTAATATCTTTCAGTAATGAATAATGATCACCTAAGGGTTTTTAATTTTTTTTATTTAGATAAGTACGTGATGACAAGGGTGCATTAGTCCACGACATGACGATGTTGCAAAAGAATGGGCCATCGTGTTTATTGATTAATAAATTATTATTTTAGTTCTTAATTTTTTAGTCAAATTTTAATTTGATCTTTAATATATTAAATATTTTATCTCAATTTCAAAATATTTTAAACAAATTTAATAGTATCTTATAATTAAATTTGACATAAAAATTAACATATTTAATAGTTAATATAATGTTTGATTTTAATACATAAGTAAAATTAATCCATTAATTATCACTAATATAACTAACGTAAGTTGACATAGATGAATAAGGATTTGTGTCTCTTAACCATGTCTAATGGATTCGATACTTGGATTCGATACTCACTTAAGAATGAGAATGGAATTTATTTGGTTGGGAGAGTCGCCCACTTTATGCATCTGCAATATCCGAGGGATTAGTCATTAAGCTTTAATTAATCGAGTCAAATTTAACAATAAGATAATATTAAATCCGTTTAAATTTTTTAAATTAAAATAAAACATTTAAAATTTTAAATACCAAATTAAAATTTAGTCTGAACAATATATATCAAAATGAGGGCAGCTATACATACAAGTCTTTTTGGTGTACAAGTTCATATAGGTTAGTCCAAACCCAACAAAAACAATTCTCAATTTAGATTACGTGTAAACACGCGCTTCCCTAACTCTTGAATAGCGCAAACGGTTCTTCTCCCTCAATTCAAACCACAACGCTCAAAATTCAAACAATGATTAAAATCTCTCAAAATCGTCGCGAGAAGTGAAGAAAGTTGCGAAGCTGAATTCGAAAAGAATTACAAGAAAATGAAATAAGAAGATGAAGAAGAAGAAGCAGCCGTAGAAGATGAGGGGAAGAAAGGGAAAGAGTTTTAAATTATGCAAAACTTATCAGCATGCATACACCGAAAATTTTTAAACAATACACTTAAATATCTTCGTGTTACACCGAAATTTGCTGCAAATATAGACAAATATTTCCTCTAATGTTGCATTTTTTTTCTTCTTTTCCTTATTTCTTTATCTCTTTTCGTTGAATGAATGTAAGTTCATCATCTTTCAAGTAATTTTGTAGCATTATGTGTTTCTTCTTCTTTTTTGTTTGATTTTTTGTTTTTATTCTTATTAAGAGAGTAAAACACGAAGAAACTTGAGAAAGTAAAACAAAAAGAAAAAGATGAATAAGATAAAAAAGAAGAAGAAGATGGTATTGATGATGAAAAAAGAAGAAGAATAAGTATCGGAAGATGAGGAGGAGGAAGAGAAAGAGTTTTAAATTATACAGAACTTATCAGTACAAAAATACCGAAAATTCTTAAACAATACACTTAAATATCTTCGTGTTACATACACCGAAATTTGCTGCAAATACAGAAAAATGTCTCCTCTTCTAATGCTGCATTTTTTTTCTTCTTCTTCTTTTTCTTATTTCTTTCTTTCTTTTAGTTGAATGAATGTAAGTTCATCGTCTTCAAAGTAATTTTGTAGCATTATGTGTTTCTTCTTCTTTTTTTGTTTGATTTTTTGTTTTTATTCTTGTTAAGAGAGTAAAACAAGAAGAAACTTGAGAAGGTAAAACAAAAAGGAAAAGATGAATAAGAAAATAAGAAGAAGAAGATGGTCTTGATGATGAAAAAAAAAGAAGAAGAAACAACAGAATATGAGAAGGAGAGAGAAGAAGAGTTTGAATTATGCAGAACTTATCAGCACACATATACCAAAAATTCTTAAACAATACACTTAAATATCTTCATGTTACATCGAAATTTACTGCAAATATAGAATAATATTTTTTTTAATGCAGAACTCTTACATTACATTCAATTCAAACCATAAACGATGAACAACAATTTTCACAAACAAAAAAACATTATTCACCTATAGAATCATAAACTACGAACGAAAACATTAACTACTAGAATCGAACCACACATCAACCACTTGATTGAATTCAAAATAATAATCAACTTCGTTCTGGTTCAATTGATGATTTGAACTTAAATTATTCACTATCTTCAACAACGAAATAACTATTCAAATTAAAACTGATTTTAGAGCTTGATTTCAAAAATGTAGAGAACGAACGAAGAAAAATGCAAAAAATGCAAATAGGATAAATGATAATGTTTGCTCTAGTTGTTAAAATAAAAATAAAAAATTGTTATCTCAAAATTATTTTTTAAATAAAAAAGCCAATAATATATTATGAGTTTAATATAATAAAATATTTTACATAATCATTTAACTATATCTGGCTTTTTAATAATCATATATACAATTATAATATAAAAATAATTTTTTATTACATATTATTACATAATTAAAATGTAACAATTTAATTATTTATATTGATAATGTATTAAAATTAAATACTATATTTATTTTTTAAATTCTTTAAAGCATCTCCAATAATGCTAGTTCTAATTTCAGTTTTATTTTGTATTTTATGAAAACATTTGTAGGACTATATATCATAAATGATCATTTGAAATAAAAAATGTAATTTGCTCCTCTAATGTTTAATCTTAGTTCATTTAAAATTGTATATTATTTTTAATTATTTTATTAACATAATTATACAAGTGACAAAATTTTATTGATTTGATTCTCCATCAAGGTGATACCGATTTCATTTCACAAATCAACTGCAATGCAGATTTCAATTCTAAATCAATTTACTTCTTGAAAAAGTATCAATTTTTTTTTAAATTAAGTTTTCAACTAAGTCATCATGTACTTCTTCTTCTTCTTATGTGCACTTCTTTCTTCTTTTTTTTCTTCTGTGCACTTCTTTCTTCTTCTTTCTTGAACATCATTGTCATTATCTCTGCCGCTACCGTCGTCACTTCCACCGGCTTGTCTTTTAATTTATTCTCTTTCTTTTTCTTCTCTCTCCATCCTCTTTTATATCCTCGTCGTATTGATTTTCTTCTCCTAGATGTGTTTGTTTATAAGAACAGACATTGAGACAGGAACACAGAGACAAAAAATCATGTTTGACAGATGAGATATGGACAGAGATATTGTGTTCAAATAGACTGAATTAGTGTATTTTGTGTCCATCTTGACAGGAAGGATATAGAGACACTAACAAGGAACACAACTTATTTTTCATTTATTTTTTTATTATTTTTGTTAATTTTTCATAATTATATTTTTTCTCAAATTTTTTGAATGAAAAAATGAGAATAAATTGGATTTTCATAATTTGTTATAGTTTATCACCAAACAAAATATAAGAACACAAAATTTTGTGTCTCTGTCATTTGTGTCTTGCTCTCAGTGTCTTGTTTTATTTTGCAGCTCTATATATGTTCAGAAAATTAGAGCACAAAAATTTCGGCACACAACCAGGGGCGGAGTTACATGAAGAGAAAGGGGGGTAACAGCCCCACTAATTTTGATTTTTTCCATGTAAATTATATGTAAATTTTAATTTAGTCTCTCTTAAAATTTTATTTTAATCTTATTTTATTGTGTAAATATTTTTTGCCATCCTCTAATATTTTATCTAACTCTGCCCTTGCACACAACATAAAAATTTTGGTGCCCAACACAATTTTTTTAAAAAAATTACATGCATAAAATATTGACACCCAACCAACAAAATATACACCACATAAATTATAAGGACTATATACTCAGAACATTGACTCAGTCAATTAAAAAAATACATTTGCAGTAAAAAATTATGTGTTATGTGCAAATATTTATGTGATATGTACAAAAATTTTTGTAATATATCGATAAATTTGTATTATGTAAAATTTTTTTGTGCTATATCAACAAATTTTATGTGCTTTCTAATAAAAGTTTATGTGTTGCACACATTCAAAAAAGAAGTAATAACATATGTACGTATTTTTTTATTGAATTTATGCTAATTTAATTGGATTAGTTTACAAAAATACTTGCAAATATAACATTATTGGTAAAATAACAGGGTTATTAGAGTAAGGTAGGTAGGTAGGTTTTTTTTTTTTTTGTGACTAGATTGGTAGGTTGTTTAAATATAGAGTTAGTGTTAATCATCATATATATTTTGAAATAATTAAATCATTTATAAATTTAAAGTATTATTATTATTATTAGTTAGTCTCTGATATAGGATAATAATATGAATACGGAGTATGATATGATATAGATACGAAGACATACAAATTTTAAATTTTTATAAGGTATGAAGACACAACATATATATAAAATATAAAAAATATTTTTTAGATAAATTATAATAATATTTGTATATTTTATTGATACTAAAATATAAATTAATTTTTTAATTATTTTAAATATTTTTTAATTATATAAAATATTTAAAATAATTTTGTTTTAATAAATAATAATATATATTATTTTTAAATTTATTTTCATATTCATGTTAAGAATAAGGTTGGACATACTGACACGTATTTAGATGTGTCCAAATGTATCCCAAAAATAATTTTTTATTTTTTTATTTAGACACAGTTAGATACAAAAGACACATATTATATGAGTGTTGATTAGTATCATGTCCGAAATTTGTTCGACACGCGAATACAGTCTATACTTCATCGGCTAGCTCTTACAACATATGGCATGGACGTGCTAACTCATCATGCCGTTAGTGACTCACTGACCGAAAACAAAATTTAGTATATTCATAATTTACAATCATAATAGATACACATTAAAATTAACTATTAAAATTAGTTATTAGTATAAAAATACATGTTGAATTATAAAATTTACATTAAAAACGAGTTAAATAATACATAATATATGGTGATTGATTTTAATGTACAAATAATACTTTTGCTTAATTTAATATACAGTAATATTAAATGTTCACTAAAATCAACTATATATTTATACATAAATGTATGATAACTGATTTTGGTATACTAATAACATTCTTGTTTAACCATCCCTAAATACAAAAGTGATAATGTTCTAGGTTATATCACTTATGTTAGCACTTAAATAAGCAAGCATGCTATCTTAGACAACACTCAATCCATTAGTAGCTCTTCAGAGGAAGATATCAAGATTGTTCATCAGCATGTGATTAAGGTTCACAAACTCCGTTTTCGGTTGTATCTAATTTAAAGTTTCAGACAAGTTGCTGCATTTAAAACTGACTTTCAAAACACGGAACCAACAAACAAGAACCAATCACATGCTGTCAATTCAGTGGATAATTTGTCTTCCAGAAAATGCTAAGTACCTAATAAAATGGTCAGAGAGAAAATATCTCAGAATGTTCTCATTGCAAATATTTTAGCTCTAACATGCTTAAAGGGCTTTCTGACTCTGCTATACCCTCCTCAAATATCATTACAGAGCTTCATTACATTATATTGATGAGTCTCAATTCTACAAAGGAAGTGCAGCCATTAATTATACAGAGTAGCTTTTTGTGCAAAGCTTGGATGAATAATAGTCACAATACCTCAAGGTTAAGCTAATAGACCAAACCAGGATTACCAGAACCTGTAACAATTTTAAGAGCAAAATAAGCTTCATCATTACAACATAAAAGCTGGAATAACTAAACTAGATAAAGTGCCTAGCAGGACTATAACTCAAAGGATGAAATCTTGCTGCATTCTTTGACAAAAATCATGATAGTTGTTGAATAAAACACAGCAAAATCCCCTTATTAATCCAGGAGTTAATCATCAAATCGCATCAATATCACTCTGGCAACCAAATTCTATCAAAGTTTATAGCGCTCTAGTATTTTTCTAACCAACCTTGAAAACAACCTACAAAAATGGATGGAGTAAAATCTTAGGACTGATTCTTGGAATCATACCTTAAAAAGTCTAGGATGAGTTCCGAAACAAGACCAAGAGGACAGTGGCAACTCACTATGCAGGCACCCAACAAGTGGAAGCGTATAAGACGCGGCCCTTCCAACCTTGAAGCATCCAGTTGCCATCCTCATCGAAGACAAAGTCTTTGTGGTACCATTCCTTTAACTTGGCTGAAAATTTGGCCATTAGCTCCTCATTCAAGGGAAGCTGCTTGAAACCAGCCCTTGTATTCCTAGCCTGCCATTGCTTGTATGTCTCAGGCCTATCAATCCTTTCAAAACCTTCGCACGCCACAACATTCAAAACCTCCCGGCCTATAATCTCTCTCTCAATCTTCATTCTCTTCTCATTGTCACGGGGGATGACAGCGTCACACATGTCATAAATTGCAGAAAAATGGAACAGTGCCTCCCTGAAACGTGTGGCAAAGAAAGGTGCATTATAAGATCCATTAACAATGGCCTGAACAAAAATATCCGGATTTATCTTCTTGATCAACTGCAACACTGCATCTCTAGGACTGTTCACTTCAATTGTTTCATCCATCAAATTCTCAAACCTCTTATGACAGTTCACAGCAAGAAATTCATTGCTCTCAATTTTAAAGTCTTCAACCTGGATGGTTTCCCAGTTCCTTGATGCTATGGCATTATACTCAAAGGGAACCTTGAAACGCTCGCAGTAGTTAGCAAGACGACGACCAGTCTCGTGAAGTCTTTCTGCAGGACGGAAACCAGGTTGGGGAAACTCTATTCCTGTGATCTTCAGCTTCTTGAGGGGTCCAGTTTCTCTGTCTGAGAGGAACTTAATCAGAATTGGCCACTGGAAACCATATAAGATACCAAAATCAATGATGTGAAGTGTTTCTGCATTTTGAGCTGCTTTCATTATCATCTTGTTTGCAAAGAAATTTGCAAACTTCGAAAAAGGGCAGGCACTCATGAACACCTTGTAAGCTTTCAAAAACTCAGCAGCACTTAGCCTCTTGGTGCTGACATAGGTGTAGAATCCTTGTGTTCCAGTGCCATCACCATGCAAGCGTGCTTCAAGGCCATTGGCGAAGTAATGAGCCGTTCTTTGCGTTGCATCCCCAGAGGGAGTCGAATGCTGCCTAATTTGCTTGAGAAGCTCAGTGGCAGTCCTGTTGTCACAAGCAGATACAGCTTGTGCACACAGAACCAAAAGGGTCCTCAAATCAATGGTTTCTTTCTTCTTCCCTTGTCTCTTAGGACGACCCTTCCCTCCATTAGAGGTTGAGGGATTAGAAGCTTTCTCTACTTCATTGTTTACTGGAAAGCACATTGGGGCACCAATACTAAGCAATACTTTATCAAACATTTCAGATAATTCACTCTCATCAACTACACTGCTAGTTGCCGAATGCTTGTTACTCCTCCCTTCTTCTGTATCATCACTCCATTCTTCACGTTCATGATTCTTTCTGCCCTTTAACCCAACGGCTTTATCTCCCTTTAGTTCGTCTATAGGCACCGCGACAGCCGGTGTGGTCTCAAAACCAGTCACAAGCTGAGGTCCCGGAGGAAGAAACTTGCTAGCTTCCTCTAAGCCTCTCCTGAACTGGGAGACAGAATCTGAGTCGCTGAAAATATTTTGAGCCAACAACTTGGTAAAAGAAGTATCCACATCATACACACCAAAATTAGTAACATAGGAAGCATTCGAGTCATGTTGAGAAATGGCATGGGAGTTAAACTGAAAAGCATGATCACCAGAGGTAAAGGTATCAGGAGAAACAGAAGGCTTCAGAAACTCGCTAGAGTTCTCATCAACAGGGTTGTTATTGTTTTGATTGTCGTTGTTGTTGCCACTGTTGCTGCCGCTGCTGCTGCTGCTGGTTGTTCCACCTTGATGATGAACATCAAGAGGGTGTTCATTGGGGGAGAGTGGCAAGTTGATGTTGTCTATGAGAACATCGTTAAGAGCATCATAGAAGGATTGCTCAGTGGCATTCAAGCTGAAAGGGTCATAGAATGGCCTTTGTTCAACACCCTCTTCCATGAGAACTTGTGTTATAAACTTTGCTGTTTCTGAGAAATCAGCGTCCTCAACAGAAGGATCCACCGCGGTGGAGGCAACAGGAGCAGCTGCAGCTTCTTCCACATAGCTTGTGTACTGAGGAAATTCATCAAAAAGTTGGTCTGCAACATGCTGGTAAAGAGGATCAAGGTGTTGGTTGGCATCATAATAAAACTGATTTTGATCATCAGAGAATATTATGGTGCCATCTTCACCAATTTGGAAGCTGTTCATGAAATCATCACTGCCGCCTATAGGATAATTTGGATCCATCGATTGGTAGCTATGTTGGTTGAGATTTGAGAAACAACAATCAAAATCACCAACACCCACACCCTA
Source organism: Arachis hypogaea (assembly GCF_003086295.3). NCBI lineage: Eukaryota > Viridiplantae > Streptophyta > Magnoliopsida > Fabales > Fabaceae > Arachis > Arachis hypogaea. The sequence goes on along the minus strand of NC_092038.1, from coordinate 3,043,853 downwards.
ATAGCTTATTCTGGTCAAGAAACAATAATCAAATGAATTTATAGACTATATATGAATGAAGCCATGAAAATATTACATAAGATTCTTTCTTGATTCATTATATCATAATAATAAAATTGTATAAAAGCAAGTAAGTTACTGACCACTAATTAAGGGAAGTTGCAAAGACAGAAAATTTGTAGGAATCCCTGGCTTAAGGTAAAAGGGTAGGTTGGGTGAGATGATGTTATATATAAAGGTACATAGCAGCCAGCTATTTTGACTAATTAAGAGCATATCTTAACTATTATCAACATATATAATATTATATAGGTTGGACCAATCAAAAGAAGAAACATAGGATGGAGAACATTAACTATTAACTATTAACAGCAGGAACCTTCGGAGAAGTTGAGTGGTATATATTGTGTTCAAAAGTGGAGAGGCACTTATTAAGGTGCATTGTATGAGTTGGGTGATATTATGTCACTTCAGTTAGTAGCATCTTCAAATGTTTGACTAATGACTATCAACTCATCAACAGATGAAAATAAACATTATCACATTACATTTCTTTTAATTAATTACAAAAGAGCAAACAAACAATTCTATTTTTTTAAAAAAAAGAGGATTTTAGTCAATTCTAATAAAATCTCAATTTTTTTTTTACTAATATGTTGGTCTCCAATATTTCTTGTCCATGTTTCTATTTTCAATCAACATACACGGACACTATTTTTTCATTATAAAAATAGGCACAATTTTTTTTCAAACAAAAATCCAATAGACGGATCACTAGATATTGTTCCATTTTTTCAAGTTTATCCTTCCTAATATATATATATATATATATATATATATATATATATATATATATATATATATATATAAAATCCAAAAATTCCTCAAAGATGGAAGGGAACAAATATAGACATGTATATGAATTTTCTCCAAAATGTTTAGGGACCAAAAAAAACTTTCTAGAAACAAACATTGAATAAGTAGGATATAGACAACTTGATTCAACGCCATAAAGCGTCATGTGAGGGTGGGGGAACAAGATGGGTTACTTGGTTGCCAAGCTGAGACTTTCTTCATCCATCACGTGTTGTTCTAGGGACTAAGCCAAGTCTCTATCATTCATACTTCTTTGAATTTTCTATTTCTAATTTTCTATGTTTTCACTTAAATGCCTATAACAGAAGACTAATAATTTTCAAAGGTACTTGCTTGCTGTTTAATTGTGAGTTTATTATTAATGGTTGAATATATTGTTATTATTATTTTACTATTTGTTTTGACAAATAAGTTGTGTTAGTAAAGAAACCATCTTGACTCCTGTTTAGATTTATTTGAAGTTAGTAAACTTAATTACTGTTACTCTTTCTTTATCTGTCTAGCTCTTATTTGTTAATTAATTATTTGCTCCCTAAGAATAATAATAAAGACCACGATTAAAATTGGCCTAGAATCACGTGTGTTGTACCTCTATTATCATAGGACAGAGCCTTAAGTCACACCAAATCAGAAAATCATTAATCTTATTTCAGCTAAGACATCCCATCCTAGTTCCTACAATCAGAGCCAACCATAATAATTCATCATGTTACTGAGCAATCCTGTTCAGAATGATTTCTACATTTTCAGGAAGCTGTAAATCCAACAATTCAGAATGCTTTCTACATTAATATCTTGTTAGCTCAGAAAAATTCACAACGAATATGCATATTTATAAGTCATTCGGGTAGCATTAATATTAATTGTATTATACTTATACACAGCCAAGTGCAAGGTATTCTTATTACTGAAACTATGCTACACCATTTGACAATGTCTCCTACAACCATGGAAACTTTATGATATCTCCATGTTAGATTTTACCAGAATCCTAAAATGACTGACTCCTACAAACTCTTCAAGTACTACTCCTAACTATGGACAACATTGTCAAATGTTCACACCTATGCTGGTATCCAACAAGAGGAAGCATAAATGATTCGGCCCTTCCAACCTTGAAGCATGTAGTTGCCATCCACATCAAGCATGAAATCACCATGGTACACATCTTTCAGTTTACATCTTAGTTTGTGAATGAGGTGGTCATCCAAGGGGAGTTGCCTAAACCCTGCCCTTGTATTCCGAACCTGCCATTGCTTGTATGTTTCGGGTCGCTCAACCCTCTCAGAACCCTCACAAGCTATAATATTCACTACCTCCCTGCCAAAGAACTCCTCCTCAAACATCAACCTCATTGGATCTTCGCGATCAACATTGGTGTCAAGCACATCAAACAATGTAGAGTAATGAAAAAGAGCCTCCCGGAACCGTGTCACAAAGAATGGGGCATTGTAGTTCCCATTGACAGTAGCGTGTATAAATATATTAGGATTGGCCTTCCTAATTAATTTCAAGACAGCATCCCTGGGACTATTCAACACAACAGTCTCATCAAGTAGATTCTTAAACCGAACCATACAATTCACTGCAAGAAGTTCATTTTCTTTTATCTTCAGGTCCTCAATTTTGATGGTTTCCCATTTCTGTGCAATAGCATTGAACTCAAAAGGAACATTAAAGCGTTCACAATACTTAGCTAGGCGACGCCCTGTCTCCTGGACTCTCTCTGCTGGCCTGAAACCTGGTTGTGGAAGCTCGATCCCTGTTATGCGCAGCTTGGGAGGACCACCAGGTCTCTTTGATAGACGAAAAATAAGGGCAGGCCACTGGAAGCCGTAACGGATACCAAAATCAATAATATGAAGAGTTTCCACTTCCTTGGGCTTGGGTAGGTTCAGAATTGTATGGTTAGCAAAAATGATAGCAAGCTTCTTGAATGGGCAGGCTGATATAAACATTTGATATGCTTTCACCATATCTGCAGCAGATTTTCTTTTGGAGGTCAGAGAAGTGTATAGCTGGGTGCCAGAGCCGGCCAAGCGTGCTTCAAGGGCATTTGCAAAACAATGTGCCAGCCTCTGAGACCCATCACCTAGACGTGAAGAGTGCTGTCTAATCTGCTTCAATAACTCATTAGCAGTTGAATGATCATCAGATGAAACAGCTTGTGCGCACAGAACCAATAGGGTCCTCAGATCAACAACTCCCTTCTTATTACCTTGTTTCTTAACACGATTCTTTCCACTGCTAAACTTGTTTGTTTCTTCCTTTTGCTGCACATTCTTGTCTTGCCCATTAGGTTTGTCTTCGTCACAAATGCATCTGGGAGGTGCCTCTTTTCCACACCCTGTGCCGAGCAGTATTTTATCAAACAATTCTGATAGCTCACTGTCTTCCCTGTAAATCGCAGACTGTTTGTTGCTCCTCCCATCTTGTAATTCCACTTGATCTTCCCGCTCGTGATTCTTTCTCCCTTTTGACTCACCAGAAAAATACTCCCTTTCATCTCTCTCCTCCTTAATGTCCACATGCTGAGGAGCCTTTTGAAAAGAAGGGTTAAAGGTGCTATTCTCCAAGTCAATAACCAGCGGATTCCCCTTAGGAAGAAACTTACTGGCTTCCTCCATTCCCCTCTTAAACTGCAGCATGGACTCACTTTTGCTCAGAAATGATGAATCGAAAAATCCAGCACCTGAACTCCCCAACAATCCACCACCATTGTTGGCTGTAGTAAAGCTATTTCTATTGTTCGTGGAAGACTGTGTGCCGGGGTTCGAACTCGCCTGAAAAACAAAGTCAGCAGGAAAGGAAGTTTGTAGTATAGAAGGCTTATACTCTGAAGGGTCAAAGTTGCTCCAATGTGACTCAACCAAGTTGCTAGTACTAATGGTGCTGAGGCCGCTACTATAACTACTGAAGTTACTAGAGAGGCTATCATCAGGGCTTTCAACATTGTGGTAGTTTTGAGCTTGATGCTGTATGGAAGAAGAAAGAGGATGAGGAGGAAGATGAGGGTATGTCCCACCAATGGCATCATACAATGATTTCTCAGCAGCTTGTAAAGCCAATGAATCATGGAACATACAAGGCTTCTCCTCCATGTCCTCTTCCATAAGCATCTGGTTTATGTATCGTAGTACGGTTGCAGAGAAATCGGTGTCATCCAAGGGAGAATCTTCATCTGCAGTAGTAATGGTGGAAATAGAAGAAGTAGGATTTTGAGAATTGTTTTGATCAGGTGGAAGAAGAAAAGGGTCATTCATGAATCCAAAGTTCATGGTTTCCAACCCATTTACAGGATCAGGGCACTGTTCCTCTACATTGGGGATAGTGGGAACTTGGTTGAATCTAAATCCATTGAGGAAACTGGAGTTGAAATTAGGATCCATTTTCAAAGGCATGAAATCTGAAAGAAAATTCACCTCTTCCATCAATATTATTAATCAAAAGTGTAGTTATATGTCACCATAAAAACCACCACCACTACAACAACAACTACTAAACATTGCATGGCTACATGAACCAAACAAAACAAGGCCATAGTATCCTGTCCTAAATCAAAATTAAATTTAAATAATTAACATTTAATCCCCTTTCAGGTTTAAATATCTACCTTCCCACAATAATATAAGATGTTAATATATACTATATTCCATGGAAAATCAAATGTAGCTAGGGCAGAAGCAGAATGCCATGAAAAAGACAAGGATTTATGGATGTGCAGATAATTAAAACACAGCTCACATCAAAACCTTACATGCATGTATTAAAACTAGCTGAAGAAGGAAACTTTAGAACCCTAGGAGCTAGAGCCGCGTGATTCATGCGTACAAAAAATGAAATTGAGGAAAAAATAGACAAATTGTTGAGTAAGCAAACCTGATTATCACAACAAGTAAGGAGCTTGAGATTAACAACATGCAGCACAGCAGCAGCAGAAGAGGGTAGTTCCTTTTTTTTTCAATTTTTTTTAAAATAATAAATAAAATAATTGGGTATAGTTAGCCGAATATGAAAGAAAGAGATAGAGAATATAGAAGAGAGAAGGAGGTAGAGAAATGGTTAAGAAAATGAAACGAGGGAATTGTGAAACGGTGGCAACAACAAGTCACACTATGGTCAGAGACAGAGAATCTTAAAAACTATAAATTCTCATCTTCATCACGTTTGTTGTCACTCACTCGCTTTACTGCAACCGCTTATGTGGATAAATTATTGTGAATTTTTTTTACCGTATTTCCATTTTCCACAAATAAAAATACTAAAAATCATTATTAAAATTAATTATTTTTAATATATATTTTAAATCAATAATTAATTTTAATATATATTTAACATTAGTTGTTTGACAAAAAATAATATTTTATAATTTTAAGTTTTATTTAAAAATTTATAACTAATTAATAAATTATTTTATTGAATTTGAACATTAACAATTACTTAAATAGATAAATGAGACTAATTATTATGTGGAAAAAAATTATACTTTGTGATTTATTATTTATTTTTAAATTTAAGTTATTTAATATTTTAATAAAAGAAATTGACATGAATAACTCATTATAAAATCATCTAATTCATCGGTGGCCTAATATTTCATAAATTATGCAAATACAATACAATATGCATGCATCATGCCATAGTTGATCCTTAGCCACACATTCTCTCAAGTCCCAACCATTTTGGTTAGACATGAAGTCAGCTAAATGAGGCATTTTTTTGTTAGTTCCCTCAAAAAAGGAATGCTTGCTAGAATTTTCTGACAATTAAAATAAAATAACGTGATCAGTAAGATAAGGGTTGGCAATTCTGCCTGGAATAATTTCTGATTTGTATTGAAATGGAATGACAACTCACACAAAATATGTCTTGATATAGAGATAATAATTAAGACATTATATATTTTACATTAAATAATTTAATTAAAATATATTAAATTAATAAATAATTTTTTTAATGAAAAAGTGCGACTAACATAAGAAAATATAAAACAGCCATCACTTTCCTTCTTTTCCTTTTTTTTTTTCCTTTTAAGGTTAAGAATATAAGGTTCAATATAAAACAGGCATCACATGTCAAATCTTGAAAGAATGTCTAATAACCACTAAATATTGATGGGGTTCATACTTCATTGTATTAGGGAGTGTGACTTTGATCCTCTGTGGTAATGTCCTCTGCATGTGTCTACAGACAGACATAAACAATTCTAAAATTCGATTAGACCATATTTTAAAATAGAGCGATCCAACAACAATAATGAATTAATGATTGATTTGGATCAGGCCACTAAGATTCGAATCTTGATGGAATTTTATTATGCCAGTGTTCTCCATTTAATGAATGATGATTGTTATTGTATCTAAAGGTGTTTCTCTAACTTATTAAAAAAAATAAAAATTAATATTTAATTTTAAAAATATAAAAATAAATAATTATGAATATTTAAAATTTATTATAAAAAATAAATTAAACAAAAAATAGATACCAAATTATAAACATCATAAAATTCACCTTAATTAATTCATACATTGAAATTTTAAGATAAGCTCTCTCTTATTTTCAACGAGTCAATGGCACATGAAATATTTTCAACGACACATGAAATGAAACTACCACTGTCCAAAATAATAATAATAATAATACACCACGTACTTATCTAATTAGTAATTACATTTCCAGATAGATTTCAATGTCAAGTGGTAAAAAACACACTCACATAACAAGCAACTTAAATATATTTACAGTAACATTGACATCATAAGAATTGTGTTAACCAGCTATCTATTGCATCATTAACTTACATAATAAACTTTGAACAAGGATATATTATAATTACAAAACTAAATGACAGCTCAATGAAATTTAGACAGAAACCTATGCAGTTATCCCATGTACATAGCCAGGTCCTATTGGCAACCCTTGATCTAAGAGGTTAGTTTTGTGATGTTGCTTAGTTTGGTGCTGGGACCAATATGCTTGTGCTTTTAGGACCCTGTCCAAAAGATCTTGGGGAACAGGCTCTCCCCTTCTTTGCCGAGGGGATATTCCTGCCGTGTGCACCAGTGTTTTCCACTTATCCTGCTCAATCCCAGAAATGCACTCACAATATAAAAGACTTTATATTGACATCCAACAAGGTATTGCTGCTGTGGTTCTTTTTAGATATCGGGTTTGGAAGTTTGCCATTTTTTATGTTCTTGACCACCTAATTAAATGTCCGTTTTTTATTCCGACAATTCATAGAAATTAAACTCTTGTTTGCTTATTTATTTATTTCTGACCCATCACTATATTAAATTATTATCACAGATAATCAAGTATTTATAGAACAAATTCAATTTATTGAAGATAAGTCATACCAAAAGTATCCTGTCTATCATCCTAGAATTCAACTATCTAACCCTTGACAAAGAAGTTCAAACTTCAAAGATGAAGAAGCAAGAAATAAACCTTTTCGAATCAACACAACATAAAAAAGCTAGTGTAGTTGCCGTGCAGAAGAAGTCACAAACAGTTTTTTTTACCTTTAAATCCACATATGTCCGATGGTCCACGTTACCGAAAGCATGACATTTAACATCGCGCCACCTGATTGTAACAAAAAGTATACAAATATATAAGGGATTGTCAGAGGAAATATCTAAACATATACTCATTTAAAAGAAAGAAGCCAGAAAATTCCGTGCACTTTTATTTCATTATTGCAAACAAATAGAATAGGTATTAGGAACTAATTATTTTCTGTTGGTCTTAATTAGTTACTTATCAATGTATATGTGAAGACCCCATTATAATAATTTAACAAACTTAAATCTTACCTTCCAGTTCCCAATTTCTCAACTGATTGAATCAGTGCCTCCACTTCATCAACTGAAAAAGGCCGACGAATTCGCCGCTGCAAAATCTCAGATGGCTTTGACTTCTGGACCACAGGTATCATAACTTTTTCATCCTTACTCATTTCAGGAAAAGAAATCAGTGGTTTAGAATCTACGGTACTCTTCTCCTTAGCTTTGTTGATTAGAGAAGGTGCTGAATCATGCTCACTTTCAACATGGTTACCTAAACTGGTTACTTGATGATCAATTAACATGTCAGAAATACCTCGAGTCCTCTGATGAGTTACAGCTGGATTGGAAGGATACCTGAATTATCATATTTAAAATTTTAGATGTGAAATTCAACAATAAAATTTTGTAGAACAAAACTATGTATAATAATTACAGAAAACCATGCTAATGATGCTAGAAAATATACTTTGTTAGTTATGGATTACCTTATTAGAGAATGCGATGTTGAAGCATGTAGAGGTGGTAGCCTTTGTGAAACATTAGGCTCCAAGGTGAAACCCAAAGCATCCAACTGGTTATCATGGGATATTCCAGCTTGAAGTAGAGTTTTACTGTCATCTCTAACTTTCTTTCCTTGAAGAACGACACCAACATGTAATCCACCTCCAAGCACAGTAGTTACTGCATCCATAACTGTCCGCTGCAGCAGAATAAAGTTGTGTGGAAAAAAAATCAGAATGACTTATGTTATGACAAAGCATGTAAATGAAATTTATGATATTACACCTTCAAGGATCCTACGGTAGCAGTTTCTGGAATCTCAATAAAAAGCTCTGGGACTGTAAATGACTTGATCCTAATATTCACTGGTTGAAAGAAAAAAATCTACATGTAAGAACCCCTTTGTAGTCTTATACAAAATCAAATCAGAATGCATAAAGAATCATGTAAGAATCTTCTCATACCAGGATCACCTCTTCTACATCCTAGTGGGGATTCCAAGACTGGTATTCCACAGTCTGCGCAAAAGATTTTGGAATCTATTTAGAAAATATAATCCCAACGTACTTCATTGCTGATAAAAAACAAAAAGCAGTTTGAATAGCAGGAAGACATTTAGATTAAAAGCTTCATGCATCCTTGGAGAGGAATCTTGATTCCTACCACTCTCAGGTGAATAATAAATGTCAGCACTTCTGATAAATCCACTGGAATTTGAAACAGAGCTACAATGAAACTGCTTCCGCTTTTTGAAAGGAATATTCATCTGAGATCTTTGGCGTTTATAGTAGTTCTTCTTACTAGAGTAAGTTGGCTTCAAAGTTTCATCTAAAATTAACATGTTTCCAGTTGAAAAACCAGATTAGTAAACATACAAAGAAGCATGAAAGTTAAAGAAAGAAGAGCTCAGTAATTTCATACCATAAATAATGACTCACCACTGCTAGCAAGTGTATCATTCTTCAACTCCTGAGCAATTTTGCTGTATTTACAACTCAATAATTTCCTTAGTCTTCTACCATGTATACCAGTCACTGGCATAAAGGACTTCGTTTTTGTACAAGGGTGAGTGGACCCAGAAAAGTTTTCGTCATCATCTCTTCTAACTGCTGACACATTGTCACAGCCTTTGGGCAATGAGCTATAGGAAAATATGTCAACATACTTAGACAACTTGGCTTTGCTACCTAAACTGATCCGTGTAGGAGGCTTTTCAGTTGGTGGATCCTCAAAACCACACATCTTAGTCCCAAGATCAATTGAAACCTTCTCAAGCTTATGCAGCTTATCCTTTAGTTTATTAGTTTTACTTTCACCATCTAATTTACAACAATTAACCACTGGATGACCAGAAGAACCTAATATGTCTTTGCTAGTAAAATTTTTCATTTTGTTAGGGCATTTGGCATCCACTAATTTCTCAGAAACTAGCCTTTCTGAGCTACAGGAACTTATTATTACAGAAGCATTGCCTAAATGGACATCAATTTCGTGATTTTGGAGTTCATTCAATGGGCAATTTTGTTTGTTTGTTTGTGAAGAAAAGTGAGGGAAGTGGTTGTTGTCAAAACTTTGTTTGTAAAAAAGCTCATCTTTGAGAGGTTTGTCTGAATCTTGGCACCCTTCAACAAATCCATGCTGATCCTTATCTGTTGATGCATCACTAGGCATGGTTGGATTCCCTTTATCTTGGAAAAAGAATTTACCTGCTAGGGTGGCCAATAAATCAATGGCACACATCTGATCATCTTGGACTCTTCTTTGAAATTTGGTTCTCCTCTAGAAAATATTTTGAAATATAATTATATGGATGGTTTTAATAAATTAAAAGAGAGTATCCCAAATGAGAAGCAGAATATATTTACTCTAGTTGTTCGGGTAGCTCGTGGAACAGCTGGTGCTTCGTAGCCATTAAATCCATAGTCTAACCTCTTCTGCAGCACCATATTTCAGGAACCATGCCAAAATGGATTGATCAAACGCAAGAAACCTGTAATCCAGAAAATATTGATATCATCAAATAAATGCACAATCTTCATATTACTTGACCTCTTTGGCTCTTCATCACACCTCAATATGAAAGCTTAACAGTATACACTCTAAGTCACAAGTAAATGCTCAGATGTGTTACAGTGTACCAGTTACAAACACTAAATTAAAATAAATAAATAAAAGGTAGGAAGATATCAATATTTACAAACAAAATCGACATCATTTTTCCATTAGCAAGTAATTAAATTCAGCCAAACACCATTTCAAAAAGAATCACTCATAGCTGAAACTTTTAATGCAAGGAAACTCCAATCTAATAATATTCTCAATCCTCTATTTCAAATGAAGCCAACTGATAAACTTTCACTGGAAGCTGGATCCAATTCCCTTGACGTAAAGGCGAACAAAAAATATATACATAATACATGTCCATAATCACTCGTTCAAATGTGATAATCACGCGCACAGCACAGAGGATATGGCATAAAAACATATTTAAATGAAATACAAAGTAACTCAAGATTCAACTGTTAAATTCAGCTCAAACTATAAATAAAACAAATACAGCAACTCAGCAAGAGTTTCTGAAAACAATTATGGTGATAAATTATCAACGAACAAGAAAGACAAGTTCACTAGCACAGAAGCAACCGGAATTCAGAGTACAATATAGATCACAGATGATACACGATAGATCTCATTGAATAACCAATTCCACTCATCAAATCCAAACAGCTTAAGGCTTAAGCCATTACATTAAGTTCCAGAAAAGAGAGAAAAGATAAAATCATGGAAGCATGAAAACCCTCACTCAGACAACGTGATACACGAGTTGAAAAGCACCGAAAACTTAGCGTAAAGAACAAAGAAGTTGATGAAACGGAACACGTGGTCTCACCTCTTGTTACAGTTTGCTGCTCAGAAAAGCGAAATTCCGGCAAATGTGAGAACGGAGAAGCCAAAGCTAAAAAACATCCACTTTCTCTGTAAATTTTCCAGGAAAATTTGTTTGTTTGTTTTTTTTTAAAGAAGAATTCAGGAATCAGAAAAACCAAAAACCCTGTCAAAAACCATGGTACACGGAACCTTTACTTAAACCCTCCAAGGTTTTATACCAGTGACCCATGCAACCGGCTCAGTCGGTCATTTTGATCCAGTACACTCATCAAAACATTCAATTATTTTGATGGTTAAAAAAACAGAAATTAGGTAGCGTTTGTTTGTAGAGACATGACAGAACAGGACACTGAGATAAAGATAATAGGATAGAGACATTAAAAATTATGTTTTGTGTATCGTGTTTGGATACGATGGATAGGACACTAATGTAATGTCCAGTATTATGTTTGGATACACATGTACAAGACTAAAATATTATATAAAATGACTAAAATAGTCATGTGATTCTAAATTTTTTAATATAAACTAATTTAATAAATAGTGAGAGTACGTAGGAGTACAGACAGTGGGAACTTGAAAAAAATATTTGAAGCAGTCAAAAATTTTAATAAAAAATTATATAATAATATTTATATTAAAATAAAATTTATAAATATAATTATTTTTTTTAAATTTATTATTAATATGTAAGAATACATATGGTTAATATTAACAAAAAAAATCTGAATTTGATTAATAAAAAATTTCATTTAGGTTAATAAGCCAATTAATTTTAAATACAAAATCAATTTTAAAAAAGAATCCATTTTTAAATGGAAAAAAATTAATTTTTGCACATAAAAATCTATTTTTATTTAGAAAATTAATTTTTTTTATCTAAAATTTTATTTTTCTTTTCAAAAAATTAATTTTTTTTAAATTATATAAAATCAATTACAATTTATAAATTATTTTTTAGCATTTTAAAATATCAATTTTACCTTTATAATATTTATCTTTTAAAAGTCTCCAGACTAATTATTTTTGTTATTATTTTTATTACAAATCAAATAATATAATATAAGGTTAAAATGATGTTGAAGTAAGAATGATAAGAAAAAAGAAATTATCCAGTCCAATAAAAATTTTTATAAAAATGAGAGAGTACCTGACAAAAAAAGAAAAAGAAAAAGAACGTAGAGATAGAAAAAGAGCATGGAGTAAAAAAAAAGTACTTTCTGAGAATAACGCAAAATAGGAAAAATAAGAAGGGGTAACAGTGGAATAATAAAAAATAGCACCATAGACAAAAAAGAAAAAAAATTCATAAAAACAGTCCGTGTCCCTCTTCCAAATTCCGTATCCATCATTGTCCTGGACACAAAAGTATAAAAAATTGTCCCGGAGACAATATGTTCAGTGTCCATGACTTTGCTTCCAAACACTTTTTAAGAATGTGCTGTCCATGTCTTCGTGTCCTGTCTCCGAAAACAAACGCTACCTTAATGTCTATAATGTATCAGGTATCAATAGGTGTCAACATGTATTTACTTTTTGTAAATTGTAAAAATGGGTAAGTCTATACATGTATTTTACCTAATTGGCCATGGTATAAAAAATCAATTCCAAATTCATATAAATTTTTTTACCCATTTTTACAAAATCATGTAAAATAATTTGGAGGAATGATATAGACAAATATATGTATGTGATTAATTTTTCTGATATTTTATGTTTTTTACATAGATTAATGAAGCTGAAAATACAAAATGTTTGGATTAGAAAAGAGATAGAAGCATGGTCCTGGATGCAGTGTGGAGAGGGGACCAATGTGAGAGAGAGTGAAAGCATAATAAGCATAAACATGCAAAGCAATCACATTCAATCTCAAACCGTGTAACTATTTTAATTTAATCCAATAATGTGTGGTGAGGTGAGTGCTAACCGCAGGTGTACCTGTTGCTCACTTTTAAATCGTCATCCATTATATTATCGTCATGTTTTCTCCAAATAAATATATATTGTCGTTTTTTTTCAAAAGATAGAAAAACTCGAATCTGCAACTTGTAAGTGAGTATGAAAAGATTATGTCATTTGAAATATAACTCGTTGGTAAATATATATTGTCTTTATCATTATATATTTTTGCAACTTCTATTTTAATGTGGAGAATTTAGTAATTTACACATGGAACATACTATTGAGCTATATATATAACGAACCACATGAACATGTGATGATGAATATTGAATAGTAATAAGCCAAGTCCTTTTTGTGACATCTTTGTAGGCATCGTTGCCTAGCTATCTACAACGAACTATGACAAGATCTAAGTTGCCTACTATTTGTTATATAAATTTCATGTTAAGTGAGAAATAATAATCAAGTTTAACCAAATAAAGCTTTTCTAGTTTTGTGGATATGCAAGCTGGCCCATGAAATGAGAGAGATTGCAGATTTGGCCATTTCGTAGTTATAATTGCAAGCCGAAAAGGAATCCGAATCCATTTCTAACCCTAGAAATAAAGCTGGAAAAGCTTTACATTTTTGTCTCTGTCTGATGATGATATATTATGTTATTAAGCTAGTCACAGATCTGAGATTCAAAGAATTTATATTTATATACCATACATAAGGAACATACATAACAGACAACACCAACTTATCTTGATCGTATTACAATTGAACAGATCTAACTCAATTCAAAAAACAATTTAAGGGATATCATACAAATTTGTGATCTAAAACGTACTCGTTGAATTAGTCACATAATTTGGAAGACAGATTTCTGTATTATATTTGGTATAAAATATACAAGATTGAATTATGTCTTAATATTCTATTCGTTTAAGATAAATATGTATATAAAATAAGAATATTTATTAAAATATTTATAGTTATTGAAGCAAATATTCTTAAAGTTTCAATCTCTGTGCTTAGAAATTTTAGTCCTTTGTATCTTCACTTTTTGAAAGTACTGAAAGGATTGAAATTTTATGTCTCGAAACTAAAATTTTAGTTCCAAACTTCTAGTTTTTGGCACAAAATACAATCCTAAGTCTTAGTTCTCCAATCTTAATTTTAATCTCTGTAAGTAAACACTACCTAAAGTATGTGATCCATGATGATTAAATTGTTTGCATCCCGAATAGAGAAATGGTAAAGGTGAAAACTAGTTACCAATTGGAATCATCATTGAGCATTATGAATAACTTGTTGAAAAAGTAACCTTTTGAATCCCTAAGTGGATGTCTCTTTTGCTTATCTCATCAAAAGAATTTAAAGTGCTTTAACTGATTAAGATATTATTAATTGACTATCTCATTTAAATAATTCTCTTGAAAACAGCTCCGCTGATTTATAATTAGGGTAAAGTACTAAATTGGTCCATACGTTTGGGTGTAATCCTGTTTTGGTCCTTAATGTTTAGAGTGTTCTATTTGAATAAAAAAAAGTTTCATTTAACTTTAATGTAATCCCACCGTAAGGTCAAAGTTAAATAATTAACGGAATGTTTTACATGACAGCAGTACAAGAACAAATGAACAATGTCGGAGAACAAGTACAAGCTCTAGAGGCACAAAATCAACTGTGGATACATCAATACATTTATTTATTATTTTTCTTAAATCTAAATAAAATATTTTCTATAGAATTAAGAAGAATGATAAATAAAGATATTGATACATCCACGATTGATTTTATGCCTTTGGAGTTTGTACTTGTTCTCCAGATTATCGATCTTGTTCTTGTACTGCTGTTATGTAGCACGTTTCGTTAATTATTTAACTTTGACCTCACGGTAAAACTATATTGAAACTAAATGAAACTTTTTTGGATTCAAATAGAACACTTTAAACTTTAAGGACCAAAACAGGATTCTGCACAAGCGTAGGGACCAATTTAATACTTTATCCTTTATAATTATATTGATTCAAAATGAGAATCCTTCAATATCTTGCATGTTTTAGTTTTAATGATAGGAATAGGCCACGAGTGAAAAATATGCTCACAAATTAGGCTAAGAGTATATACAAGTAATCACAAATAAGGCTCCATTTAAAACACTATATCACAATTAAAACTCTATATCTCAATTAAAATATTAAGTTCAGTTAAGGCAGAACAGAACTTAAGATACAATGTACACAAGCCAACAAGAAAACCAAAATACTCATGATTTCTTCCATGTATGAAGAGGAAGTTACAACAACTTTGGTAGCATCCAAGAACCAAAAGCGTTTTGGAACTTGTTCACTCTGTGGACAAGTTACCATATTGCCATGGATTGAATTCAGTTGATTTAACATCAACATTATCAATGCTGCCAGAGTTATCGATAGAAGCCCGGTGTTCGGAATATTTACCATTATACTGGTAGATTTCCAATTCTCCCCATGGAGTTGTTGTCACCTCTTCAGTTAGATCAAACCATCTTGGTGTGAAGTTATGCCCGTTTGCTTCCCGGGCTCTCTTTTCAGCTCGCTGCCTCTCCTCCAAGCTGGAAATGAACAAAAGCAACATAAATAAAAGAATGGAATTTGCATCTACCTCAGCTCAATAATTTCAATATCTCAACAATGAGCATAGAAGAAAACATAGATCATATTGAACTCTTAAATTAATAATTGTATTGCTTTTGGAATACTTTGCAATGTGTTTGGACATAACGGTGACAGAAAAAGCAAGAAAATAGAGGGTGAGAAACCTGGTTTTCTCTGTTCCAGCTTTCGACAGATCACCCAACTCAAGTGCATATCTATCTGGGCGTAAACGAGAGTCTGATGCCAGCAACTTTTTGGGGGCAGTGTCAAAGCTGTTTATTTTGTGGGCAAAATGTGTGTACTGGAATTTATCATTTGGTGGAACATCAGCAACATGCCAAACCTGCATTAATTAGAGAGGAAATGGCAATGACAATAGTGAAGTATCAGCCTTCTTCATAGCAGCATTGTTATATTTTTAGTACCAGAAACAAGGCCATAAGGATATGTGCATCTCCTCAACAGATATGCATAAATAAGTCATGGTTTATCACGGAAAAGAAAAACCACCTCTTTCATTTCCGTGTTTGGTAGAGGCTCTCCTTCTGGGTCACAAGGTTGGCAACTCAGTGATTCATTCCATTTCCCAGTCATTAATATTTTAGGCTCCTCAGAAGAATTGTAAATATATCCATCAACTTCATAGCGACCAGCACTGCAGCAGATCAGGAAACAGGTAGAGCTAAATCAGGTACATAACGACAGTTGTATGTGCTGACAATAGTAGCTACTTACACAGATGAAAGAAGAAATATAGAAGTCATAAATAGATGAAGGAGGAAACAAACTTTACTCAATTATCTTCAAATGATCATATGCATAAATTGTAAGTTAATGGTAGTGAGGGATATGATTAATTTTTCAAACAGAAGCGAGGGATATGTTACAGACCCAAACCAACCACAGGGTTGAAAGTACAGTACAGCTTTGTCTCCTGTTGTTAAATTTGTCATTATCATTTCCCCGGGTGAATCAACCCAAGTCCGGCCAAATATCAAGTTGTTAACTTTTGTAGGTGGAGGCACCAAATCTAAGACAACACCATCTCTCTTGAGGGTCACTCGTGTTCTGCGAACAATAATCCACAAAACTAATTCCTTCTTAAACAACAAATGACAACATAACAAGGTACCAACAAATTAAATTTCATGATGATTACCTTCCAACAGGATAAACATCAACAGAATTTCCCAAAAACTTTGTTTTTAACTTTGAAGTCACATCATATGCAAAATGGTCATTCTCAGCATGCCCAGCACTCATTGGGGGATGATGACTCACCTGAAATTTAAATTAAAGAACTTAATATACCAAAATAGAAAAAGAGACATTAAGAATATCCTTAATATTCATTCATTTTGACATCAAACAGGAGTGGTTAAACTTCTTGCAAATGCTGTCATACAAAACATATTTGAGAGAGAGTGATGTACAACAATCTGAATTAGAGAGCTCCCATGAGAATCCCATACTGGATGGATACCTGTTCTGCAAGAAATGTAATTCCACCATGGTTAACCAATTCATAAGTCTCTCCAAGGATTGGATTGAAAGGCTTCCATGTTCGCTGGTACGCAAAGTACACAGATATAGCCCATGATGCTGAGATGATTACATGTATCACAAGAGTGACGTGTAATTAGAGATAGGATCAAAGTTATTCTAATACAAGAAGAAGAACTAATAGAATTGGAAGTCAGTCATGCAAATAATTGAGAACAAGTAGTTTGAAATTTTGAATGCTTCAAATGTCTCTTCTATGCCACTGATTCCTTTCTAATAATATATCTCTATGTTCGAAAAGGGGTACATGAAAAAGAGGAATAGAAGGGGAATAAGAACTTACATGCATATACCAACCGCATGTATGGATCCTCTGATTCATCAGCCCGATCCAACAAGTAGGAGTACTCCATCAACTAGGTTGTGCGATATAAAAACTCAATCAATTGGCATTACAAAATACATAAATAATAACAACCAACATCTCCTAGTTATCAGACCTCTGCCATTTTCTGAAGCATAGTCATTGGCTCAAAGATAATAACTGGTAGTGTCACCATTGATGTTACATCTGCGCCAATATATTTCTGCATCATCTTCCAATAACTATCTCTATCCTATAAATTCACAAGCCAAAGAGAGGGAACATGAATAATAATGTTCAGACAACAAGCACACAAACAATTTACCTTAGGTAAAGGGTAACTGCCAAAAGGATTTTAAACGCCTGAACAAGGGGTTAGAAAATAACTTAAATATCTTTCTAAAAAGAAAAAGGAAATAAACACCTCCTGCTTCCATCTTCCCCTCTGAGCTTCTTCCTCTGCATCTTCTTTACCTCCCTCTGGATTTATGACTTCTACACCTTCATATCCCAAAAGTCTAGAACCAAAGGTAAATCATATAAATAGGCTTAGGAGTTAGGAAATTGACACACATATAGGATTATATCACAGATGGAACTTCATGGCTTTATTAGTCAGATGGAACTTCATCTGACTTCTCTTTGACTATTTATACTACATAATTCATAATCCATCATAATGATGCACAAAAATTCTTCAAAGCAGCATACAGTAGTTTATCTGGTATGGAGCTAAGAGCTACAAAGCACAGAGAGTGAATTCAGCCAAGTTTCTTTCACCTAGCCGTTTTAATCATGTAAGAACCATGTGGCAAAGTAAGTCAAAACAAATAAAATCTCATGCTTTTAGTTGAAAAAGCGAATTCTTTATCCTATTAGAACACTTATGTGCTACTAACTACTAACTAGATGAAGCATTGCAGCAATACTAATACGGGAACCTAAATAGTTCAAATCACATGAACAATCCTAGCATATGCGTATGCAGAAATCTGGTAAGCATAAGAGAATTAAGCGATGCAATTAAGTGAGTAAAGTCTATAGCTTTGAGGAGTATTGAAGGAATGAGTGATGATGGAAGTACCCATTGACGGATCGGTGCATAGCGTTGCTGAAAACGGAGAAGCTAGAAGATACGGAGGCAAAAAAGCCCTTGCTTTCGTTCTTCTTCGGGCTACCCATTTCTCACTAAAACCCTAACCCTAGTAAGGAAAGAAAGATGAATTGGAAGAAATGGGTCCTTCTTCCGAGCTGAAGTGAAATCAAAGTGAAACAGTGGATGGAGATCAGAAACAGAAAGAGTCATATATGGATACTATATATAAATTTAAATTTAATGATCGGGAATTTGGAATTCAAACGAATAGTAAATTTTTTAAAAGTAAAATTGAATTCAATCCTGAACTAGACCATACTTTAGAAATTTAGAAAAATTACCTTTTTACTTCAAAAGATTTAACTTATTCAATGATACTAAAAAGTAAAAGATTTTAAATTTCCTTTTTATCAGTAAAATTTAGTAGAGAAGTTAGTTTTTTTTTATAAATATTTTTAGCAAAATTTAAATTCAAATTTAAATATTATATATACTTGTTATTAGGGTTCATAGATTTAAAAAATAAATAATAAATAATAAACGAATTTATGATAAAGAAATATTTGGTGTCTGTTGTCACTGAGAATACAACGCAGCCAGCAGAAGCAAGTGGGTAGTTTAATGGTTTGGTGCCATTGAATCAGATCAAATTCCAAACTTTTTCAATTTTTAAATTCTTCCACCCTCACTCACGTTCTTTTCTGTTTTTCTTGTATTCCAAAACCCTAACCTTCTCTCACCTTCTTCTCTTTTTGTGCTTCCTTCCATTCCAATTACTAAACCTAATCATTGGCCCTTGGATTCGCAATTTCGGTTCAAAAACCCGAACTTTACACGAATTAGCTGATACGCACTACTCAGTTGCTCCTAATTTTAATTCCAATCGGTGAAAATTGTTAATTTCTCACTATGAAGGAAGGTAAATCCGCTAAGCTGAATCATCAACAGCAGCACCAGAATGGTCACCTTTCACCTTCTAAATTCGCTAAATTGTTTGATCCTGAAGCTTCATGGGACAAGGTTTGTACTTAAATTCTTTCATTGACGATCTTTTGTATTTGTTGGTTTTGCTTTCTTTCCCCCCTTTCAGCTTGTGTAGATCCATTCCTAGTCCCAGTTTAGATTTTTCCATGTAATTGGCTTAAAATAAAGGACTAATTTTGTATATAGTAAAGTGAAATAATTTACCTACT
Organism: Arachis hypogaea; assembly: GCF_003086295.3. Lineage (NCBI taxonomy): Eukaryota > Viridiplantae > Streptophyta > Magnoliopsida > Fabales > Fabaceae > Arachis > Arachis hypogaea. Next base: position 3,024,114 of record NC_092038.1, on the reverse strand, counting down.
GAAAAATTGGTCTAAACAAGGATAATATGTTCACACATTATTTAACAATTAATAGAGTCCTTGGTTAACAACCACATTGAATCTTCTTTTATCATACTCTTTTATGTAGTTGAGTTGATCTCATCATGTTAACAGCATGTTTTGTTTTCTGTAGGATCAATTGGGAGACGTGTTGCACTGGATTAGACAAGTCATTGGCCTTGTATGTGGATTAATTTGGGGTGCCATACCTTTGGTTGGAGGAATATGGTTTATCCTGTAAGTTTTTTCCTCCCTCCATTTGTGTGTCCATCTTGTATTTACCATTGAATTTGTATATTCAGTTGCGAAATTGTATAAGTGAATTCATGAATTGTGATTGCTCTGTGCCTGCCAATGCATAAATCTTGAAACATCTTATCTGAAAAAAAACATACTACTGATAAAATTTTATTGAGAATGTATGATCATGATTATATAGTTTAGGATTAGGTTCAATCTCCAACATTTACATGTCAAGGAAGTACATACTGGAGAAAAGGAGATATGAGCGGATGAGATCCTACCATTTATTAATTGATTATGGAGAACATTGAAAGTGAATAACCTTGTAGAGTTGAGACTAGTCTAGGGCACAAGAGTTTTGACCTATTAAAACATCAAAAGTTATTGAGATTTGCATAAATTAAGCTCAATGATGGATCATGGATGCTATTCATATTGATATGTGGCTGTTACTCTAAATAAGAAGATGGCCACTTGGGAAATTGCCCATGTTTATTGTTCACAGCAGCAGCAAGATAAAGTCTATAAATAAGGAGGTTGCTGCTTAGGAAATAGTTGCCCTGTTGTTGATGTTATGTCAATACTTTCTTTTCATTTTATTAATTCAATGTACTATTAATTGTAAATTTTCTATTATACTTTTAACATCTAAAAGAATTAAAACATCGTATCTGATTCATGGGACCATTCCTTCCCATCTAGTGTAACAAGGTTTAGTATATGTTAACTCCTAGAAAAAATCTAGTATTCTGTTGAAATAAATTCAATAATGAGGCAAGATACAAAGATCTTCAAGCTTTTGCAGCCGAAATCATCATTGATATTTTATACAATCATGTATAATATATTATATGCTCATGTAGCAGAAGATTTGATGACTTTTTTAAACTTACTTATGTGAAAGTTTACAGGCTTGATTCTGACAATGTTATATGACTGAATTAAATTATCTTTCGTTTCTGTTATTTCTGAGGCTTGATTTATATTATTAAATCTATCATTGCACTTTTATGTGATTTACAGTATGATGTGATCTTCCGATTAACACTATTTACAAAAAAAATATTTTATGTTGATGCTATGTTTTTTATTTTGTTGCAGTTTCTTAGTGTTGTCAACTTCGTTCATATATGGCTATTATGCAATAATATTGAAGGTTGATGAGGAAGAGTTTGGTGGCCATGGAGCCCTCCTCCAAGAGGGGCTTTTTGCATCTACAACCCTTTTCCTGGTAATTTACTATGTCTGTCATTGTTCTGTCAAGAGTAACAAAATTATACCTAACAAAAAGAACAGAGATCTTTTACAGTTCGGTAATATATAATCTGACTTTGCATTTAACATTTGTGCAGCTTTCCTGGACTTTAGTTTACAGTTTGGCACACTTCTGATTGTTTGGGCATTGGAATATTTGCGAATATCTCCAACACGGCTAAGAGATTTTACTTGATTACATGACTGCCGGTAGTTGCACACAAAAATGAGGAACATCTTTTGTATCGCAGTTATTTGCTTTACTTGAGTGTAGAATGTTACTGATTTTTGCAGATTATGAACATTAGCTTCTGCTTTCCATGGTGAATAGCTGTTTCTTCTATTAATTTATAATGACACCTCTTGTTGCAGCGAATTTTGGATTGCAGAACACAAAACTGTGTTTGTTGAACTGTGAAATAAGTTACTTACCACGAAATTCTGAAGGACCATTTATCCTTGGTGTAACATTAGCATTAGTGTAGAGGTTTTTTTTTTTAATCCAAGTTTTCCAGTTTTTCAATTTTGGAAAGGAATGAAGATATAAGTTCAAAATAATAACAGTAATGTTTAATCCTAGCAAGCCATGTACTTATTCCTCTGAGATAAGTTTGTATGACATAGATCATCTCATCATTAAGGTGTAAAATCTTGCTATGGCCTGGCATAACCCTTTTTTAAGGTTAAAAAATGACTTAATAAGTACTATAGGCTAATTGGTTGCACTTAGCCTAAATGAACTCTCACTAAAACGTTCATTTTGTTTGTAAAACAAATTTCATAGATTACTCTTGTTCCAATTTGAGGGGTTTATTACTTTCTATTTTCATGAACCATTTTTACACATAAAGGTAAAACTCAAATGTAGTCAACTTAATGTGAAGTTGATAACTGAAAGTCGTTAGATGATTTGACTAATTTGACTAAATTTTCATCTAACGACTCTCAGCTATTAACTTCACGTGAAGTCAACTGCACCTGAATTTTTACCTTACATCGTGATCAATTATAATGACCAATTTGATCAGAAATTTTGGTGGTTGCAAACTGATTAGGTATTGTAAATTTTAAAATTGTTGGAGAACACTTCGTCTTTTGGATAAATAACGAAATAATTAGATACTAGAAAGGATATTTATTCTCTGTTTTATCTATTTTCTGTTTTGCTTTAGGGCGTACTCGAAATAAAATCAGGTAGATGGATACAAATGATAAGAATTATAAATTTACAGAACCAATAAAAATTATAACCAGCAATTGGCAGCCAGAATCACAAATAAACCCATGATTTTAACAAATAAAGTAGGCATCTAACCCAGCCTCATGAAATTTCATATTAGATCACAAGAGTTCGTACGAAACAAAGAAAATAGAGATCAACCTGTATAAATAGGACTTCAGTTCCTGACTTCCTGCTGTAAATTATTGTCATCAGAATTCAATATTCCTCTAATTCTCTGATATCATAATATCCAGAAGAAAAAGAAAAGAAAAGGAAATTCAATTTTGAAATCTTGCATATAACACTAACACTCAACCAAAACAAAGAAATTAGTTGTCCATCCACTAACATGTCAGCTTCCTTGTCAAAAAAGTAAAAGATGATATTTCAGGCAAAACTTGTTCTAGCCTAAAACTAAATATAGGAAACAAATTGGTTGTAATCTCATCCTTTCTATACACAATCATTGATAAAAAATGATAGCCTGGTGCACAAACATCCCGCGTTAACGCAAGGTCCCGGTAAGGACTACACCCAATGGGTGTAATGTATAGAACCTAACCTGATAATTACATCAATGGCCGTTTCCACAGCTTGAACCCGGTGACCTTGAGGTTATATGGAGACAACTCGATCGTTGCTCCAAGACTCCCCTTCACAATCATTGATCAAAGAAACTCAAAAATGGTGGAAAAAAAGATCATGAGTTGCTTCTGCTATCGAAATCTTCCTCTTGCTGAGACAAGGTAAATCCGCCCATAAACCCATTTTCTGCCTAATCTTGAGACTGATGATGGCTGCAAAAGGATGACGTCAAGTTAAGTGCAGCATCATATTTTGGAGGGTGCAGTCTAGTTTTATGAATTGCATTTTGGAGGAGTGAAAAACAATCTAAACATTGCTAGTTTACTACCTCTACTTTTGTGCGGAATTCTAAGATACTTCCACACACATGACAATTTGCTCTATGTGGTGAGTCGATATTCCTGTCCATTCTCACAAATGCAAATACCTGAAGGAAAATGAATTAACTCAGTGTGGATGAGTTTGGTGAGTGCCTCTAGCCGGATAGAATTTAGAAACATAATAAATTAAGAAAATTTCACATAAGGAATTACCTCTTCTCCACAATTTGGACATGCACCTTTCAATGCCACCAAATCATTCACCCACAGGCCCTGAAGCACCTTAACTGTGAGAAAGGGTGGTTAGAACTTAGTAATATACAAATACATACAGTGACAACACAACATCTGAATGAATATTTTTCTGTGTTTAAAATAATAATAAGAATAAGAATAATTTAAAAAGATCAAAGGAATTAGATCAATTGAACTAAACAGAAGAGCTTGTTATTTTACACAATTTTCAGCATGCAAATTTGAAGATTAAGACTTTAAATGAAGAACAGAAAATAGAAATTAACAAAATCATTTCACCTGAAGCCGAAACAATTGGGTATCCAATTACAAAACATAGCACGATGAATATGCTATTCACCATGGTCAGTTCTAGACCAGATGGTTGGCTATCAAGTGATAATCCCGAACCGAATGCATTCTGATAAGTCATGCCAACAGTGTATAATGTTGGCCCAAGGCATACTAAACTGCCGAATGCAAGGAACATGGTCCATGTGCTTGCCAATGCAAAAACCATAGACAGATCTTCCTGCCCTACAACCACACGTATCAATATTCTAGTGAAGAAAAGCCAAGAAAAAAAAGGCAGATAGAGGCCAAGGCTATCAAACTCTCAAGCTGACTCGTAAGCTTTTAAGAGTATACAAGTTGAGTTCTCTTATTCATGTTTACATAAGCTCTACAAGCTTAGCCGAACTATTGGGGAAAACGCTTGTGAACATTCTAACTACACAAATATCTTGATATACCACTAATTATGTATCAACTAAAAGCAGTCAATAGAAACACATCCCATCACACACAACCCGAACTTTCTCAGAGACACAATGAGCCAAAAAGTGGAAATCACCAACTCTATATGGGGGTGGGGGGAAATTACCTCTGCATCAGCATATGCTGATTGCCTCCTGATGCTGCATCGAGGATACTTGATAACCGATTTTGAACGGTACCATCTCAGCTTTAACTGTTTCCAACATTGATTTCAGTTAAGGATGTTCATATTCTATACAAAAAGAACTTCGTAATTAGTAGTTTAGGAAGCTACCTCCACTCTATCAAACATGTCATCAACTATCAAAGGTTCGCCACTATAATAAGCATCCCGTGCCTATTGAGAAAAGTAGAAGAGTGCATGTCAAAATTGTTTACTTATCACCTATAAATATTGAACCTGCTCCCTTCCATCTAGGGTTGGAAATAGCACAATAATAATTAAAAGAGAAAACAGATCAATAGATGTTAAAAAACGAAACTTTCAAACAAAAAACTGAATTTTAGACAACACGCACTAGGAAATAGAAGAGGATTAGTGTTACTTGAGAATAGAGAGCTTCGAGGGTTTCTTGGTTGGCGGTTTCGAGAGGACCAACGAAGATGCAGGAAGGAGCGGCGGGGCGATGGTCGGAGGTGGCGGAGACACGGTGGATCTTGGAGGAGATCCTGAGGGAGAAGGCGCGGTGGTAGTTGTAGTTCCATGGTTGAAGGTCTAAGAGCGTGGTTGTACTCGCCATATGCTTTGATTTGATTTGGAGAAATTGATTTTACCACAAAAACATAAAGAGAATATGAATGGCCACCATTTTCCCCTCTTCATTTTGCCGCCTTAATATCTCTCTTTCATGGTTCCTATTTCTTTGGACTCAATTAACTATACCTTAGCTTCTCATGTTACATTATGTTATTATTAATCTATGATTTTATAAATTAAATATATATGTATATAATAAATATGACATATTTTAATTAGGATAAGGTATAATTTTTTTAACCTGAAACTTGTGTGAGAACGAAGAGAATATGTCATTTAAGTAAAAATTTGTTAGCAATTTTTCTATATTCACCTAAGAGATGGTGGATTCGAGTTTCTTTATCTTTGGTAAAAAAGGAAAAAGTATAATTTTTTGTCTTTTAAGTTTACTACAAATTTTAAAAATATCTTTGGATTTTATTTTGTTTTAATTTTATTCTAAAAATTTTTAATTTATATTAAATATATTTATAACGACTAATTTTTTAAAAAATTTAGGACAAATTCAGTAAGAATACCACAAGAATAATCTTTAACACAAGTGAATAAAATATAATTGTCATATATTATTGTTGAATTAGTCATAAATTTTTGAAGATTTAGCTACTAGAAATATATTTAATATTGATCAAAATCTTTTATGATAAATTGAAGCAAAATAAAATTTAAGAATATTTTTAAAATTTTTTAAAAAATTTAAAAAATAATATATTCTATCCTTTTAATTAATAGATTTTGAGTCTAAATATTACAAGTAATATTTTTTTATAAATTATTTATAATAAAAATATATTAAAAGATAAAAGTATAAAACTATATACCAAATTTCTCATATTTTGGTTAGTTAACTTGCACAACACATCTCCAAATATTTGTAAGATTTTCATTCCTTAATTCAATTGTAACAAATCTATTGCACGTCATTTTCTCTTGCAAATACATACTAACTCTTTGGTTGTAATATGAGGTAATTCACATATAGAAGGTATAAAATCTTATTTAAACAACTAATTTAATAATTATACACAAAAAATAATATAAATAGAGCATGGATACTCTTATATTGGTCTAAGAGTTAATGCTTTTTATTTTAATTTTGTATAAAATATAATTTTTATCCTTTTAGTATATATATATATAAATTATTTGTGCACAATTTTATAAGCAAAAAATAGATAATATTAAGAGTATGAATAAATAATATTGAGCTCAGTGACGAGTCACCACAAACCTCGATCCATGATTTTTCACTCAAATCATTTTTATGAGCTCCAAAAGTTTCAATCTTTGGTCATAATTCGTCAAAAGGAGCATGATTGCTGAGGCCCCATCATCTTCCTCCTCTGCCACGGCTCTTAACTTCAAGCCTAGTAACAGCGTTGCTCATGCTCCGGTTGCTCCGCTGGGGGATCATGAAGCTCACCATTTCCAGCCCTTCAAGCGGTGGATCCCGTGGCTGGTTCCGTCGTTCGTGGTGGCCAACGTGGCGTTGTTTATCTTGACAATGTATGTGAATGATTGCCCCAAACATTACGTTGTTGGTGGTTCTTGCTTTGCTCCTTTTCTCGGAAGGTTCTCCTTTCAGCCCCTCAAACAGAACCCTCTTTTTGGTCCTTCTTCATCCACGTGAGTTCTTAGGGGGAAAAAGAATTCATCTTTTATTTTGTTTAGATTGACAATATCTGATCTTCACTATGTTATGATTATAGTTGTAGTTATAGTTAATTACTTAATTTAGTACTACTATTAGGAAAAAGCCCCCAATGTGTCAATTAGATAAATATGTTATTTAAATTTGATAAATGTTTGATATTTTTGGTTAAAAAAGGAGCTGATTTGGTTCCCCCATTTCATAAAAAATTTGGTAGTACTAGGCACTAGCAATACACTTATCATATATTTGTACCCAGAAGTACATGATAGTTAAAAACGGTTAGATGAAATATAACACGCGATCACGTCTTAGTTATCATCTTCATATGAAAATATTGAGTAGCCAAATTGATGGGTGGGATGAAATTTCTTCTTTCAATGTTTCATGATGAATTGCTTACTTGCTTAGTTTATTATATTTGATCTTTGATATTTGATGTTTCTTGGAGTTGTTTCATGTCCTTTTAACAACACTTGTTCCTCAGATTAGAAAAGATGGGTGCCCTCAAAGTGGACAAAGTGGTTCATGGACACCAAGCTTGGCGCCTCTTCTCTTGCATATGGTTACATGGTGGGGTCATCCATTTGCTTGCCAATATGTTGAGCCTAGTTTTCATTGGAATTCGCCTTGAGCAAGAGTTTGGATTCGGTATGAGTCTGGTAGTTAACCTTGCGTATTTTTTCCGTGTGTGAACTTTGCTTGTGAAAGTTATTCTGTTTGACGATTTGTGAACTTAGAAATGTAGAATCATGTATCTATAAGCTTTTATTGATGTATTTTTCTGAATGGTACAGTATGTTAAATTAGCAATTCTTGATTTGAAAATTGAACAAATATTTCTTCTTATGATTAACAATGACAACAAATTTCCATTTTTATGTTGTTTGTTACATAAATTCTCCTTAGCAAACTTAAAAGAGTTGAGTATCTGGAGTGAAATAACTATCTAAACAGTTTTACTTTCACAATTTTGTATTCAAATTTCTACTTTGCGGATCCTTTTGCAGTTCGAATTGGATTGCTGTATGTGATATCCGGGTTTGGAGGGAGTTTACTGTCTGCTCTGTTCATACAGTCGGGAATATCTGTTGGTGCTTCTGGTGCACTATTTGGCTTACTAGGAGGCATGTTATCGGAGCTCTTAACAAATTGGACTATATATGCTAACAAGGTAAAAAAAAGAAAAAGAAATGAACCTGTTAATTATTATGGTGCATTGTTATAAATAATCTAATGTATCTTTGTGCCAAAGGCTGAAAGGCATTTTCATCATTTTTTTCCTTTCCATTTTTCTTGTTTTTTTTGCTGCAGTTTGCTGCTATGGTGACTCTTCTTGTTATCATTGTAATCAATTTGGCTGTTGGCATCCTTCCGCATGTTGACAATTTTGCTCATATTGGAGGCTTTATCTCAGGTTTTCTTCTTGGATTTGTCTTCCTGATTCGGCCTCATTATAAATGGGTTAGCCAAAGAAATTCTCGACCTGGGTCTGCACGCCCTCCCGCAAACTCTAAGCACAATCCTTATCAGTATGTACTTTGGATTGTGTCTTTCATATTACTTAGCGCCGGGTAAGTTCTCTTTCTTAATGCACCATTTTCTTTCCTTTCCTTTTTCTTATTTTTTTTCTTTTTTTCTATCTTTCTATTTTTCTTTATTGGACATGCAAATATATTTTGTTGCATGTGTCTGAGCTTCCACAGAGCCCAACCCAGCACTTGAGGATGCATTTTTAACTTTTCTATCAGGGGTTTTATCTGTAATGGTATCTGTGAGAGGATACTTATAACCAAGTCGCTAGGCCTTCGCTACTTATTTTTTCTGGAATGGTTTAGGAATAAAGAAGTTTGTTGGAAGAAGGCCCCTATCTGATGTATACTCATGGATTTTTCATGAGCTGATATGCATGGGGTGTTATCTTTAAGTTGATTTGTCTTTGTTTTAGTTTTTGACAAATCCTTTTTCTTCTTTTTCCTAGTTTTTCAACTTCCTAATAATCTGAAAGTTGGATAATTGACAGATTGATTACTGGGCTGGTTTTGCTCCTTAGAGGGGTTAACTTGAATGATCACTGCTCTTGGTGTCATTACTTAAGTTGTGTCCCCACCGCAAAATGGAGCTGCAAACCTCGAGAAGTATATTGTGAAGTGAGTAATGCTTATACTCCTTTTGTGCGTATGCTTTTTTTTTTTTAATATGCATAGCTTCCTAGCATGTCTGCACCAATGATAGATGCAATGAATAATGTGACAGTGTGCAAAGAAAATTGAGTTTAGAACATATCATTAGAGTATATTATAGCCAAACTATTTCAACCATTAAAGGAAACTGCTATACCATTTTATTCTTTTCTCACAGTTGATTTTGAGTACTAACATTCCCTATGGCCATGTTGCAGTCGACACGAATCGGAACCCAACTTAACATGATATGCTTGAGCAACGGGAGAAATCACATGTTTACAGTGCCGAAGAGCAGCTCAGTTCAGGCTCAATTGCTTTGTTCTCAACTTTGTAGTTGATAGTTGGTGCAACACTCATTAAACGAACTTGTGTATATGTTATGATTCATTCTTGCTTGTGCAGAAAAGTGTCTGTATTAGCAATGATGATTGTTAACAATGGATGTTGTCTCCACCATATCACGAATGTATTCTTTGTCCGTGATATTACCATCTCCCAGTTATGAATATGTTCTATTATTCATTTATTGGGAGATGGAATGTGTGGAATTTGTACTTCATGAAAGAAAAATAACACACAAGAAAAGAGGAAATGCTGTCCAAAGGACAAAAATGTATTTCTCTAGATTTAGTCAAGGATCTTAATATGGATCACACATCAATTTTCATCATAATGCTTAGTCACTGCAATGGAAGTTATTAATAAAAGTGAAGGATGCGAAATATACAAGCTTAATTGTTTTTCATTTCATTACTTGCCAATGGTGCCTATTGTTGATTGTTCACATTTAATTCCCTTGGAAAATTCAGTTTTGCCAACAAGGCAGGCCTTCAAATCAGTGGCTGGACATGAATTGGCCCTCAAATTTAAAGCTCCATCAGTGTGATGGAACTTAAGGCATTATAGTGTTACTTATTTAGGCAGATTTAGCAGTTGTGAATTCACTGAAGCATTAGTAGCATCCTAGTACTAAAGCTTGGGGAGAAGTTTGACATTGCAAGAAACATCTAATAGCAGCAAAAAACTCTTGCCATGGCCAACTTGTAGCAGCAGCACCTGGTTCATGCCCTGATTAATGAAATGTAATCATTGTTTCACCAGCTTGCTGAAACACAACAATGTATTCTTGTTAATGATGGAGTTGAAGTTCTTCCTAAAGGAGGATAGTGAGAGTTAGATGTTCATGAGCACTTTCAATTATGCAAGTCTTAAGGTGTTATTCATTCTCATTACACAAATTTTTGCATACATTTAACAGCTACTGGAAGAAAGACAGAAAGTTTTCACCAACACATACTATTTATGCATATTCTGATTCTGATTTGTACCAAATGTTTCTAGTAATAATTGAGTGCATCCACAAGTCTTGGGAATATAAGAGGAACATCAATGCTAGCAAGGTAGATAGATGGTAAATGCTTATCACAACCCTGCCCCCTATTACCTCTCAAACACTCTTTCTTCCTTCAATAGTTCTTTCTATTCCAAGCCAGATTTCATTTCTTTGTCCCCACTTTAGTGTCTCACCAGTCACACCAGAATAGTAATTCAGTTGCTGCGGTTGTTTTTCTGATGGACAAATTAAAGAGTTGTCATCACTGGCAGATGACAAGTCCTAACTCATGCATCTGACACTTGTTGGCACTTTATATGCTCACATTATAGGATTGGAAAATGGGACTACTGGTTTTATGGAGTACTATTATTTTTAAATGGAATTGATTTGAGTGTAATGTACTAGAATGAGACTTGAGGGTAATTTACTCTAAATCTATATTCTCAAATTTCACTCATAGGCTCAGGTATTACACCAAATTTATATTATATCTAAATTTTTAATCATTATTTATATCTTATATATAAAATTGACACAATTTTTAATTGTTTGCGTATAGTATTAGTATGAGATTATAATAGAATAAATTTTAAATTATAATATAAAAAAATTCAAATGTTTCTAAAACACCGGCATTTTAAAAATATTTGAAATTCTTCTTATAGTATATAATAACTTAATATAAATATAAATACAAATAGTAATTTCTGCCTAAAGAATTGGTAAGATTAAAGTACTGTTTTTATCCCCCAACGTTTGGGATAAGTCCTATTTATGTCTGTAATATTTAAATCGTCATATTTGTATCTTTAATATTTGTAAAAGTGATTCAATGTTATCATGCCGTCAATTACACATCATGAGCTTTAGTTGGAATTCTGAAAAAAAATTTCTTGAAATTAGAATACAAATGTTTGGGATAGAATCAATAATCCACTCAAGATAATAGTTGATCAAAAGTTGAAACTAATATCAGCAACACATAATTCACTTTTTCATGAATATAAATGAACCTAAACACAAATACTGGGTACAATATTAAAATCGAACACATTCAAGCGAGACCTAATTGAGAATGAATACATTTAAGTGAAAAAAAATTAAAAAATACAATCTGATTTGTTAGTATAATTGACGTAAGATAACATTGAATCATTTTTATAAACTTTAGGGATACAATAAAACGATTTAAATATTAGAGATACAAATAGAACTTACGTCAAACGTTGAGTAAAAAGATATTTACTCAATTGGTAAAGATGAAAGAGCAGTAAACATGGTCTTGATTAGTGCAATGGACACTAGAAGAGGACAGCTTTTGACTATTTTGATGGACATTTGCTTCAGAAAACTCCTATTTGATGAGTAAAGTTTTGTCTGTTATTTTTTAGACATGCAGAATCCTCGGTCCGTTGACATAGGATATGTAAAGTACATTAAACCAATAATACAGTAAAATGGTCCAAGTAGGCGTGGCTTTTTATAACTACATTCATTTCATGGCATCATCATAAGTTTTCAATATTATGGTTCTTCTTCTACATAAAGGGTAGTAAAGTAGACTGATCCACCATTGGTGTTGATTAGATTTATAATAATATCATTAATTAATATGGCAATTCATTCATGATTATTACAATTGCCACGGCAACAACTCCAATCATTAGCTGATATTTCAAGTTGCAAACTGAATAACTGTATGGTGCATGTACTGTAAGAATTTAAATTCTCTTAATGATATGATTTAATTATTAATTAAGATTATTTAACTAAGGCAACCATTTAATAAAATGTGACTTTACTCATCAATCATGATGTCCTCCCACAATATATACATTATAACAAATTATTGTACGTATATTATTTATGTTCATGTCTGAACAATTTTCACTCTTTGTCCTTCTTCAAAAATGTTTTTCTGAAGTATAAATTAAAAAATGGTAAAGTAAAAATATGAGAGTTCAATGCAATCATCATTTATAATGTGTGAATTTAATTTAATAATTATTAAACTCTTAATTGTTTTTTTTTCACTTTATTAATTTCTTCAGATGAACTTCGTCTATTTTTCTTAATAGGACTGTGAGTGTCTACAATAATTCCAACGGGATGATAATGTATAAAGCGAAGAAAGCATGAATTATTCTGTTAGTTTATCAAGGAATGAATTAGTGTGTACATAGATATGGCTGACAAAGTTGTCCCTCTTTTAAACAAACAAAAATTATTATGTGGAAAAGTATGTAAAGTTGTTTATATATGTTAGAGATATAATCATTTTATCTCTTCCTATCGCGTAAGTTTTTTGAATGAGTGGTTTTATGACATTATATCAGAGTTCTATGTCCAAAAAATCTTGAGCTCGGTCCAAATAAAAGAAGAAAAAAAGACCTATGCACAAATTAAACAAATCCAAAAGAAGCTCTTGTTTGAGGAAGAGTATTAGAGATATAATTATTCATATTGACTCTTTCTATCGGCTTAAGTTTTTTTTTTTTTGCACCAGGGTATCCATTAGGCCGGAAGCCCAATAACTAATCCCTCGGATACTGCAGAGGCACACAAAGTGGGCGACCCTCCCAAGCAAGTAAGCTCCATTCCCATCTTCCAGTGAGTATCGAACCCGGGAGAGATGGTTAAGGGACACAGACTCTCATCCATATTGCACATAGATTATTTTTTTATATAATTTGTTTTTAAATTTTTTCTAATGTTCATCACCTATTTATTTTAGCAGCATTTGTTGTTTTTAACTTATAAGCATATTGTAGTTTTAGTTTAAAAGATTTCTAGCTAACTCGCATACTCTTTCACCTAATTAGATACAATTCATCTCATTCTCAATTCAAAATCTAACTAACTGGAGAATGAGAAAGGGCTCTTTAAATTTTTCAGTCTCATTGGTTTTTAGATACGAGTTATATACATTTCATTCAATAATTAAAAAAAAACGCCGAATTGATATTTTATGCAAACAAAAAAACAAAAGAAGAAGATAGCTGAAATATAAATGGCAATTGGACATGCTATAATAATAATAATAATCTTGAGTAGAACAAACATGAATTTGTGTGCTAGAAACTCAAAAACTGGCTGGTTGAGAATGACATTGAGACTGACATTTGACTCAAATCCAATGAATTTCTTGTTTGATGAGAGGCCATATTATTATTCTCGGGCCATAGCCTGCCCTCAGTTTTCGACTAATTATGACACATTCATGGCCTCATTTCACATGGAGGGAATATCATAGACAGTGATGGGAATTGGAATGGGAATATAATGAATTTAATTCATCAAACTAAACATATATTAATGGGGCCATACCATTTTCTGGAAATCACCATTTTTTTAATATCATCTTTATAATTTAATTTTGATGTACCGTCGGTATAAAGTAATTTTACATCCAATTGCGTAATGCCACAACATTAAAAATAACTATATTTTATATTGATCACGTAAATAATCATTCAAAAAACAGATGTAGTTATATTACTGATGCATCAAAATTAAACTCATCACCTTTATACACAATAATAAACACTTTAAGAATTGAGTGTGAAATAAACTTAAATAGACAAAGTAACAAATCTTATTGTTCCTTCTAACACAAGCAAATTAGATTGTGCATGATCTTCATTCACTATTTTAGCTTTTTAGGGACCTCACTCCTTGTTTAAGCTTCCTTATTATAATTTATATATATGCAAGTTACAACTGCCCCAACTACATTTTTCCCATCATGAAATTGGCATGTCCCATGAGTATGTGAAATGTTTCAACTAACTCATTACATTACCAATTTAGAGAAAAAGTGTCCAAGCCCATTAGTATATATATAATGCATGCATGTGTTTTTCAACAACCAAATATATCAAAATCTAAATTATATAAATGCTTCATATGCTGCAATAATCAAGCATAAATTGGCGGGAAACCATGCACACCATATACCTAATAAACCGTCGTATTAGATAAGAGTTTGGACCCATGTATGTCATTAATAAAACAATGATTCATTAGTTCCTTTTCCACAACCACAAGATTACTTATATATGTATGTGGAGAAATACTTAGTGCTTTTGCTTTTTTGAAACTTCTTAGTAATGATATTGTTTCAGCTCTTCTACCCGGTAAATGAATTTGATTTAACTTGCTATGTGTATGTAAATATTAATCACAAATAGATTAAGTGCTTGTTTGAGCGTTATTATTTTGTTTAAAAATTTTTTTAATAATTTTTTTTATTTTTTAGTGTGTTTGGCAAATTTCTAGTAATAAAAATAAAAGCACTAGAAAAATAAAAAAATATATTTTTTGATAAGTTGTAATTTACATCTTTTTTTAAAAGATATTTTTTTCTTTAAAAAAATATTTTTTATGTAATAAATAAACAAAAAAGTATTTTTATATTGTTATACCCGAACATAATTGATAGATAAAAAAAATTTTTTGCATGAAATATCTAAATATAAAATTACTTTTACTTCTCCATAAGATCTTTTAAAAAAAGATAACTCAAAAAAAAGATCTTTTCTTAAAAATTCATCCAAACAAGTCCTAAAATATGTTAACTTATGTAGCGCTACAAATTAAAATATATTCTCACTTGCTTTTGAAAAAAAAAATTTCGTAGATACTAAAAATGACACAAAATGGTAAAAATATGGCCTGGTATTTTGCATGAATATAGTCTAAAAAATAATTTGCCAAACATATTCTAGTATATTCACCTATCACAATTCTGTCCAACATATTCACGCATATTTAGAACTCGTCGGAACAAATTGACATTTTATAAACTTAAAAAAAATTACGATTTGTCCAAATGTTCTTTAAATTTTTAATTCGCCCCATATTTTAAAAAAACACAAACAAACCCCATCCCTCCCCTCCCTCTTTCTGAAATCATACAAATTTCTCTTATCTATAAAATTTTTGGACTTTTTCGTCTTTTACTTTTTAATTTTAAAACAAAAAATAAAAATAAATATAAAAATAGGTTGTGTAAAGTGAAAGTGAGTGTCAAAATAGAAATGACAATGGTCAATAGACATTTGTAGGTAGGGTGTTTGTAGTGCGGTTTGGATCGGTTTTGAGTAAAAAATTTATCCGATTTAAATATTAATTTTATTTGCGATACAGTTTGGATTAGATGTTTTTAAAAAAATTCGATCCAATCCGATCCAATTTCAAGCGGTTTGGATTTGATTGGATTTGTGGTTTATAAATTAAAAAAAAAATTAAATACATATAACAAGTCTCAACATCAAATTTTAGGGGCAATCTACCTAATTAAATAAATTCTGTAAATTGTTTACCTGAATACACAAAAGAGAAATCTCTTACGTACATGTGCAATTTCAATTTTATGTAAACTGTGGGAGCTAACCACAGTTTCTAGTTTGTATGTAAACCGTTGGAGGCTACAAGGTTTTATTTTTTATTCTTAAATTATATGATCAAATTTTTTTATTTAAATTAAAAAATAAAATAAAGTCCACAAATTAATTTAAAAATTTTAAATTTTTCATTTTTTTATTTTTTGTATATTGTTAGAATTTTTTATTTTTTAATATTAGAAAAAAATTTATTTTTTTAGTTTAAAAAGTAAAAAAATAATAAATTTACAGATTCATTGTCTACTAGATATAGCTGGACTTTATTTTATTTTTTTAATTTAAATAAAAAAATTGATCATATAATTTAAGAATAAAAAATAAAAAATTTTGATTTTAAAAAATTTGATAATATAATTTATACTTTGCATGTAAACTGTGGAAACCTATGGGAGTTTTCGTTCAAGTCCTCCTCTTCATAAACCGTGGGAAGCAACCACGGTTTATACCTTAGCTTTTTCCTTCATAATCCGTGGTAGGTAGCCACTGATTATGCCCAACATTTTCCAACCATAAAACCTTGTAGCCTCCAACGGTTTACCTACAAACTAGAAACCGTGGTTAGCTCCCACGATTTACATAAAATTGAAATTGCACATGTACGTAAGAGATTTCCCTTTTGTGTATTCAGGTAAACAATTCACATAATTTATTTAATTAGGTAGATTGCCCAAATTTTAAATAATCAACAATGACATAACAAGTCTCAATAATATCTTAAAAAACTAACGATAACATGACGATAGAAATAAAATTATATGTTAGTTAAAATAAATAAATAAATAACATTTTGAACATAAAATATTTATTAAATAATAATAATACATGAATAATATAAAAATCTATAAAAAATTGAACATGTTATAAGTATAATTGTAAATATAATAATAAAATAACAATATTATAGCACATTATGCGGTTTGGATTGGATTAGATCGATTATGAAAAGTAGATCCGAAATCCGATCCGATACAGCGGTTTGTAAAAAATATAATCCAATCAAATCCGAATTAGTGTAGTTTTAATCGATTTTCGGTTTAGATTGAATTGGATGAACGGTTTAATTTGGATCGGTTTGAATTTGAACACCCCTGTTCGTAGGGCGATCTTTGTTTCCTATATCTATTTAATAAAATATTTCTCGTTTTTACTTTATTTTTGTCATAGGTCTCCATTTTTTTGTGAAAAGATATCGCAGATATTTATGGATATTAAATTAAAAATTTAACATAATCATAATAAAATTTAATATAATTTAACAAAAATGTATCAAACTAAAATATAATTTTAACATAAATTTAACATAATCAACACACACATAATATTTCTAACATATAAATGAAATAAAATAAAAAAATTCACAAATATTAGGAATGAATTAGGATTACATAATTATCACTACAAAAAAATGTTGAATACCGTCGAATTTACCGACGTATTAACCAAATAAATCCGCCGCTAAATAGATTACATCAAATTTACCGTCATTCTTGGATTGACGAAATAAACGTCACCGAAAATTACTTTCTATTAGATTTATTTTGTCTGAGGCTAATTACCAGCAAATTTTCTGTCGGCCTTTTCAATAGATTTGGTAAGATTGCGTTGAAGGTTACCATCGAATATATCTGACGGTAACTTTGGCACCGTTTCACGTGTTTAGCCGCCATATTAACGTCAGATTTATCCGACAGTAAATCATACTGTAATTTTAATTTTATTTTTAAAATTTTTTGACACAGTTAAGCCACAAATACTATACTTTTATTAACAAAATTGTTAGCATAAATTTAACTTCATCTAAAATCAAGAAATTATTTTATTAAAAAATAAATGGTCTAAATGAAATAAAATGTTACAAATGCATAATACAATGAAATAGACAAACAAAAATGCGTAAAACCCTAAACCCTAAAGATCCTGGTAATCTTCGTCGTCGTCGTCATCGACCTCGTGGTGCCCTTGCCGAGGCGGCGGAGGAGGTGCTACTGTCGATGCCCCACCAGCAGCGTCATCGCTGGAACCAATCGTGCCGCTAGAACCAGCGCGCATCTGCTAGTTGTACTTCTTCATTTGCTGCTGTAATCAATCGAGCTGCTCCAACTTTTTCGTCAAGTCTGAGCTCAAGGCAACACGTGCAAGAATCTTTCGATAACTCTACTCAGACTGCTCCACCTGCTGGTGAAGTTCCTGTGTTAGCTTCTGCACCTCCTGCTTCAAGTCGACGACTTCCTGGGAATCAGCAGGGCTGGTGACAAAGATAGAGGCAGAGGAAGCCTCCAACGCAGAGAAGTGGAGGCTATTGGCAAAAAACGACCCCAACTAGAAGCGGCGATTCTTGTGGGGTTCATAGGTAGTCTCGCGCTAAATCCTAAAGGGATCCACCACTGAGGTCTCGAAGCCGGCTTCGTCGGCCCCACTAGGCAGCTGGATTGTTGGGTCGCGGTCTCCAACCTCTGCGTGTACTCCTCCTGTGTCATACACACGTTAGTTTTGATTAGGATAATAGTTAAATAATTGACTTTAAACCAAATAAAATTAAAACTTATGATTAATTTAAACTCACATAATAGGTCGCAGACCTCTTATAAGCAAATCTCTCATTGTTTGCGTTCAAAATATATGAGTACATTTGAAGGTCTCCGTAAGTGTCACCTCACGATCCAGCGACGTAGATTACAAACTAATATATCAACCAAGCAATAAAATAAACGAATAAATTAAACAATGACAAACATATATAAATATGAACCAAAATACAAGAAATCTTAATTATAATTTCGAAAACATAATTTTAATTTTTTCGATTTTACTGAAAATCTTATGAAAATTTTGATAGAGTCTTCTCTAACATTCGAATTTCTCCACCATTCAAGGGTTCCATCCAAACCAAATATTCATAAGCCCTTTTCAATTGGTTAATTTTTTCAATCATTGTTAAGGTAACATACAAACAACTCAATCATTATTAATACAGTCAAGACTTTTTTTTAACAATTTCAGCAACAGAAATCAGCAAACAACTTAATAATCCAACATTTTTCAGCAATCTCAAAATCTAATCTAACCTATCCTAACCACCTAAATCCACTAAAATAGAAAATTAAACTAACTAATCTCTACCAACTAATTAATTAACTTAATATAACAGAATTTGAAATAACTAGTGTTCAAATAAAAATTATTGAAGAGGGGTGCAAGTGCAAGGATGGCAAAAGCAGAAGCAATAGAAACGTTGCATTGCGGCGACAAAAGAGGTTGACAGAAAGGAGAGATGAGAGAGTTAGAGAGAGTGAGAAGGTGAGAGGAGAGAGAAAGAAAGTGAATTTGAAATGAAGGGAGAGGAGTTTGCGGTTCCAATTAAGGCACGTTTATTGTCAAATTTAATGACGGATATTTTCAACAATAACGTAGTGCGGATCATCAAAACGCAACATTATATTAAATGTCTATACCATCGAATAAATTTGATGCTAAAGTTTGGCACTAATTTATTATAGTTTTTTGCTAAATATTATTAACAAATTTACTGTTGGAAGCCCAATATCCATTTGACATGACAAATTTTTTATCAAATTCATTGCTAAATGCGATGTTAATTGTCACCGTTAAATCTGACCATTTTCAACTTTTTTTTGTAGTGTATATATAATTATATATACGCATTTATGTAAATTATTGTTCGCGGAAGTTTCATGGATCATCATTAGGGGTGGCAACGGGTAGGATATGGTAGGGTTTGAAGCCAATCCTAACCCTACCCGCGGGTTGAGATTTTTATATAAACTCAACCCTATCCTACCCGCGGGTTGAGAATATCCCAACCCTAACCCTACCCGTTCTCAACCCGCGGGTACTTGACCCTACCCGCGGGTTATAAAAAAGATGCAAAATTATTATATAACTTCATGATAATTTAAAATAGAATTGATTTTTATGTAAAAAAAAATATTAAATTATCAATTAATGATATTTTTTTAGCGACTAAGGATCTTTTATATTTAGTGAGAGATCTTTGGTTCAACATCTACTTGAAACATATTTTTATATAAATATATAACATATACGGGTAGGATTGAGGCTCAACCCGCACCCTATCCGACCCGCACAAAAATCCAACTCGCACTCTACCATATTCATTATGGATCGAGTTGACAACCCTATCCAATCGAATGGGATCGAATTGAGCACCTACATATAGCATACATGTTGCCCCCTAATCGTCATGAGGCATTAGTCTCTACTCCGATTTTCTATTCGAGAGGACGGATTTTCACTTTCATAAAATTTTGCAAGTCTCGGTTAATTTTTTTACAGATAATCTCGACTCCACGTTTTTTTTTTCATTCCTCACAACATCTGGTAAACATGCAATGGTAAGAGCCAGGTATTGAAGGACACGTGCAACGTTCTTTCTCTTTTTTCCTTTTATCTTTTTAGTTGTGTTTTTTTTTCTCTCTCACTTTTTACAACACAAGTTTCGACTTTTATAAGTGGTTGCTTGCTCGAGTAGCTTCTGCTGTGAATTACAATTTTAAAAGATAATAAAAATTTTATTTTCATTATTATAAAATGCTTTTATTTTAGTTTTTTATTTTAATCCGAAATATTAAAAAGATTTTAATTTAGTATCTATTTATTAATTTACTTTCTTAAATACCAAAATAAAAAATTAAAATATTTATATAATACGCCGTGTTATATCAATATTTTAGTTTATCACATCTTCATTTAACATATGAACAAATTATCCGTAAAAATTAAAACAAATCTTTAAAATTTTATTCAAAAATTAAAACAACATTCAAACTAAATCCAAAACTTATTTAAACTAAAAAAATAGAAAAAGAAAAAGATAGGTATTGTTGTTGATATGAGGAGCGAGTGAGAATCACACGCTTTAATCTGAGAACATGATCACTGATAAAGTATGGTCCCGCATGCACCAAATCCAACATCCAATCTCAAACAGTAATAAATGGGGGTTACGTGGATGAATATTATTGGACCACGCGTATAATGAATGAATAGTAGTCTTCACTCTTCACTACTCCTCTGTGCCTAGAGGCAGCTATCACTGCGCCAAGCACATGGCATGGCTTTGGATTAGGGCTGCCTTCCAAGGAAGATGTGACAACCATTCCCAACTACATTCTGCCTTGCCTTATAATTATAAATCAACAATTAATTTATATATAATTATTATAATAAGTACGATTAAGTACATGAAGACCATAACCTAACTTTCATATTATTGATAACGTCATTCTCTTTTAATTATATTTTTTATTTTTTATTAAATCATCTATAATTTTAGGAATACAAGCAAAAAATATAAAAAAACACTGATATAATAACTAATAAGAATTGATAATAATTTTAGTATGTAAATATATTTTTTTAAATAATAATTTGGAGTTTTAGAATAGTAAAGCTAGCATGTGGAAAGTTGTTTCATAATGATATTTCCACATGCACGACCAAACCTCCCGATTATGGTTTTGCATTAATTCCAATTTGAATTTGAGCTCGTGCATGCGCGTTGTCACATACTAACAATTATAATACATTGGTTTGGAGTGTGTCTCAAATTGAAAAAGCACATACATTGGACATTGCATATCCCTTTAACATTTATAATCCACCCAAAAAAGAGGTCATTACACTAAATGACATTATTCAATTTAATTAGTGATAATAATGCCACCAATTAATTGCTGTCTCTTTAGACCCATGCGGCCTCTCATTTTGCGTAAGTGCATAGTGCATATGTGGCAACAAGCATGCACATCTTAATACATGGCTACATTTCTTTCTAATTACTGAAAAAGAAAAAGAAAATGTTTCCTCGTTGCGTGACAATATAATGTTCATTAATTAATTAATTGTCCACTAGTATAGCTACTAATACATATCCCATATCGTTTTACACATTTTGTGTAACATTCTATATATCTTCTCCTACCTCTCTTATTTTTGGTGCACTTAGTTTCATAACAACCTTCACTTATCACGCATTCATGTGTATTGGACATACATGAATAATGTTATAAGTTAATTTAACTATTTAAGGGTATATATTATTCTTGACCCCATGTATACTAGTATATATACTACAAAAGTACAAAACAATCACATTGAGTGTATATGATAAACATAATATATATTTCACGTACGAATGAAACCGCGTGACAATATTAAACTTGAGTTGTAATTTTAATTTGTTAGTTTCACTTTAACTTGAGCTTTACTTCGAATCTAAAATTTCCCTCCTTCCTCCATGTGATATGTTTGAACACACTTTGACAAAATGAGAAGGTTCCCAAGAATAAGATGACTCAAATGATGGATAACAACAAAGTGTAGATGACAAACAGCAACCTGGTGTGTCATCCTCAATCATCTTTTGACATTTGTTGCCATCCAATGCAGCTATCTTACTTTCCAAATTTATTATATTCTACTCTTAATTTAGTACACAAACAAACATATTATTAGTCACTATAACTTTCTATATCATACTGTTTTTTAGGGGTGATGATAATTTTACAACTAATTTGCTATACGTTTTATCTATTGTTGAGATCTATAAAGGGGAACAAAGTAAATAAGTGAAAATAGAGTGGAGTTTACAGTTAATAATAGTGATGAAATGGAAACACTATTATTCATTTATTTGTGCTTCACATTTTCAACTCCTTAAAAAAAAAACACCACTATACGACTACCTTTTTAGATGTCCAAATATATATATATTTTTTTCTATTTTTTCTTTCTAGTCTCGTTCTTCGATAGTCAATAATTTTTTAGTCAACATGTAGTTAATCTTATAAAAGGATTGTAAAATATAATAATTTTTAGTCAACATGTTTTCTATCAATTTGTGTTTACGTATAAAGTAGATCGATGCTAGCTATATGATTATGTATAAAATGTTGTGTAGAAATTGATATAATATACAAAATTTGGTATATTGACTAACTATTTAGTCAAAGGATATTAGCCTTCTAAAATTTAGTTAAAAAAACTATGGTTATTGGTACGAAAATATTTTAATATAAATATAATTATTTTATTGGTCTTTATAATTTTATTAAATTTATAATTATATTTTTATATTTTTAATTAAATTTTTATATTATTTTTAATTTTATAATAATTTTTTTGTAAAAAAATATTAAAATTAATAAAATGTTCCTCCTAAAATTTATATAATTATAGATCAAATTAAATTCTTAATTATATGTA